>NC_088306.1:28156262-28485874 GCF_032854445.1 Liolophura sinensis
CCCCAGTCACACCCTACGAGGGCCCCATGTGCAAATAGTCACGTTATATGTGCTTCACGAATTCAGAAGTGGGTTTTAGACTTTGAAAATACTGATACATGTTTGACATTTATTCTCATTTCTTACTTGCCTTCGATAAGCCATCTCAGTGAAGCCGCACTAGATAAAAGAGGGGTGGAAATCCGTTCTGCAGTAAGAAGGCACATTACATACACGTTAAGGATTCCTTCGTTGTCATATGACTGAAAAATTGCTAAGTATGACATTAAACCCCAAGCACTCATGCTCACTCACAAATCAACACTTTAGGTATGGTCGGCTTTAAAGTGTTCTACATGCATGTACATTACACTTTTCAGCCCAGAGTCTCAATGTTTTTGGAAAAGGAGACAAATTATGTCTGTTTTTACCATGGGAAGCCAGTTGACCCTTAAAATTATGGTTCTCCTGTCACTGATTGGGTGCGGCTTGGCTGGTCCATTTCCCATAGAGGATGTCTTCACGCTGATGATTCTCTTCAACATTTTGCGTTCTTCCCTTGGCATGTTGTTTCCGTGGGCATTGGGCATTGTTGGGGAACTTCACGTGGTTCTATCAAGAATACAGGTATATCTATATATCTCTCTGAGCAAGGTTTATGCAACCAAGGTGGGAGGTCAAATTGTATATTTCCAGTTCTTATATAAAACAAGAGTGATGTTCTAGAGTGTCCCATGCCTTAAAGGACAGACCTGTGTTTTTAAAATCTGCTGTTTTTTTTTTTTTGCAATTTACCAATGTCTTGAGAAACAATTTATATTCCACAGCAAGAGTTATCATGAATAAAATATGAAAGTCAGGCATGAAATTTAAGTCTGTGTACAACTAAAACTACCTGGTTCTTTAATTATAAGTATTTTTTGTACATGTACAAGGTTGACGCATATATAGATGCATGTACAGTGTACTTCTTACATTTGTGTGATACTTGTCCCTCGGTTTGTATGGTGTTCATCTTAAAACACAGGTGCTATTGCATGTCCTTGTAGGAGAGATTTTAGGGCAGGCCATTCATCTTAGTCATGTAATTCTGAACTCATGTGTATGTAATATTACACAGTACTTCTATTTATTTATTTATTTGATTGGTGCTTTACGCCGTACTCAAGAATATTTCACTTATACGACGGCGGCCAGCATTATGGTGGGAGGAAACCGGGCAGAGCCCGGGGCAAACCCACGACCATCCGCAGGTTGCTGACAGACCTTCCAACATACGGCTGGAGAGGAAGCCAGTATGACCTGGACTTGAACTCACAGCGACCGCATTGGTGAGAGACTCCTGGGTCATTACGCTGCGCTAGCGCGCTAACCAACCACACTACTTCTAAAGAACAGAATTGTTCCTTAAATACCTGCTAGCTGAACGTATTTCATGGAGCCTATGATAGTGACAATCAGTTGAGGACACTCAGTTGTGTAGCCGTTTGCAGACTCTAACAACCATTTAGACCATTTGTCACCAGTATAGTTGGCATGCCAGCACTTCATACATAGAAAAGTTCATAAGTATCTTGCCAAAAGTTGGTTGTTTAATCACAACATGTGAAATATTATCTTCACAAATAAATGTGTGGTGATAGGTTTTATATAATGATGGCACTCTTGAATACAATATTGGATACACTATAATCCCTGTAATAAATATCAGGGCTGTTCTGATAGGGACGAACTACCATCTAACATATTATCTTATCTGGTATATATAGATATCATTTCTGAGTGTTCTACAGTGTTCAGTATAGAAACTCAACCCCAGTCTTTAACATTTGTGATGTGAAGGTTTAAGAGAACTTTTGAAAGAATCATGAAAGAATATAACGGTAATAATTCATTGGGATGATTTTGGGAGAACCTTTTATTATAACTACCATATATTAATATGATGTCGCCGTGGTTATAGTGGAGGAGCTTTTCACTAGTGCAGTCGCTGTGAGTTCAAGTCCACGTGATGCTGGCATCGTCAACTAGGAATGTCTGTCAGCAACCTGTGGATGGTTGTGGGTTTTCCCCAGGCTCTGTCGTGTTTTCTCCCATCATAATTAATGCCCTTAATATTCCAAGTGATGACAAAGGCATTGATAGACTCATACTTGTCGTTGTTAATTGTGTTGTTTTTCATGTTGTGTTCAAAGTTTTTCATGGTCTTATGAAGACGATGTCTGTTAAATTATGGAATGAGCTGGTAATTACCTTTGCTGTGTGTGGTGAACATTGGATATAATCCTGAAAAGGTCAGACAAAAGGTTTGACAGAATGTACATGTATTTTATGTGTCCTTGGAAAAGTAGGGAGCACCGCACTCCCTCTGAAAATTATCTGTAGCACTGCTTGACCCCGTGGGTTACTGCCCAATAGTTGATCTTTAGAATTGCGTGTAACCAAACAGATAGAAGTGGGAATGACTTAGTTGCAAAAAAAAATTCGGGAAAATGACGTTCAATCTGACAGTATATCATGATATGTCGTTCTGGTGTAATGCATTCTATTTAAAGTCATGTCATAATGAGGTGGGGCCGGGTCCTCCATTACAGGCATAATAACTGATAGGCCCTTTGTGGGTGGAGAAGACTAATCAATTGTACTAGAAGACAACTGGTCATTAGTTACAAGAAAGATAAAAATAGAAGAAGAGCATTAGACCCATTTCATAGCTTTTGTGCCTTAGTTTATATATATATATACATATATATGTATATATATATATATATATATATATATATATATATATATATATATATATATATATATATATATATATGTATATATATAATACATATATATGTATATATATATATATATATATATATTTTTTTTTTTTTTTACCATAAAGTGCCTTCATAGTTAAACCACCCTGAGAGGCCTTTGTCCTCAACAAGAACTGGCCCTAGCTCTTCTTCCCCTAGCCATTCCACCCCATCCAGCAAAAATATGCATACCCCAACCTGCAGATTTTTACACGGGAATACAACAGCTTTCCCCGACGCTTTTTGCAGAGAAACAGCTTTATTTACCATATTCATTCTTTAAAACTTAAATTTAAGAGATAGTGGTGTTGAGGATTCGTCTCAACTCTTAAATGTTTTATGAGATGCTTAAGCGGAGAAACCATATCAGAGATACATAAACGCACACCAGACCGATTTGCAGACACGAATATAAGCTAGTCAGAATTAACTTATATTATCGTTTGAAACCATTAATTGTTGATGGTGTACCACTGTCTGAAATGCAAGAGTTCCACCACAAATCTGGCTACCTGCTGATTGTCGTGAGATAGCTTAATGTGGTGTATCAAGACTACGTTAATCTTGGTACCAGTTCAGACTGAAAACAAGTATGCAGTAGGTGTGTTAGTGCTCAAAATTTCCCTCCCACACAATCCAGTTTCCAATTACAGGTACGGTACATGACATGAAATGTCACACAAGACAATGTTTCAAATTTTTCCTGATGTTAAAAGTTCTGATAAAGAGGTTTATCCTACTGTAATAAATGTAAGTTTTAATACCAAAAATATATTTCATGATGTTTATTTGCCCCTATAGTTGTACTTTGAGGGTGAGGGCACAGGTGAATTTTAAGCCATTTACGGTCTACAGCTGTGTAAATTTAAACACATCATTCTCTACACGCTGCAGTAGTCTACTCGTGAGCTATACCTCTTTGCTTAACAAGAAGAAATATATCTATACATAAACTGAGTGACATTTTACAGGAAGAAAAGAATAGAACAAATTGTACGTTTTTGTTAGTTGTATACATGCAGATACATGTGTATACGGGTGTATACTTTCAGGCCGGAAACTCAGTTAATTTGGAAGTTATGGCAGATCAAGTCAGGATTCAACATGTCGAGCCGATTGGCGATTAAAATCATGGTTCTTCTCTCAATGATTGCCTCCAGCCTGAGTGGTCCCTTTCCAATAGAGGGCGTCTTCATGCTGATGATTTTCTCCAACATTCTGCGCGTCTCTGTAGCCGTGCACCTCCCTATGTTTGTCACTTACATCGCCGAGTTAGAGGTCACTGTCTCAAGGCTGCAGGTATAAAATGGGCAGTCAGGTTGATGCATTCGTTAATCATTAGCTACTCTTGTTCAATAATCAAAATAAAGACTGCTATATACTCATTGTTTACCTTTGATACAATCCTGCCCAAAGACAGATCACATTCCTTTGATAAATTGCCGTCATATCATCAATATATTGGCTCACATGCTGCTAATATTTAACTGTAAATGTGCAGTTGCAAAGGTCAGTGGCTCAGACTCTGAGAAAGTCACTTAATCACCATTAGTTTTGCATGTTTTAGCTTAGAGTACAGGTAGTTAAAAGATGTGTAGTTGTAGATGTTTTCAGAGTATCTTTGGCACATTAAGTTTCACTTCCCTTATTTAATTGGGAACACAAATCATTTTTCAGACATGTTTTTTAAAACAGCTCATTATATTCAATTTAAACTTCCTCCATTTCTAAGTGAGTTTTTTTGTTCTGATTGGACTGTTTTGGTACAGTTTTGCGAACATTTTCTAAAGTGGTTCATCATTCCTGGTAGCTGAAACCTGGCACGTGTCTTCATCAAGACAAGTTTATGTACAGATCTATTTAAATTTTTGGGCTGTTTCATCCATTTCCAACAAAATATTGTGATTGTTGTCCTCTTTTGAACTTTGACATACATGTGGCTATTATTCAAATGGCAATACTTCCGGGATTATCATTACAACCCAAAATAAGGTCATTAGGCATATGAATGAGCAGGTTGTGGTGCCAAAAGTTCGGACCTAGCTCCCACCTGTCATAATTTGTGAATTTTGGTCAGGGTAACTAATTCTTCAACCTTTTCGCATAAAGCATGTGTATTCATGCATATTCTGAAGACATTATTTTTTGAAGACTTATAAAATTTTTGCTTTTTGTGAAGCCCTAGTCTCCCATTGCTGTGAAATCTGCTCTTTCATACACGAATAGGTTGGGGAATTTGGGTAGTAAGGTTTAGTTCACCTTTCTTTGCTTTGAAGAGACTCTGTGTTGTTCTGACAAGGGCATGTAGACTGTGTTGTGTTGACAAGGGCATGTAGACTCTTTGTTGTGCTGACAAGGGCATGCAGACTCTGTGTTGTGTCGACAAGGGCATGTAGACTCTGTGTTGTGCTGACAAGGGCATGTAGACTCTGTGTTGTGTTGACAAGGGCATGTAGACTCTGTGTTGTGCTGACAAGGGCATGCAGACTCTGTGTTGTGTTGACAAGGGCATGTAGACTGTGTTGTGCTGACAAGGGCATGCAGACTCTGTGTTGTGTTAACAAGGGCATGTAGACTCTGTGTTGTGCTGACAAGGGCATGCGGACTCTGTGTTGAGTCGACAAGGGCATGTAGACTCTGTGTTGTGCTGACAAGGGCATGTAGACTCTGTGTTGTGTTGACAAGGGCATGTAGACTCTGTGTTGTGCTGACAAGGGCATGCAGACTCTGTGTTGTGCTGACAAGGGCATGTAGACTCTGTGTTGTGCTGACAAGGGCATGCAGACTCTGTGTTGTGTTAACAAGGGCATGCAGACAGAAGGTCAGGAAGTCAGTGACAGAGACCAACTAGGATATATGTACTTTTTGTATCTGTAGGTCATGAAAAGTCACAGGTTCATCCAACCTTGTCAACAGTCATGACAGTATACATGTATAATGGGTTCCAAATTGGGCTTTGAATTCAGTGAAAGTATTTGAATTATGTTGGAAGGTTTAGTTCGCATGACCTTGAAACTCCTTAACAAAGGGCTCATATTTGGATAAGATCTCAACATTACCTGATCTTTCAGTGTTAAATACTGTATTGTATTGAATTGTGATAATCATTATGTACTGATAAAGAAACTCTATGAAGTGTATAACAATAAGTTTTGTTTTTGTGATCTAGCCCAAACGAGACATTGCAGTTCAAAGTGTAAGCGAAGTCACACACCTTGAGACAAATGAAAGTGCCATTGAAAGTTGATTTATAGAGTTACAAAGTCAGAAAAATATGTCTCTGGTCAGGTCTGCTTACGCTCTCTTATGTAATCAGTCAAGTTACATAATTTGTGGTCTTTGATTTTGAACATCTACCATTTATGAAATGGGTGCATGGTTTTGGAAAAATATCTCTGTATGCTCTGTTGTGACATTTAGCACCATGGCAACATAGTTCTACTGTCTGAACCAAGAAGCAAAATGAACGCATATTGATGCATGTACAGTAGCAGTCTTTAATACCTGTACTTCATGCCTGCCAGCAGCCAATGAATGGTCGTGGGTTTCCCACTGGGATGTGCCTGGTTTCCTCCCAGCTTAATGCTGGCTGCAGTTGTACAAGTGAAATATTTTTGATAGGGTGTAAAACACCAATCAAATAAATATCAAACAAGTAAAAAAAAAAATTAATGCTTTATGCTTCTTCTGTGAATTTTTTTTTTTTGGCAATACTGTATGAAAATCAAATCCTAAATGCACGTCAATGCTAAATGTAGACAAAGGAATTCTTAAAGTACTGTTTTGAAGGTAATAGAAAACATTTTATTATGTGGAAATGTTATAGAAGACTAGAATGTGTGTGTAATACTCGGGGGATTCATGTACATAGATGTTAACTCATCCATAAACATGTGATGTGTTGTTAATGTACTGAGAAAGTTAGCGAAATTATTTTGAAGTTATAATGTGAAAAACAGCGTACATCAATATACCTGAAAATGTAAAAACTTGCCCCACACACTGCATATTTGCATTATCTGTATCTTTGAATGCAGTGTTTGCATTTTGCAGGACAGAATGGCACAGCTACACATATAACAAGGTTTACACCAGGGTATTGCAATGCCAGGATTCCTGTAAGGTGTGGTTAGCATCATTAAAACAACACACAAGTCCAGCGGATCTGGTGTTTCATTTTTCACAGGCCAGTGGATATGCATAACCAACTCTGTAAACAACATGAGAAAAATCTCTTGATAATACAGGGGTTACAATGATAAGTAGGACTTAGTTTTAAGACGTCACTAGAGAGTCAATGATGAAACAATGTATTGACATATCATTGTTCACAACCCTGTAGATATTGCTATATCCAAGTAAAGATAGCAATGCCAAAGTTGAAACTCTCCATCTGCTTTTCTCTTCAATGTTACCAGCTGTTACTTAATAGTTCTGTACTGTTTCTTTCATCTTCCTTTTGGAAATGGTGCTTTTATGTATTTTGGAAATGGGTCTTGGCATTACTGACCTGGAATACTGACCTTCATGGCCTACGAGTGGCATATAAATGTCATATTTATCGCTGAGATTCACAAAGCCTTTTAACAAGCCCTGGGCTGATGTTTTTCATTGGGATAAAAACTCCTTTCATGGCAAAAACTCACATTCACATGCATTTATGCATACACGCAAATTATAGCCCACTTAACTGATACAACATAATATATGTAGTAACACCAGTCTCATAATTTAAAAATGGTCATGCGTAACCAGTAAAGTCCAGTAAATTTGTTCTCGTGAAAAATTTGTTCTTGTGGAATTCCTGGGTGAAAAAAAAAAAAAATCATTTCTGGGCACAGTTCTCTATTGCCTCTCATTTGAGACTAGTATTATTTTGACTGTGTGCAATTAATTTCACTGGCACAGAATGTATACTCAGAATGTTGAGCTGTCCTCACATTTAGCAGGTAACACACAGTAACATGGAAACATTGGATGCAAAGACATCCATCATTGTACACTGCCACATGCATGACATGCCTGTGGGCACACTCACATACGGCATGGGAATTCAGAAATACACACAGACCGTATCAGGAAAATGGGGATTCACAAATACACACAGACCGTATCAGGAAAATGGGAATTCAAAAATACACACAGACCGTATCATGAAAATGGGAATTCAAAAGTACACACAGACTGTATCAGGAAAATGGGAATTCAAAAATACACACAGACCGTATCAGGAAAATGGGAATTCACAAATACACACAGACTATATCAGGAAAATGGGAATTCAAAAATACACACAGACCGTATCAGGAAAATGCTGTCAATATGCAAAGTAACTTGGCATATATTTGTTAATACCTCCTATATGGGAATTGCTTGATTCAACTTATGCTATTTATTTTTCATAGAAAACTATCCAAAATTAAGAGTAATTTGTTCGTTTTTGCTGGAGATCAAGCTGTATTTGTCTATAAACAACCCTAGTTATCTGTAGTTACCTGACCTTCTTCTGTAAAAAAAAACACTACATTTGTCTGTAAACAACCTGCATTTGTCTGTAAACAACTTTACATCTGTCTATAAAACAGCCCTACTGTTGTCCTAAACAGCCCTACATTTGTCTGCAAAATAACCCTACATTTGTCTGTAAACAACCCTTCATTTGACTGTAAACAACCCTACATTGTCTGTGAACAACCCCACGTTTGTCTAAACAGCCCTGCATTTGACTGTAAACAACCCTATGTTTGTCTGTAAACAACCCTATGTTTGTCTGTAAACAACCCTATGTTTGTCTGTAACAACCCTACATTGTCTGTAAACAACCCTACATGTGTCTGTAAACAACTTTATGTTTGTCTGTAAACAACCCAACATTGTCTGTAAACAACCATATATTATCTGTAAACAACTCTACATAGACAGTAAACAACCCTATGTTTGTCTGTAAACAAGCCTATGTTAGTCTGTAAACAACCCTACATTGTCTGTAAACAAGCCTATGTTTGTCTGTAAATAAGCCTATGTTTGTCTGTAACAACCCTACATTGTCTGTAAACAACCCTACATGTGTCTGTAAACAACTTTATGTTTGTCTGTAAACAACCCAACATTGTCTGTAAACAACCATATATTATCTGTAAACAACTCTACATAGACAGTAAACAAGCCTATGTTTGTCTGTAAACAAGCCTATGTTAGTCTGTAAACAACCCTACATTGTCTGTAAACAAGCCTATGTTTGTCTGTAAACAAGCCTATGTTTATCTGTAACAACCCTACATTGTCTGTAAACAACCCAACCTTGTCTGTAAACAACCAGATATTATCTGTAAACAACTCTACATAGACGGTAAACAACCCTATGTTTGTCTGTAAACAACCCTATGTTAGTCTGTAAACAACCCTACATTGTCTGTAAACAAGCCTATGTTTGTCTGTAAACAACCCTACTTTGTCCGTAAACAACCCTATGTTTGTCTGTAAACAACCCTACATTTTCCGTAAACAACATTATGTTTGTCTGTAAACAACCCTACATTGACTGTAAACAACTTTATGTTTGTCTGTAAACAACCCTATGTTTGTCTGTAAACAACCCTGTGCTTGTCTGTAAACAACCCTGTGCTTGTCTGTAAACAACCCTATGTTAGTCTATAAACAACTCTACATTGTCTGTAGACAACTCTACATTGTCTGTAAACAACCTTATGTTTGTCTGTAAACAAACCTACATTGTCTGTAAACAAGCCTATGTTTGTCTGTAAACAAGCCTATGTTTGTCAACAGCCCTGTTGTTGTAAACTTAGGGAGCTCTTTTTGGTTTTCACTGTTAACAGAATTGGGCTGAAGAAAAGAGTTCAAGAGTTACAAATCTGTGTAGTTCGAGAGACCAACTGGTACTACGGTAACAAACTGCTTAATATGTCGTTCCTCGTCCCCATGGCCTTGGTAAACTCAGGACTCAGAGCGTACGAGCTGTACCTAGTAGTTGTTATTTCACAACTTCTCCAGTTCAGTTATCTAGGATTGTTTGCTGACGCCTGTGAGAGCCTTGCTATGGCCACTGTTTCTCTCAAACGAATTCAGGTAATTAGTGTAAAAAATCAGTTTTTTAAGATAATATATGAAGCTTACCGAAAATGGTTCTACGGTAGATTTCTTCATGGGGTGTACGTATGGCTTTAAAGGCTAGATGAAGTGCTTGGGTTTTAATCTAACATATTACAGGGTAAAAAATCTCCTCAGCTTTCTTATCGGGGTGTAAAAAAGAAGTTTTTCCTAAGGTCTCAGCGGTCAGTCTAGGAAATTAGTGTCAGATGTACCTTAAGCCTGCTCTGGTGACATCAACGGTGATAGCTGTCAAAACAACTTTGTAAACTGGCCTGACCCCTATCCTTCCAGTGTCCATTTACAAGCAAATATTCCTGACCATTGACAGAAAATATGTTCAAAATAGAGGAGTTATGAAGAAATATAAAACATACCTCCAAAGTGAAAATGTTTGATCCTTTATGTTGATATTATTATTTATATAATTGCCATAGCAATATAATGTCATGAAAATAATCTTCTTTTCATCTTTATAGAAAGATGGTTTTAGGTTTGTTTGAATGGTGGGATGATGTCCTTGTGGGAAAATGTGTGTTTTGGCAATAAAACTTGTACGTTCATTGTAACCTTTGGTCACCATGACGTTTTTTCACCATGACCTTTTTTCACCTGTGAATATGCATTATTTCATCTAACCTTTTGGGGCAATTTGAATACAGTAATGTTGATCAAGTCAAGGCAATTGTTTGTATTATAAAACATACTACACAGAGTCATTAAAATCAAAAACCAGCATGCAGTATGTTTCCCAACAATGTGGTATTTGTCAAGAACTCTGTCAGTAGCCATAATAATTACAATTATGAGATCTGATGGAGATATTGGGTCAAGCTGGGTAATGTCAAGGCCCAGTGGTTAAGTACACAAAGGGTCAGATGACTGTATAAAATGTGGCGTGAAATCAACTTCTGGGATTAGTAAAGATATCTATAGCTTTTTAAGATGTTTTGTAACATTTTGTCTTTTTTTTTATGTGTGGTTGTGTCGCTTGTGTTGAATAAATTTGCCTGTATGCTAGGAAGCATTCGGCAGCACTATACTTGTGACGTCAATATTGTTAGCATGTAATATCTTAAAGTGTCAATAGTTAAGGTGTATGTATGTGATTCTAACTTAACTTGCCCATGAGACGCAGGTTCGAGTTAGTTCAGGTAAGAATAAGTTTGAATCATTAAAATTGTCTCCCACCAGGCCTAGGATAGTGTACAAATCTGTAGGCCATTAAAAGGGTGAATTAATTAATATTAACTTTCAAAAAAGCTGTCAGAATTAAAAGTTTTAAACTATAGCCAATGGTTGAGGTATGTCATGACATTAACGTAGGCTTTAATGTTGAGTTTGGCAATAAACAACAAATTCAAACTATTATGTCATTGGGTCATATATGTCATTGGGTCATATATGTCATTGGGTCATATATGTCATTGAGTCATATATGTCATTGGGTCATATATATCATTGGGTCATATATGGGTTCTCTCCTGAAACTTAATTCTAACAACTCATGTGTTTAGTTAATTTAGGAAAATTAAGCATAATACTTAATGTATTGAATATACGAGAAATTTAAGAATGAAATCAAATTTGCTGCTATCAGATTATTATGAGTATGCTAAATACTTGAAGTAGATGTAATATGTAAACTGGTAATACTGCCAGAGCATTATTTCTACATGAGATATGCATTATTGTTCCCAGTGCCTTTGTTCCATGTGTTTCATGTGTGCTTTATTGCTAATTAGCTGGGTTTAACAGTATTTTTCAGTATTGGGCTTGATGTTACATGTAAAAATGTACATAGAAATTCTACACTTGCACAGTGGCATTCAGTTTTATGGGTGGGGAAAACCACCAGTCTTTGGCAAATTCTGAACAAACTTTCCTTCATATCACGTTCTGGCGACTGTTTTAGTGGAAGACGATAGTGATCTTAAACAAAATAGTACAAGTGAAAAAAATTTTTGGGGTCAAACAACAGTCAAATAATTAAATAAATGCTTATTAAGTGTTGTCATGGGGCTTACATTTTATCTGCATGCTTGTGCTTTTCGCTGCAAGGGCTTTTATACTGCTTTCTTTCACTAAAATTCCAGTGTTAATTTTGATGGTAAATTATACCCCTATCAGCTTGTGGAGCATTATAAAAATTGCTGAAAGTCGCTTTTTGTGTTCAGAGTTGGGCGCTACACACACTCACAAAAGTCTAGGTAGGCTTACCAAAGTTGGGCATTACACACATTCACACAAGTCTAGGCAGGCATTATACCAGAAAGATTTAAAGCTCCTATAAATGCGATACTAACATGTGACGCTTTTTGACAGGCTTTATTCCAAGCATGCATGAATATTAGCTGGGATGAATTCTCATACGTTATTAGACGTTATTATTTGTAAAGTACGCTGTTGTCTAGGAAATTACCCAAAAGAGTTACACTTCAGATGCAAATATATATGATAAAATATGACTTTTGGTGATGAATCTTGGATGCCTGTATTCCCAGTATGACATCAGTCTATTTTACAAACTAACCTCGTAGCATATTTTTGTGATCAGAAGAACGAGGAGAAATGTGCATCATATGTAAAGTTCATATCAGTAGTTTACTTATGTCTCAGTTCCCAGCTTATTAGACATGAAAGTTTTCTCACCTAACACGTGGGCCATTAGCCGAAAAACTACATCACCACAAATGTTTATACTATACGTGCCAAGGCATTTTTGGTAGAACTGCTACATGTATATGGTTGTGTGATTAGAAAGCAGCCTCACTTACTCTCAATCACTGAATAAAGCCTGTAAGGCGTTTGTGGAAATTCGCTGCCTATAGCTTATAACCTTATTCTGAATCTCTGCGTCGAAAAACTGACGTTCGTACACCGTCTGTCAGCCAATGAGGATGTTTCAGGTCAATGATCACATGACCAATTCTCAAAAACAATGCATAACATCATGGTACAGACCACTGAAAATTAGTGGTACAGCGGTTCAGTCAGGACGGTAAAAGCGGTAAATTAGTCTTAACATTCTAAATGATGGGCATAAACATGCAGTTTGCAAACTCTCCCAGACATTGAGCAAGGAAATGATGACACATACAGTATATACTCACTACCCTAATTCCTCCACCTTTTTGTTGAAAACATCCAGTTTGCAAACTCTCCCAGACATTGAGCAAGGAAATGATGACACATACAGTATATACTCACTACCCTAATTCCTCCACCTTTTTGTTGAAAACATCCAGTTTGCAAACTCTCCCAGACATTGAGCAAGGAAATGATGACACATACAGTATATACTCACTACCCTAATTCCTCCACCTTTTTGTTGAAAACATCCAGTTTGCAAACTCTCCCAAACATTGAGCAAGGAAATGATGACACATACAGTATATACTCACTACCCTAATTCCTCCACCTTTTTGTTGAAAACATCCAGTTTGCAAACTCTCCCAGACATTGAGCAAGGAAATGATGACACATACAATATATACTCACCACCCTAATTCCTCCACTTTTTGTTGAAAACATCCAGTTTGCAAACTCTCCCAGACATTGAGCAAGGAAATGATGACACATACAGTATATACTCACCACCCTAATTCCTCCACCTTTTTGTTGAAAACATCCAGTTTGCAAACTCTCCCAAACATTGAGCAAGGAAATGATGACACATACAGTATATACTCACTGCCCTAATTCCTCCACCTTTTTGTTGAAAACATCCAGTTTGCAAACTCTCCCAGACATTGAGCAAGGAAATGATGACACATACAGTATATACTCACTACCCTAATTCCTCCACCTTTTTGTTGAAAACATCCAGTTTGCAAACTCTCCCAGACATTGAGCAAGGAAATGATGACACATACAGTATATACTCACCACCCTAATTCCTCCACCTTTTTGTTGAAAACATCCAGTTTGCAAACTCTCCCAGACATTGAGCAAGGAAATGATGACACGTACAGTATATACTCACCACCCTAATTCCTCCACCTTTTTGTTGAAAACATCCAGTTTGCAAACTCTCCCAAACATTGAGCAAGGAAATGATGACACATACAGTATATACTCACTGCCCTAATTCCTCCACCTTTTTGTTGAAAACATCCAGTTTGCAAACTCTCCCAGACATTGAGCAAGGAAATGATGACACATACAGTATATACTCACTACCCTAATTCCTCCACCTTTTTGTTGAAAACATCCAGTTTGCAAACTCTCCCAGACATTGAGCAAGGAAATGATGACACATACAGTATATACTCACTACCCTAATTCCTCCACCTTTTTGTTGAAAACATCCAGTTTGCAAACTCTCCCAGACATTGAGCAAGGAAATGATGACACGTACAGTATATACTCACTACCCTAATTCCTCCACCTTTTTGTTGAAAACATCCAGTTTGCAAACTCTCCCAGACATTGAGCAAGGAAATGATGACACATACAGTATATACTCACTACCCTAATTCCTCCACCTTTTTGTTGAAAACATCCAGTTTGCAAACTCTCCCAGACATTGAGCAAGGAAATGATGACACATACAGTATATACTCACTACCCTAATTCCTCCACCTTTTTGTTGAAAACATCCAGTTTGCAAACTCTCCCAGACATTGAGCAAGGAAATGATGACACATACAGTATATACTCACTACCCTAATTCCTCCACCTTTTTGTTGAAAACATCCAGTTTGCAAACTCTCCCAGACATTGAGCAAGGAAATGATGACACATACAATATATACTCACTACCCTAATTCCTCCACCTTTTTGTTGAAAACATCCAATTTGCAAACTCTCCCAGACATTGAGCAAGGAAATGATGACACGTACAGTATATACTCACTACCCTAATTCCTCCACCTTTTTGTTGAAAACATCCAGTTTGCAAACTCTCCCAAACATTGAGCAAGGAAATGATGACACATATATACTCACTGCCCTAATTCCTCCACCTTTTTGCCATTTTCAGTGCAATTTATGCATATTTATGAACTGTTTCGGTGACAGAACTACATTGGTTGGATTGGCCAGTTTCAGGGCTTCACAAAATGTACAATTTTATCTGTTTGTACAAAATAATGCCTTCAAAATATGCTTGAAACATCACCTTGCAAACATGCGAAAATGTTGAAGAATTACAGAATGTCACAAGATGTAAAAAAAAAGGAGAAATAGGACATAGTTCGGTCAGAATGGTGAAGGTCAGCAAAATTACAGTGTACATATTAAAAACTTACATCATGAATGGCACAATTAATCATTTAGAACATGCTGTTTACAAAATCACTCAGGAATCAGGAAGAACTTCCGTTCTAGGATGGTCATTTAGAAAACACCAAAGGTTATGGTACAGTTTATTAATGTGGTACACAGTTCACCCAGAATGGTAAAAAACACTGTTGCTGTTGTGTGTGTTGTAGGTTGGAGATAAAGAAAATCCGCGTAAACAAACGCCTGATGACGTACCCCATGACAGTGTGGACCCTCGGTCCCAAGTTGATGTATATAGTATGTCTGGTGCCTGCGGCCTTGTCAGGGGTGGTTCTCACCCTTAGTAAGCTCTTCACTGCCCTACCCCTCTTAGCTCTTGTGGGGCAAGTGTCACTTGGCAATGTGTACTTTGCTATTCATTTGGCAGCGGAGGGTAAAGCTGGCATAAACCGCTTTCTGGTACGTCTGCACTAAGTGTAAAATATTAATGAGCTCCTTTATTAAAGTACTGGCTGAACGGATGCATATCAGGCTGTGGACTAACTTAATGTGTATTTATTTTTTTTATCTATTTATTTAAGTGATGCACTCAAGAACATTTCACCTGTACAACAGTGTCCAGCATTATGGTGGTGGGAGGATTCCGGGTTATTTGACGTTTTAAATAATTTTTTAGAATGATTTAGATTTTTACACCTGTTCCGTTTGTGGCGTGTTTGTGTTTCTATTGAATTATGTACATTTTTACTGTTTATTAGTGTTTGTTTATTTTTTAGGAGAATTTTTGTGCACTTTCATGTATACTGCTAATAGTTTGTCAGCTAGCACAGGTACACAAAACGAATTTTGTTTTGTACTAAAATCTATAAACTCTAGAGATTGTAGATTAAGCTGTCTGATTGCAGCTACTTACCTGTATGTTTACTACAGTAGTATGGTTGTGGGGTTGCTTTTATTAAAGCTTGAACGGAACTTTTTTAATAAGGAAGCAAGATTTCATACTGACCTGTTGGCACTTACTCACTTATTGTAACTGTAAATTAGCCCATAGACATTTCTCCAGTTCTGTTGGCATTGTATAGTAGCCATTGAAACTGCCAGGATGGCTTTTATAGAGCCGATGTACATCAGATGTTCTAATGTATATTGTATAGAATATGTACATGCAGACCTGTGTCAGAAATGTTAAAAGGAATCTTAATATAATTGTCAGTTGTTTGCTAAGCATTACATATTATAATGTGATGATATATGGATCTGTGTGGAAAAACAGGTGTGTCTGCCTCAAAATGGAGCTCACATTGCACTGATCTGTGTGGAAAAACAGTGGTGTCAACCTGAAAATGGAGCTCACATTGCATTGATTTGTGTGGAAAAACAGGTTTGTCAGCCTGAAAATGGAGCTCACTTTGCACTGATCTGTGTGGAAAAACAGGTGTGTCAGCCTCAGAATGGAGCTCACAGTGCACTGATCTGTGTGTAAAATAGGTTTGTCAGCCTGAAAATGGAACCCACATTGCAGTCTTCCTCGAAATGGAGCTCACTTTGCACGGATCTGTGTGGAAAAACAGGTGTGCCAGCCTCAGAATGGTGCTCACAGTGCACTGTTGGAGAGAATTAATTAAAACATTATGATTAATTTGGATTGTGTTCGAGACACCGTATGTTTATAGACAGCCTGGTAGTAAATAAGTCATGTAATCCTTGTTAAACCTTGTCTGACCTACAATGTATACTTTAATAGATCCAAGCCGTCAAAAGTAAGCATCATTACATAGGCTAAATCCTCAAGACCAGCTGAGAATTATCTGCACTCATCGTCACGAGGGCAAATTTTGTGACCTTTATGAATGCCCAAATTAAATGGTGCTGGAAAACTGACAGGTGGCATTTTGATGTAACTGCTAGCTTACCATGTATACCATGTTGTTGAGTGCACTTTTAAGTATAGTGTAAGTCAGTTTTTATCAGTACATTTCTTTCCAAGGAGTGCCCAAATTAAGACACAGTACTGACTACGGTCTCTGTCCTTGTATTTGCTCTTACAGGTACCTGCCCAGACATACCTGGACGTATATATTCTACGTATAACTGTATCATCCCTGTGAGATAGCACATCCAAGGGAACCAAAACAAACGGTGGGCCGCTAATTGTGGCCAAAAAATGGGCAACCCAGCTCTGTTAAAACTGAGCAAGTCTCTTTCATTCAGGCATACATGCATATATGGCATATTCCCAAATTTTGTCAGTGCTTGGTCTGTTTTGGTGTACATGATGGCCCGTCCATTTTCAAGTTTATGATGGTCCATTTAGTGTACATGGTTGGTGGTCCATTTGGGTGTACATGATGGTCCATTCAGTGTACATGGTGGTCCATTTTGTTGTACATGATGGCTGGTCCCTTTTTGGTGTACATGATGGCCCGTTCATTTTCAAGTTTGATGGTCCATTTAGTGTACATGATGGTCCATTTTGTTGTACATGATGGCTGGTCCCTTTGTGATGTACATGATGGCTGGTCCCTTTTTGGTGTACATGATGGTCTGTCCATTTTCAAGTTTATAATGGTCCATTTAGTGTACATGGTGGTCCATTTTGTTGTACACGATGACTGGTCCCTTTTTGGTGTACATGATGGTCTGTCCATTTTCAAGTTTATGATGGTCCATTTAGTGTACGTGGTTGGTCCATTTTGTTGTACATGCTGGCCGGTCCCTTTTTGTTGTACATGATGGCTGGTCCCTTTTTGGTGTACATGATGGCTGGTCCATTTTTGGTGTACATGATGGTCTGTCTATTTTCAAGTTTATAATGGTCCATTTAGTGTACATGGTTGGTGGCCCATTTTGGTGTACATGATGGTCCATTTTGTTGTACATGATGGCTGGTCCCTTTTTGGTGTACATGATGGCTGGTCCCTTTTTGGTGTACATGATGGCCCGTCCATTTTCAAGTTTATGATGGTCCATTTAGTGTACATGGTTGGTGGTCCATTTTGGTGTCCATGAAGGTTCATTATGGTGTACATAATGGTCCATTTTGGTGTTCATAAATTTTGGTGTACATGATGTTCCATTTTGGTGTACAAGATGGTCCATTTTGGTGTACAAGATGGTCCATTTTGGTGTACATGATGGTCCATTTTGGTGTTCCATGAAGGTCCATTTCGGTGTTCATAAAGGTTCATTTTGGTGTGATTGGTGTGATTTTGGTATTATACTCATCTAATTTTTCTGTGGAATGTCATTATGTTTTCAAGAATATATGAGTGACATACAGGTACATGTTGATATGCCAGGATACTGGGAAACATACAATACTGCTGATGTTGCACAAATTAAGCCATAATCTGAACCCATCATCATTTATACTTTTTGAAAGCAAGCTTTAAAAGTAACTTTAAGTGTATGTAGATTTCTCATTAATGTTCATTTATTGTAATGATGTATGATTATTAAGACTGAATGGTCTCCTCTTTCAAGTGGAGATTGAAAATTTTGGCATATAACCTCTGTATTTAGCAGCCATTATTGGAGGATTCGTCTTAAAAGAGCACCCAACACTTGACCCAATGTATATACGTACTGACATAGTATCCCACCCAGAGTTTATTTATTTATTTATCTATTTGATTGGTGTTTTATGCCGTACTCAAGACCACCCGCAAGGTTGCTAGAGGACCTTCCCACGTATGGCCAGATGGTTTTTTCTATATCCCGAAGCCGTGCCTGTTCTGAAAACTGTTTTGCCTTCGTGGTATAGACTCTCTGAGAGTAGAGTGGGAGTGACATGATGCCATGTTTTCTGCTTTTATTTAATAAGGTGTACGGTAAAAATTCCAGACCAGAAATAGATTTATGGAGTTTCTAAGCCTTTCAGAAAGAAATAACAGTTTCCAACCCTCATCCAGATCACGTTTTTTTTCTCTTAACAGTTAAAGTCCAGTTGTGGTTTGTACTCCAATATGGTGGATCACCTACATGTATTAAAGCTATCTGTACATGTATGTTCTGCTGGGAAGATGTTAAGCACCAGTCCGCTATTTAGATGTAGTACACCTTGACCCTTTGATGGGTGTTTGAATCTGTTCTAGCAGTGTATTTCCAGAATTTTTTTCAGCTGTTCATACGCCTGTTAATTAGCGAAATGTCTTGAGATTCAATGCATGTTCTTATTTGGTCAGCTTGTTTATCTCTGCGAATTAAGGCATACCGTGAACATTATTGGAAGGTATTGTAGCGATCGACCTTTGACTTGCTTGTTTTTTTTTTTGAGGCCAGGATTCATTGCCTAAGTTACAACGCAACTTGAAATTTGTATTTACGGTTGCAATCCCCATGCCTGATCAGATTGGAGTCAAAGCAGATGAATTTTGACTTGCATTTTAAGGTGGTGTCTGGATTTTAGTCTCAGTGTAACTGTTTCGTTGCTGTGTTCAGTGGCACGTTGTTGTCAACCAATTAAGCTGTACAGGTAGTCGTCTAAAGATGTTAAAGGCTCATGAAATGTCCAGTTTGACCTAAGCTGACTTGAAATTACCACAGATTCATCTCTTAGGGCTCTTTCTGCATATATATGTGGCCCACACTTGAACTGTCTCAGGTTGTAAGTTCATGTTTGGCTCTTTGACTGCATGCTGGGCAATGACGTATCCATTCTTTGTATTAATTAGGAGACACTGTATAGCTAATGCGATGCCAAGCGTTAATTAGGTGCAGAAGGGTTAATTTTTGCATATCATGCAGTGCATGCATATGTCCAAGGGAAGTATTTGGTCAAATGTGTGCAACATTTTTCAAGTTCGGAAGTGCTGCATGTGACTGCAGGTCACAATCAAAACTGTAGGTCGAAAGTATCTGTAATGTGGTCCTACATGTATTTTATTTGGATCAGAATCAATAAATGAAGGACTTTTGAGCTATGGAACCTTTAGACTTGTCAGTTGAGTGATTATGAGTTACAGAATATTTAAACTTCTCAGTTAAGGGATTGTGAGCTATGAAATATTTAGACTTCTAATTTGAGGAATTGTGAGTTATGGAATATTTAGACTTCTGAGTTACGGGATTGTGAGCTATGGAATATTTAGACTTCTGATTTGAGGGATTGTGAGCTACGGAATATATAGACTTCTGAGTTGAGGGATTGTGAGTTATGGAATATTTAGACTTCTGAGTTGAGGGATTGTGAGTTATGGAATATTTAGACTTCTGATTTGAGGGATTGTGAGCTATGGAATATTTAGACTTCTGATTTGAGGGATTGTGAGTTATGGAATATTTAGACTTCTGATTTGAGGGATTGTGAGTTATGGAATATTTAGACTTCTGATTTGAGGGATTGTGAGCTATGGAATATTTAGACTTCTGATTTGAGGGATTGTGAGTTATGGAATATTTAGACTTCTGAGTTGAGGGATTGTGAGCTATGGAATATTTAGACTTCTGAGTTGAGGGATTGTGAGCTATGGAATATTTAGACTTCTGATTTGAGGGATTGTGAGTTATGGAATATTTAGACTTCTGATTTGAGGGATTGTGAGTTATGGAATGTTTAGACTTCTGATTTGAGGGATAGTGAGTTATGGAATATTTAGACTTCTGATTTGAGGGATTGTGAGCTACGAAATATTTAGACTTTTGAGTGAAGGGATTGTGAGTTTATGGAGAATAAAGTCTTCTCCATCAAGGAATTAATATGACAAGGTAGGTTTTATTTTTGATGAATTACAGAACAGCAGGTATATGTATTCCTGAGTTGAGGATAGCTTGGACATGGTTTAGGTTTCTTTAGGGGGTACAACTGGAAATGTTTTAGGTTTCTTTATTTGGGAGGTACAATTGTATTTTGATCTTTTCCACAGATAGTTAAAAACCATTGTAATACAGTTAAATAGTTGGTAAATCTACTTTGTTGTGAGGTTTGCAATCTTTTTCTGACTTTATTGGCTGCATGTCTTTCCTTACCTGTCCTAAATGGAGTGAAGATGAAAATAAAAAATTTTTGAAAAACTAGCTTAAGCAGAAAGAATATATAAATCTTTATCCAAAACTACATGTAATTTTATTTATTTATTTTTCGAGTTGGGTTGACTGCATTGAATATGCTGGATTCCAGGGATGTGAAACCAGGCTTTTTGTATTGATAATTTAACAAGTTTACATTAACGAGTTTACTTGTCTAATATTAACTTACAATAATGATAAACAAAATTTCCTCTTTATAAAATCAAAAAATGGTGTCAGATGTATCTTTACTGATTTTTTTGTACTATATTGTTGTTAGACGTTTTTCTACAGGGTGACATGTTTTTTAAAGCATGAGATTTGATGTGTTGGTAATCCACTCACTTTGTTGGGACTCATAGGGTATCACTGAGGTCACATCCATGTGGGTTGCTTGAAATAATTCATTCATACCTCTTTGTCATACGTGTGTACTTCGAATGCAAAGGGCTAGAAATGAGCAGTATGTCTCTGCATGTGTTTAATATTTAACTGCCGACAATTTGATGTGACGTCACTGGTCCCAATAATGGTCAGGGAGATAGCCATAGAAACCAGTGTTTCAAAATGCCTTTTAGTTTCTTTGTTATTGACAACTCGTGGTCCATAAAGGCACCATAAAAAAATACATGTAATGAATCAAGTAAATATAGTTTGGGAGGTGCTTATGCAGTGGTCTTTCCACACTGTAACGCTTCATGTTTTCTTTTCTTTTAAGTTTAAGTTACCCTTTGTTTATATTGCATAATGTGTGGCATTATAAATAATAGCACACTACTGGCTGTACATGTACAAGTGGTGTTTGCCATTCTGAAATGAGCAAATTATTGGTTATTATCGGGCTTGTCACAACATATTATTTGCAAATGATTGAAGTTATCATTGATTTAAATATTTATATTTTTGCTATCGTGAAATTTCATCATTTCTTTCTTGAGTACGATACTGATAATAAATATTTTAAAATTAATGCTCCATGTATCTCCAGTATTTCTGTGATAAATTCTTCCAAATTACCATGCTGTTGTTTTAAGTTTTCCAATGTTCTGAAGTGTTTCTGTATTCCATGATGTAACGTAAAAACTTTCACAGTAGTATTTGATGAGGTGTAGTATTGTTTGTTGTATATGTTGGAGCAGACCTTCCTGTCACTAGAAGAACTGGAAGAGAGTGCATCGCTGAAGAAATCATCCAATCGCCCCCCACCTAGCGAGTGCGGTGTCACCATTAGCAATTTCACTGCCAAATGGGACAAGGTACGAGTAACCATTAGTCATTTGTAAACCAACATTATTGTCAGCAAATGGGAAACAAAATTTGTGTGAAGTTACATCTGTACAAAGCTACATGTCATATCCATACAGAGTTGGTGTAGGTTAGGTTTCCATGGTTATGGAGTATAGCTAGATCAGGTGAATAACCCTTAATTATAAATAGAGAAATGAAGGCCAAAGAGACACAAATACAGTAAAATAATCTGAGTGGATAAGAAATGTTGGTCATTTTGACATGTTTTTATTGACAGGTCACATGACACATTTTTTAGGAAAGTTAAGTAGTACTTTGTTTTTTTTTAGTTCTGTAATTGTGGTGGTTCTGAACAAGCACATTCTCATCCAGGCTGTTTTGTCTTCTGTTTATATAGAATATTGAGATATCTGTAATTGTGGTGTTTCACAACAAACACGTTCTCACACAGACTGTTTTGTCTTCTGTTTGTACAGAATGTTGAGATATCTGTAATTGTGATGTTTCTCAACAAACACGTTCTCACACAGGCTGTTTTGTCTTCTGTTTGTACAGAATGTTGAGATATCTGTAATTGTGGTGTTTCACAACAGGCACGTTCTCACACGGGCTGTATTGTCTTCTGTTTGTACAGAATGTTGAGATATCTGTAATTGTGGTGTTTCTCAACAAACACGTTCTCACACAGACTGTTTTGTCTTCTGTTTGTACAGAATGTTGAGATATCTGTAATTGTGGTGTTTCTCAATGAGCACGTTCTCACACAGGCTGTTTTGTCTTCTGTTTGTACAGAATGTTGAGATATCTGTAATTGTGGTGTTTCACAACAAACATGTTCTCATCCAGGCTGTTTTGTCTTCTGTTTGTACAGAATGTTGAGATATCTGTAATTGTGGTGTTTCTCAATGAACACGTTCTCACACAGGCTGTTTTGTCTTCTGTTTGTACAGAATGTTGAGATATCTGTAATTGTGGTGGTTCTCAACAAACACATTCTCATCCAGGCTGTTTTGTCTTCTGTTTGTACAGAATGTTGAGATATATGTAATTGTGGTGTTTCACATCAAACACGTTCTCACACAGGCTGTTTTGTCTTCTGTTTGTACAGAATGTTGAGATATCTGTAATTGTGATGTTTCTCAACAAACACGTTCTCACACAGGCTGTTTTGTCTTCTGTTTGTACAGAATGTTGAGATATCTGTAATTGTGGTGGTTCTCAACAAACACATTCTCATCCAGGCTGTTTTGTCTTCTGTTTGTACAGAATGTTGAGATATCTGTAATTGTGGTGGTTCTCAACAAACACGTTCTCACACAGGCTGTTTTGTCTTCTGATTGTACAGAATGTTGAGATATCTGTAATTGTGGTGTTTCACAACAAACACGTTCTCACACGGGCTGTTTTGTCTTCTGTTTGTACAGAATATTGAGATATCTGTAATTGTGGTGTTTCACAACAAACACGTTCTCACACAGGCTGTTTTGTCTTCTGTTTGTACAGAATATTGAGATATCTGTAATTGTGATGTTTCTCAACAAACACGTTCTCACACAGACTGTTTTGTCTTCTGTTTGTACAGAATGTTGAGATATCTGTAATTGTGGTGTTTCTCAACAAACACGTTCTCACACAGGCTGTTTTGTCTTCTGTTTGTACAGAATGTTGAGATATCTGTAATTGTGGTGTTTCTCAACAAACACGTTCTCACACAGGCTGTTTTGTCTTCTGTTTGTACAGAATGTTGAGATATCTGTAATTGTGGTGTTTCACAACAAACACATTCTCATCCAGGCTGTTTTGTCTTCTGTTTGTACAGAATGTTGAGATATCTGTAATTGTGGTGTTTCACAACAAACACGTTCTCACACAGGCTGTTTTGTCTTCTGTTTGTACAGAATATTGAGATATCTGTAATTGTGGTGTTTCTCAACAAACACGTTCTCACACAGGCTGTTTTGTCTTCTGTTTGTACAGAATGTTGAGATATCTGTAATTGTGGTGTTTCTCAATGAACACGTTCTCACACAGGCTGTTTTGTCTTCTGTTTGTACAGAATGTTGAGATATCTGTAATTGTGGTGTTTCACAACAAACACGTTCTCACACAGACTGTTTTGTCTTCTGTTTGTACAGAATGTTGAGATATCTGTAATTGTGGTGTTTCACAACAAACACGTTCTCACACAGGCTGTTTTGTCTTCTGTTTGTACAGAATGTTGAGATATCTGTAATTGTGATGTTTCTCAACAAACACGTTCTCACACAGGCTGTTTTGTCTTCTGTTTGTACAGAATGTTGAGATATCTGTAATTGTGGTGGTTCTCAACAAACACATTCTCATCCAGGCTGTTTTGTCTTCTGTTTGTACAGAATGTTGAGATATCTGTAATTGTGATGTTTCTCAACAAACACGTTCTCACACAGGCTGTTTTGTCTTCTGTTTGTACAGAATGTTGAGATATCTGTAATTGTGGTGGTTCTCAACAAACACATTCTCATCCAGGCTGTTTTGTCTTCTGTTTGTACAGAATGTTGAGATATCTGTAATTGTGGTGGTTCTCAACAAACACGTTCTCACACAGGCTGTTTTGTCTTCTGTTTGTACAGAATGTTGAGATATCTGTAATTGTGGTGTTTCACAACAAACACGTTCTCACACAGGCTGTTTTGTCTTCTGTTTGTACAGAATATTGAGATATCTGTAATTGTGATGTTTCTCAACAAACACGTTCTCACACAGACTGTTTTGTCTTCTGTTTGTACAGAATGTTGAGATATCTGTAATTGTGGTGTTTCTCAACAAACACGTTCTCACACAGGCTGTTTTGTCTTCTGTTTGTACAGAATGTTGAGATATCTGTAATTGTGGTGTTTCTCAATGAACACGTTCTCACACAGGCTGTTTTGTCTTCTGTTTGTACAGAATGTTGAGATATCTGTAATTGTGGTGTTTCACAACAAACACGTTCTCACACAGACTGTTTTGTCTTCTGTTTGTACAGAATGTTGAGATATCTGTAATTGTGGTGTTTCACAACAAACACGTTCTCACACAGGCTGTTTTGTCTTCTGTTTGTACAGAATGTTGAGATATCTGTAATTGTGATGTTTCTCAACAAACACGTTCTCACACAGGCTGTTTTGTCTTCTGTTTGTACAGAATGTTGAGATATCTGTAATTGTGGTGGTTCTCAACAAACACATTCTCATCCAGGCTGTTTTGTCTTCTGTTTGTACAGAATGTTGAGATATCTGTAATTGTGATGTTTCTCAACAAACACGTTCTCACACAGGCTGTTTTGTCTTCTGTTTGTACAGAATGTTGAGATATCTGTAATTGTGGTGGTTCTCAACAAACACATTCTCATCCAGGCTGTTTTGTCTTCTGTTTGTACAGAATGTTGAGATATCTGTAATTGTGGTGGTTCTCAACAAACACGTTCTCACACAGGCTGTTTTGTCTTCTGTTTGTACAGAATGTTGAGATATCTGTAATTGTGGTGTTTCACAACAAACACGTTCTCACACAGGCTGTTTTGTCTTCTGTTTGTACAGAATATTGAGATATCTGTAATTGTGATGTTTCTCAACAAACACGTTCTCACACAGACTGTTTTGTCTTCTGTTTGTACAGAATGTTGAGATATCTGTAATTGTGGTGTTTCTCAACAAACACGTTCTCACACAGGCTGTTTTGTCTTCTGTTTGTACAGAATGTTGAGATATCTGTAATTGTGGTGTTTCACAACAAACACGTTCTCACACAGGCTGTTTTGTCTTCTGTTTGTACAGAATGTTGAGATATCTGTAATTGTGGTGTTTCACAACAAACACGTTCTCACACAGGCTGTTTTGTCTTCTGTTTGTACAGAATGTTGAGATATCTGTAATTGTGGTGTTTCACAACAAACACATTCTCATCCAGGCTGTTTTGTCTTCTGTTTGTACAGAATGTTGAGATATCTGTAATTGTGGTGTTTCACAACAAACACGTTCTCATCCAGGCTGTTTTGTCTTCTGTTTGTACAGAATGTTGAGATATCTGTAATTGTGGTGTTTCACAACAAACACGTTCTCACACAGGCTGTTTTGTCTTCTGTTTGTACAGAATGTTGAGATATCTGTAATTGTGGTGTTTCTCAACAAACACGTTCTCACACAGACTGTTTTGTCTTCTGTTTGTACAGAATGTTGAGATATCTGTAATTGTGATTGTTTCTCAACAAACACGTTCTCACACAGGCTGTTTTGTCTTCTGTTTGTACAGAATGTTGAGATATCTGTAATTGTGATGTTTCTCAACAAACACGTTCTCACACAGGCTGTTTTGTCTTCTGTTTGTACAGAATGTTGAGATATCTGTAATTGTGATGTTTCTCAACAAACACGTTCTCACACAGGCTGTATTGTCTTCTGTTTGTACAGAATGTTGAGATATCTGTAAATTGTGGTGTTTCCACAACAAACACGTTCTCACACAGGCTGTTTTGTCTTCTGTTTGTACAGAATGTTGAGATATCTGTAATTGTGGTGTTTCACAACAAACACGTTCTCACACAGGCTGTTTTGTCTTCTGTTTGTACAGAATGTTGAGATATCTGTAATTGTGGTGTTTCTCAATGAATACGTTCTCACACAGGCTGTTTTGTCTTCTGTTTGTACAGAATGTTGAGATATCTGTAATTGTGGTGTTTCACAACAAACACGTTCTCACACAGGCTGTTTTGTCTTCTGTTTGTACAGAATGTTGAGATATCTGTAATTGTGGTGTTTCTCAATAAACACGTTCTCACACAGGCTGTTTTGTCTTCTGTTTGTACAGAATGTTTGAGATATCTGTAATTGTGATGTTTCTCAACAAACACGTTCTCACACAGGCTGTTTTGTCTTCTGTTTGTACAGAATGTTGAGATATCTGTAATTGTGGTGTTTCTCAACAAACACGTTCTCACACAGACTGTTTTGTCTTCTGTTTGTACAGAATGTTGAGATATCTGTAATTGTGATGTTTCTCAACAAACACGTTCTCACACAGGCTGTTTTGTCTTCTGTTTGTACAGAATGTTGAGATATCTGTAATTGTGATGTTTCTCAACAAACACGTTCTCACACAGGCTGTTTTGTCTCTGTTTGTACAGAATGTTGAGATATCTGTAATTGTGGTGTTTCTCAACAAACACGTTCTCACACAGACTGTTTTGTCTTCTGTTTGTACAGAATGTTGAGATATCTGTAATTGTGATGTTTCTCAACAAACACGTTCTCACACAGGCTGTTTTTGTCTTCTGTTTGTACAGAATGTTGAGATATCTGTAATTGTGATGTTTCTCAACAAACACGTTCTCACACAGGCTGTTTTGTCTTCTGTTTGTACAGAATGTTGAGATATCTGTAATTGTGGTGTTTCACAACAAACACGTTCTCACACAGGCTGTTTGTGTCTTCTGTTTGTACAGAATGTTGAGATATCTGTAATTGTGGTGTTTCTCAACAAGCACGTTCTCACACAGGCTGTTTTGTCTTCTAAATATTGAGATATCTGTAATTGTGGTGTTTCACAACAAACACGTTCTCACACAGGCTGTTTTGTCTTCTGTTTGTACAGAATGTTGAGGATATCTGTAATTGTGGTGTTTCACAACAAGCACGTTCTCACACAGGCTGTTTTGTCTTCTGTTTGTACAGAGTGTTGAGATATCTGTAATTGTGGTGTTTCTCAACAAACACGTTCTCACACAGGCTTTTTTGTCTTCTGTTTGTACAGAATGTTGAGCAGAACACATTGGAGGACTTACATTGGAGGACTTGTCTGTGGATGTGAAACCAGGAAATCTCCTGGCTGTTATTGGACCAGTGGGAGCAGGAAAGGTTTGGCTTTTTATTATCTGGCTCTTAAAGGTGGAGAAAACATAAAAATGACAAAGTTCAGATGAAAGAGTTCGAAAAGTTATTCCTAAATGTGGTCTTTAATATTTTTCCTGATTTTTCCTTAAGGTTAAAAAGACTCATGGAAATCATTTTTATATGGTGTGTATTTTGGGACAACCTTTTGATATTTATATTCTGTGTTTAATAATGTCATAAATGAGGATGTAACACAGGTTTAATAAATATATTCGCACTAGAATTTGTTTTTTTCAGCAAACAAATGTATTAAATCTCAATTTGGATCATATTTATATTTTTAATATGTTCATAAATATTATAATTTAGGTTAAATGCATACGTTTCGATATAAACAACAAATCTACATTCAAATAAATTTATTAGACAAGCATCACATCCTTCTGTAGAACATTATTATGCAACAACGATAAATACCAAAAGTTTGTCCCAAGTACCCACCATACAAAAATTTTTTCAAATACTCTTTTCTTATGAAAAAAAATCCCCAAAAATATTAATGATCATATTCACAAATAAGTTTTGATGCTCTTTCATCTGATTTTGGCGTCATTTGTATGTTTTCTTCGCCTTTAAATCTGAACTACAAGTTCATGTACGTGTGCCTGTAAGAGATACTGGCAGGGCCACAAGTAGGCAAATTTTCATACCCATAAGTCAAATAGAGAGTCAGTTTTATTTGAAATTTGTTTGCCATTTGTTCGTCTGTAGATTTAGCCGGTACTTGTGTCCTCTCATAATTGCTACTTTTATTTTTTTTTTTTCATTGGTGTTTTTATGATGTACTGAAGAATATTTCACTCACAGCAGCCAGCATTATGATGAGAGGAAACCGGGCAGTCTGAGGGGAAACCCACAACCATCTGCAGGTTTTCCTTGAAAGATTGTGAAATAATACTTTAGCCCACCATCTTTTCTGGATAAGATAATCATTATATTTAAATAAAAATAATATGTTAAAAATAAGTATAAAAAAAAAACAAGCAAAAAAAAAAACAAAGCAAAAACAAAACAAACTCATGAGCTGTATTATTATTCTTAAATTTGATGTCAAAATCAGACTGATAACCATTGCTTTTTTAGTCGTCATTGTTGATGTCCATCCTTGGAGAGTTGCCCGCAGCACAGGGAGAAATTCTGGTCAGGGGGAAGATCTCTTATGCAGCCCAGCAACCCTGGGTCTTCTCCGCCAGTCTTAGACAAAATGTCATCTTCGGGCAAAAGTATGATGCTATCAAGTACAACAGAATCATCAGGCTGTGTGCCCTGAAAAAGGTGAGTGTGTTAATGGGCGTAAGTCGAGGCCTTTCAAAATTTCG
Source organism: Liolophura sinensis (assembly GCF_032854445.1). Taxonomy (NCBI): domain Eukaryota; kingdom Metazoa; phylum Mollusca; class Polyplacophora; order Chitonida; family Chitonidae; genus Liolophura; species Liolophura sinensis. The sequence goes on from NC_088306.1 coordinate 28,185,861, forward strand.
AGTAACCCATAATTAGAAAAAGCCCCTGTCATAACTGTGTAGTGTATGTTGCAAAAATCATCACTATGAACTACATATTGAAGGTGTGAGTTCAAACCCTGCTTTGGACAGGGAACTTAAGTTTTCCGCCACTCGCATTATGCCTAATTTAATCAAATATTCACTGATGATGTAATCAGTCCTATAGATGCCATAACTCCTCTGTCCTCTAACCCTGACAGGACCTGGAGGTGATGCCCCACGGGGATGGGACGCTTATAGGTGATCGGGGTATCAGTCTTAGTGGAGGTCAGAGGGCAAGAGTCAGTTTGGCGCGAGCGCTTTACATGGATGCTGACGTCTATCTCCTGGATGACCCGCTGAGCGCTGTGGACGCCGAAGTGGGAAGACACATTTTTGAAAAGTAAGTCAAGCAGCTTGAATGAGGAGACTTTGCGACAGCTACATTGCAGGTCCACATTGAACTTAAAAACACATCACCTTTCTTATGTGACGTTGCAGTGCTTGTGTACTACCTGGGTATGTTATGAGCACATACACATCAATAGTTGTGACATAATTATAATAAAGGAAAGAATAAAGGGTTCATATCTCAGTGCGGTATTGTTACTGTCTGGAAGGTGTTCCCCATTATAACATACCAAATGGAAATTATGATGTATATCAGTAGTTTGTATGTACATATTGCCCTGTAGAGCTCAAATAGGAGTGCACACATTGATTTGAATTTACATGAAGGCATGTACAATTATATGTATGTCAGACATATTTTTCTAACACTTTTAAAATTACCTTTTACAAACCTGATTCCTGATGATGGTTTACACTAGTTCATTGTTGTTATATCTCAAGTACAATGAAACCTTTTTATTACATATAGTAGTTCATTGTTGTTATATCTCAGTACAATGAAACCTTTTTATTACATTTAGTAGTTCATTGTTGTTATATCTCAGTACCTTGAAACCTTTTTATTACATATAGTAGTTCATTGTTGTTATCTCAGTACATTGAAACCTTTTATTCCATATAGTAGTTCATTGTTGTTATATCTCAGTACAATGAAACCTTTTTATTACATATAGTAGTTCATTGTTGTTATATCTCAGTGCATTGAAACCTTTTTATTACATGATTGTGGGTGGTAATAACTGTGGACATATATTTATTTCTCAGAAATTTCTAAGCACTTACATTTGGGTGGACATTGCGTATGTGGCCTTTTCCCTAAAATTCAACCTTTTTGCTGCCTGTTCCTGTGAAATGTGATTTGACTGTAGTGCAGCAGCATTTACCTGGAAATTTCTTGGTGTTGTTTTTACTTTGTTAGTATTTCTGACTTCCTTGGGCATCCTGTCACTATGAGAACTCAGGGCTATCCCAGAACCATGTGGACCATTAAACTCTTTTATGTCTGATTATTGTGTTTAATTTTGAACAAAAACAAATGACCAGTATCACTTGAATGACCAGTCAGTCACTGCCAGGCTGGCATGAACATCTCAAAAATGCATCCCATGATCAAAGACAAGGAGAACAAGATCCCCAACAAAAATGTCATTCGCTGTACTAAGATCTGCTGAACCCAGCTAAATAGTGCTGTAAGTAATTGATGTGTTTATCTGTGCCACAGAGTTATCATGGGTTACCTGAGGGACAAACCCCGCATCCTGGTGACCCATCAGCTCCAGTATCTGACTGTCGCTGATGAAATCCTCATCCTCAAACAGGTAGGTTGTCTTTAGTTGTGTTAACCTGTATGGGGAAATTAAATTACAATACATCTGCCAAATGCGTACCACTGGGTTACGTGAGGGACAAACCCTGCATTCTGGTGACCCATCAGCTCCAGTATCTGACTGTTGCTGATGACCATTCTGTGACATTTTGGTGGTACTGATACATGCACAGTAAATGACCATTCCGTGACATTTTAGTGGTATTGATACATTCGCAGTAAATGACCATTCTGTGACATTTTGGTGGTACAGTAAATGACTATTCCATGACATGTTTGTGGTACTGATGCATGTACAGTAAATGACCATTCTATGACATTTTGGTGGTATTGATACAAGAGCATTAAATGACCATTCCATGACATTTTGGTGGTATTGATACACGAGCATTAAATGACCATTCCATGGCATTTTGGTGGTACTGATACATGCACAGTAAATGACCATTCCATGACATTTGGGTGGTATTGATACACGTACAGTAAATGACCATTCCGTGACATTTGGGTGGTATTGATACATGCAAAGTAAATGAACATTCCGTGACATTTTGGTGGTACAGTAAATGACTATTCCATGACATTTTTGTGGTACTGATACATGTACAGTAAATGACCATTCTATGACATTTTGGTGGTATTGATACACGAGCATTAAATGACCATTCCATGACATTTTGGTGATATTGATACATGAGCATTAAATGACCATTCCATGACATTTTGGTGGTATTGATACATTTGCAGTAAATGACCATCCCGTGACATGTTTGTGGTACTGATACATGTATAGTAAATGACCTAAAATTTCGCCAGTGAATATTCTGTATTTTTGCCAATTCAGAAAGTTCTGGTAATCGTAGACAGGTATTTTCAGGTCTGTTTGGAAGGTAAAATGATATCCTGCGGGAAATGTAAGTTTCAGCACCAAAAATAACATTTGTTACGTTTAATGGTCGGTAAAAATGCACCTTTTTGATCGAAACTTTAGTTTATTTACAGTTAATGAGATATGGAATTTTTTTAGAGATTCTTCATTAGACACAAATGAATATTACTTTTGCCTTGCAACAGTGCCCGCTGATAGCTTAAATCCAGCTCATGCTGGCTTCTTCCCCGGCTGTATGTGGGAAGGTCTTTCTGCAATCTGCGGATGGTCGTGGGTTTGCCCCATGATCTTTTCCCCCCATGTAATGCTGGTCACTGTCACATAATTGAAATATTCTTGAGTATTACGTGAAAGACCAATCATATAAATAAATTTTGACATTGCCTAACAGAGTATTGTCCCTTGGTTCAGACTGGCTGTGTGGATTGTGTACATTTGGCTGTGGCCGAGGTTTGTGCTCTCAAAATCATTCTTCCAGCTTGATGTGAACCAATAATTAAAAACTAACGATATGTTTTTGCAAATGTCACTTGTGTAGGGCCAGATGATGGGAAAGGGGACATTTGATGAACTGTACGACTCGGGCGTGGATTTCTCGGCCCTCCTCAAACGCGAGGAAAAGGATGAAGAAGAGGAGCTTAAGACGTCAGCATCGAAGGTTGAGCTGATGCGGTCTCTATCTCGCAGCTCCCGACATGTGAACGAGCTGGGTTCCACTGTGTCGCTGGAGTCAGTCAACCTTGACTACGAGGTATGTGTACACAGTGGCTTAACATAGTATTAGTTCATACATGGTTGTACGTGGGAAAGTCTGCCAGAGGTATGTTTACATAACGGCTGAACATAGTAATAGTTCATACATGGTTGTACGTGGGAAAATCTGCCAGAGGTATGTGTACACAACGGCTGAACATAATATTACCGTCGTACATGGTTGTACGTGGGAAAGTCTGCCAGAGGTATGTGTACACAGGGGAAAGTCTGCCAGAGGTATATGCTCACAACGGTTGAACATAGTATTAGTTCGTACATGGTTGTACGTGGGAAAGTTTGCCAGAGGTATGTGTACATAACGGCTGAACATAGTATTAGTTCGTACATGGTTGTACGTGGGAAAGTCTGCCAGGGGTATGTGTACACAACAGCTGAACATAATATTAGTTCATACATGGTTGTACGTGGGAAAATCTGCCAGAGGTATGTGTACATAACGGCTGAACATAATATTAGTTCATACATAGTTGTACGTGGGTAAGTATGCCAGAGGTATGTGTACACAACGCCTGAACATAATATTAGTTCATACATAGTCTGTCTTCCTGCCTGTGTACATGTCTGTCTATCTGCCTGCCTGTCTAAATGTCTGTCTTCCTGCCTGTCTACATGTCTGTCTGTCTGCCTGTATGTCTACATGTCTGTCTTCCTGCCTGTCTACATGTCTGTCTATCTGCCTGCCTGTCTAAATGTCTGTCTTCCTGCCTGTCTACATGTCTGTCTGCCTGACTGCCTCTCTACATTTCTGCCTGACTGTCTACATGTCTGCCTGCCTGCCTGTCTACATGTCTGTCTGCCTGACTGTCTACATGTCTGTTTTTCTGCCTGCCTGTGTACATGTCTGTCTGCCTGACTGTCTACATGTCTGTCTGCCTGACTGTCTACATGTCTGTCTGTGTGTCTGCCTCTCGGTCTACATGTCTGCCTGCCTGCATGTCTGTCTGCATGTCTGTCTGCCTGCCTGTCTACATGTCTGTTTTTCTGCCTGTCCGTCTACATGTCTGCCTGCCTGCCTGTCTACATGACTGTCTGCCTGCCTGTCTACATGTCTGTCTGTCTGCGTGTCTGTGTACATGTCTGCCTGCCTGCCTGTCTACATGTCTGTCTGCCTGCTTGTCTACCTGTCTGTTTTTCTGCCTGCCGTCTACATGACTGTCTGCCTGCCTGTCTACATGTCTGTCTGTCTGCCTGTCTGTTGTACATGTGTGCCTGCCTGCCTGTCTACATGTCTGTCTGCCTGCTTGTCTACCTGTCTGTTTTCTGCCTGCATGTCTACATGACTGTCTGCCTGCCTGTCTACATGTCTGTCTGTCTGCCTCTCTGTCTACATGTGTGCCTGCCTGCCTGTCTACATGTCTGCTTGTCTACATGTCTGCCTGCCTGTCTACATGTCTGTTTTTCTGCTGTCTGTCTAAATGTCTGTCTGCCTTCTTGTCTACATGTCTGTTTTTCTGCCTTCTTGTCTACATGTCTGTTTTTCTGCCTGCCTGTCTACATGTCTGTCTGTCTGTCTGCCCGTCTATATGTCTGTCTCCCGCCTGTCTACGTGTCTGTCTCCCTGCCTGTCTACATGTCTGTCTTCCTGCCTGTCTACATGTCTGTCTACATGTCTCTCTGTCTGTCTGCCTGCCTGTCTACATCTCTGTCTGCCTGCCTGTCTGTCTACATTTCTGCAATCAAATAAAAGAAAGTCTGCCAGAGGTATATGCTCACAACGGCTGAACATAGTATTAGTTCGTACATGGTTGTACGTGGGAAAGTTTGCCAGAGGTATGTGTACATAACGGCTGAACATAGTATTAGTTCGTACATGGTTGTACGTGGGAAAGTCTGCCAGAGGTATGTGTACACAACAGCTGAACATAATATTAGTTCATACATGGTTGTACGTGGGAAAATCTGCCAGAGGTATGTGTACACAACGGCTGAACATAATATTAGTTCATACATAGTTGTACGTGGGTAAGTATGCCAGAGGTATGTGTACACAACGCCTGAACATAGTATTAGCTCATACAAAGTTGTACGTTGGAAAGTCTGCTAGAGGTATGTGTACACAATGGCTGAACATAGTATTAGCTCATACAAAGTTGTACGTGGAAAGTCTGCCAGAGGTATGTGTACACAGTGGCTGAACATCGTATTAGTTCATACATGGTCGTACATGGGTAAGTCTGCCAGAGGTATGTGTACACAACAGTTGAACATAATATTACCGCGTACATGGTTGTACGTGGGAAAGTCTGCCGGAAGTGTGTGTACACAACAGCTGAACTCGTATTAGTTCATACATGTTGTACATGGGAAAGTCTGCCAGAGGTATGTGTACACAATGGCTGATTATAGTATTAGTTCACACATGGTTGCACTTGGGAAAGTCTGCGAGCAACTCGTGAATGGTCTTGGAATTTCCTTGAACTGTACAAAAGCATGGGGGTTGCACCATATATTTCCATATGTGTCATTAGGCGATGCAAAGTTTATTTTGTGTTTTATGAGAAAAATGTGCTCAGAGAAACCCAACACTAAAAGATCAGAAAAATTGAAAATACACACTTCCAGAGTTTGGCTGATGCGGACTACTTACATTTATGGAGTCTGTGTTGTTGGGTGTTCCTGGCGTCATTGGGTGTTCCTGGCGTCATTGTGTGTTCTTGGCGTCGCTGGGTGTTCCTGGCGTCATTGGGTGTTCCTGGCATCATTGGGGTGTTCCTGGTGTCATTGGATGTTCGTGGTGTCATTGGGTTTTCCTGGCGTTGTTGGGTGTTCCTGGCGTTGTTGGGTGTTCCTGGCGTTGTTTGGTGTTCCTTGCGTCATTGGGTGTTCCTGGTGTCATTGGGTGTTCCTTGCGTCATTGGGTGTTCCTGGCGTTGTTTGGTGTTCCTGGTGTCATTGGATGTTCGTGGTGTCATTGGGTGTTCCTTGCGTCATTGGGTGTTCCTGGCGTTGTTTGGTGTTCCTGGTGTCATTGGATGTTCGTGGTATCATTGGGTGTTCCTTGCGTCATTGGGTGTTCCTGGCGTTGTTTGGTGTTCCTTGCGTCATTGGGTGTTCCTGGTGTCATTTGGGTGTTCCTTGCGTCATTGGGTGTTCCTGGCGTTGTTTGGTGTTCCTGGTGTCATTGGATGTTCGTGGTGTCATTGGGTGTTCCTTGCGTCATTGGGTGTTCCTGGCATTGTTTGGTGTTCCTGGTGTCATTGGATGTTCGTGGTATCATTGGGTGTTCTTGCGTCATTGGGTGTTCCTGGCGTTGTTTGGTGTTCCTGGTGTCATTGGATGTTCGTGGTGTCATTGGGTGTTCCTTGCATCATTGGGTGCTCCTGGCGTGGTTTGGTGTTCCTGGTGTCATTGGATGTTCGTGGTGTCATTGGGTGTTCCTTGCGTCATTGGGTGCTCCTTGCGTTGTTGGGTGCTCCTTGTGTCGTTGGGTGTTCCTGGTGTCGTTGGGTGTTCCTGGTGTCATTGGATGTCCTGGCCTCATTGGGTGTTCCTGGCGTCATTGGGTGTTCCTGGCATTGTTGGGTGTTCCTGGTGTTGGGTGTTGCTTTCCTCATTGGGTGTTCCTGGCGTCATTGGGTGTTCCTGGCGTTGTTGGATGTTTCTGGTGTCATTGAGTGCTCCTGACGTCCTTGGGTGTTTCGGGCGTCATTGGGTGTTCTTGGCGTTGTTGTGTGTTCCTGGCGTCATTGGGTGTTCCTGGCGTTGTTGGGTGTTCCTGGTGTTGCTGGGTGTTCCTGGCGTTGTTGGATGTTCCGGGTGTCTTTGGGCGTTCCTGGCGTCATTGGGTGTTCCTGGCATCATTGGGTGTTTCTGGCATTGTTGGGTGTTCCTGGCGTCGCTGGGTGTTCCTGGCGTTGTTGGATGTTTGTGGTGTCATTGGGTGTTCCTGTTGTCATAGGGTGTTCCTGGTATCATTGGGTGTTTCTGGCATTGTTGGGTGTTCCTGGCGTTGCTGGGTGTTCATGGCGTTTTTGGATGTTCCTGGTGTCATTGGGTGTTCCTGGCGTCATTGGGTTTTCCTGGCATCATTGGGTGTTCCTGGCATCATTGGGTGTTCCTGGCGTTGCTGGGTGTTCCTGGTGTCATTGGGTGTTCCTGGCGTCATCGGGTGTTCCTGGCGTCATCGGGTTGTTCCTGGCGTAATTTGGGGTTCCTGGCGTTGTTGAGTGTTCCTGAGGTCGTTGGGTGTTCCAGATGTTGTTGGGTGTTCCTGGCATCGTTTGGTGTTCATGGCGTCTCTAGGTGTTCCTGTCGTTGTTTGGATGTTTGTGGTGTCATTGGGTGTTCGTGGTGTCATTGGGTGTTCCTGGCGTTGTTGGGTGTCCCTGGCGTTTTTAGGTGTTCCTGGCATTGCTGGGTGTTTCTGGCATTTCAGTTTTACTGAATACCGCTACCTGTGTTTTCATGAAAATGACATCTGTCAATGGAACTGCTGGATTGTTAGACTAGCTGGTCAGCGTTGTTGTTAGGTAACGGAGCGAAAGTCAGCAGTTTACTCCGGCCAATCCGATAAAGTTGACAGCCATTGTATACGCGTATGAAACTGTAAAATTTTCAAGTGTGGCATTAAACAACAATCAGTATTGTATGTATAAATAAAATCAATATTGGATACATGTGAATAGATAGGTGACCTATCGGTTAGTGTGCATTCATACCACAAATACCTAGGAGCCTCTCCTCTGTGTAATGCCAGCCTATGCATTTTGTGTGGTTGTGACTTTCCCCCGGGCTCCGCCGGGTTTCCTCCCACCATAATGCTGGCCGCCATCGTGTTAGTGAAATATTCTAGAGTACACCTTAAAACACTAATTAAGTAAATAAATAAATAAATGTATACTAATTTGCAGCCGGATCCAGTACAGCTGCAAGAAGAAGAGGAGAGGCGGGAAGGCACTATCGGCATGGGGGTGTACAAACATTACTTCATGGCGGGTGCAAACATCATCATGCTCATCATCCTGGCCCTTATAAACATCATCGCGCAGACAGCATTCGTCATGAGCGACTGGTTCCTGTCCTACTGGTGAGTACCAGATGTTCATCAGTGAGGGCGGGTTTGGGACAATCAATATTCTGTCTTCTCCTGATCATTTAATTTGCAGAACATTCTGCCATGTTGAATTTCCTGGCCATAACACCATCCTTCTTAAGTCATGTAAGCATGTACCAGTATACTTGGCATTCGTGGACAGTTTGTAGGGTCAATTTGACCATAAATATTCTGGAAGAACATCTGTACCTGTGTATACGAGTCATGCGCTTGGTGTATGTCATCATCATGGAAATCATCATGGAAATCATCATGGAAATAAATTACCCGACTTCTAGTCTACTGTATAATGCGCACCTTTGATCAAAAGTTTGATTCCAGAGGGAAAAAGTGTGAAGTTTACTGGTGCATTTACATTCCTGAGAATGGCATTTTGTCTTAATGCTACTGTCCGCTGTGGATTGCTATGATACAACTTCATTCCAAGGCAAGGTTTGAACATGTACACTTAATACACTTGTGCCCTAGCAATTGAAAAACTGGTACGTCATTAAACCACGAGACTACGGCCTACTGATGAGGTTTTTTTGGTTGTTAAGGTGTGGTTTTGACAAAGGGGTGTTGGTACTGCCTCGTGGACTGTAGTTTGTTGGGTTCAAGGTCAGACTTATGCTTTCATCAAACTGCTGTAATTTCTGATAACACTTTTACTTTGCAGGGCAAACCAAGAGGAAGCCAGGCATGCTGCTACACAGGAGCACGAGCGATTAGTCAACGAAGGGTACAATGTGACAAACGTTACGATACCATTAGTGGACATGCCGCGAAACGTCTACATCTTCACGGGCATCACTTTCAGTGTTTTCCTCTTCGGCATCCTGCGAGCCCTCCTCTTCTTCAGGATAGCCATTACTGCCTCCAAGACTCTCCATAACAGAATGTTTGACTCCATTCTTCGTACCAAGATTTCCTTTTTTGACACCAATCCAGTGGGTGAGTTTTTGCCTGATTTTTTCAGAGGACTTTTGTATTCATTCAAGGTTTTAAATCAGTCCTGAAAACTGAACAGGTTACTCAGGTGTAACTTTAAGGAATAGTCAGTCATTAAATTCGGCTTTTACAATTAAGTAAATGGCATTTCTCCCACTTTATAACACATCACATTGAATTCTTCAGTAAATTTTGGTTTACTTGTTTTTATCTTTACAACAACTGTTGTTTTCTCTGTAAATTTAATAAACCGGTGCTGTTCCTGATGTTTCCTGTACTTGTTTTTTTTTTCACAGGACGCATCTTGAATCGTTTCTCCAAGGACGTAGGTCACATGGATGACAATCTACCAATCACATTTTTTGACTTTCTCCAGGTTTGTGTGATTTCTTCAAAATCTGGCGCCCTTTTATCACTTCAAGAAAACCTGTAAAAATGTCTTTGTTAACACTTCTTCCTATAAATTCAGAAGTCTTCCAGCAATCTGCGGATGGTCGTGGATTTCCCCCGGGCTCTGTCCGGTTTCCTCCCACCATAATGCTGGCCACCGTCATATAAGTGAAATATTCTTGAGTACGGTGTAAAAAACCCATCAAAAAACTAGCAGTAAATAAATATCTGGGTGGACATCTCATTGTTTGTTACAGTGTTTCCTGTTTGTTACAGTGCTTCCTGTTTGTTACAGTGTTTGCTGTTTGTTACAGTGTTTCCTGCTGATTCTGGGTATCGTTATTGTTGCTGGTGTCGTAAACCCCTGGGTCTTCATTCCCATCATCCCGCTCTCCATCGCCTTCGTTGCCATCAGACATTACTACATCAAAACATCGAGAAATATTAAAAGACTGGAAGGAACAAGTAAGTAAAAGAGCATCATGTGAATCAGAATCTACAACCAGAAATGAAATTTTGAAACATGGGATGATATGCTAATGGAAAATTGTAAGTTTCAGTACCAAAAATAATGTTTTATGACATGTACTTGCCTCTAAAAATGCACTTTTGTGGGCGAAATCTATGGTCATTTATGGGGTGTCCACACGGAGCTGGCTTTATGGACCTACCTGTCTGAGTATAAAGTTTTAGGAGTCTGCGAATGGTCTGTCAATTCCACCCCTGTGGAAAAACAACCGATTTTCTGACACGAGTGAAAAGTAACATAAGCCGTGTTAGTCAATGAACATTTCTTTTATGCAAAATACGTTGGCAATTTCATACAGTTTATCATAGTTGGTGGATGTGGAGGTATGTCTTTATTAATGTTCATATAATCTACATTTGACTGCCGAATCTCACATTTCCAAGAAGAGAAGGAAGCACTTCAGATTTGTGTGCTCTTTCAGAGGACATTGTAGATGGTAATTCACGGACCTCTGCACGACTAGGGTAAAGGTCCATTGTCCTCACGTTTCCTTTCATTCAGGTGAAAAATCTATAAATAATGAGCCAAAAAAAAAGAAAAAATTAGGTCTTATATTTGTCTGTTACTTGTACATAGATTTTGTTGGCCTGTAAGCCTGAGTGCATTTAACATGTATTAGTCATTAATCAATCAATCAATCAGACAATCATCAATCACAATCATCAATCAGACAATCGTCAATCACAGTCATCAATAACAATCATCAATCAGTCAATCAATCAGACAGTCATCAATCACACCATCATCAATCATCAATCAGACACTCATCAATCAGACAGTCATCAGTCAGACAATCATCAGTCAGACAAACTGCAATTTCACATATCTGTACATGTACTCTCCTTCCTTCCATTTCCACAGCGCGCAGCCCTGTTTTTTTCTCACCTGAGTGCCTCTCTCTTGGGTCTGGGTACAATACGGGCGTTTGATGTGCAGGAGAAGTTCTCCCAGGAGTTTGACGATCACCAGGATCTGCACACGGAGGCTTGGTTCCTCTTCATTACGAGTAGTCGCTGGCTGGCTGTGAGGCTGGACTGGCTGTGTGCGTCGTTTGTATCTGCGGTGGCCTTCTGCAGCGTGCTGGCTGCGGACAGTAAGTTACTTGACAGAGTTCACCTGACTACATGTGTGGATGTGGGATGTCAAAACATCCACCCAATAAACCGAAATATTCTTGAGTACTGTTTTAAACTGCAGTCAGATAAATAAAAGATGAATTTATAGGAATTTGATACGATAGCATGCAAGGCATGAAACTCCTTAGTGGCTAATCGCTTTACTGATGTTCTGGCTTCTCCTGCCCCTACCGGCCCCATTAGCACACTTGGTAGAGCGTCCATATCGGGAGCAGTAGATCCAGGGTTGAGTCACACCTAAGACTTTTTAAAAAGTACATTGTAACTTCCTTGCTTGGCGTTCAGCATGAAGGAGAAAATGCAATGACTGGTTGACCCGTATCAGTATAATGGCTCGGGTGAGGCGACTTACTTCCTTCTGGTAAGGCATCTCAGTGAAGCAGCACTAGATAAAACAGCAGTGGAAATCCGTCCTGCAACAAGGAGGCACGTTACATACACTCTAAAGGTTCCTTCATCGTCATATGACTGAAAAATTGCTAAGTACGACGTTAAACCCCAAGCACTCACTCACTCAATCTCTTCCCCCCTTCTTAGGTCTGGATGCGGGACTGGTGGGGCTGTCCGTCACCTATGCCATGACCCTGATGGGCATGTTCCAGTGGGCCGTCAGGCAGAGTGCAGAGGTGGAGAACCAGGTACGACTGTGGTTACTTTTTAATTACAGTTAAATGAGAGAAGCACCTCAGCGCTTCTCAGGTACCTAATGAACATGATAATGCTCCTGCTGTGAGGTTAATGCTAAACCAGTTGAGACTGGATGGGAATATGCCACCTGAATCATCCTGAGTACTAGAGCAGTTTCACTTCCTGGACTAGTGATGTCCCGAGGTATATGTACAGTTTTATGGAGGCGCATTGAGTTTGAACTCCTTTGTAAAAAAAAAAGTCGTACTGTACCACATGACTGATTTTCTGTGTACATACATGTATACTATAACATGATGGTTTGATGAAACCTGGGTTTTGCCCGGGCACTGACCGGTTTCCTCCCACCATAATGTTGGCCGCCATCTTATTAGTGAAATATTCTTGAGTACGTAGCAAAACACCAATCAAAGAAATTGAAGTACTTCCAGAGCACTTGTGTAATGATTACTCTTTCTGCCTCTCTCAGATGGTGTCCGTGGAGCGTGTTCTGGAATACTCTAACCTACCCCAGGAGGCATCACTAGACTCCTCGCCTGACAATAAACCACCCCCCAGCTGGCCCCATGAGGGGGTCATCAGGGGAGAGCAGGTGGGCCTCAGGTACGGCCCAGATGCCCCGCTTGTTCTCAAGAACATCAACTTTGTCATCCAGGCTAAAGAAAAGGTGAGACATAAAAGAACTACCTACTTTGATGTTCAGCTGAAACTGGTAAGAAAAAAACTGGGGGCCAAGTTGATTTGTTCTGTCTTTTTCTAGAATATCTTCTGTTTGCTTGATTTAAGCTCTACCGCCTTTGGTCAGCAGCAACCTACGGATGGTCATGTGTTTCCCCTGGGCCCTGGTATAAGTGAAATATCAATGAGGATGGGGTAAAACACCAGTCAAATAAATAAAGAAATAATTTTAACACATTTGTAGTCTTTATAGCCATAGTTATTTGCAGTGTGATGCTGTAAATGTTATCAGTTGATTTTTGTGCTGATTGTGGGTTTTTTAATGTTATATTGAAGAATACTCCACTCTTATGACGGTAGTCAGGTTTACACATCTGGGTAACTGGCTCCGGCCCCTACATGACTATGACACTCAACCACGTGCCATATAGATTTCCTTATGTAAACGGCAGTCTAGCCAGAGCAAAGGTGATTCGGTGAACTCAGCGAGGTTGGAAATACATGTACCTTAATCCCTCTACCACATCTGAGAAAGTCTGCCAGCAACCAGCAGATGGTCGTGGGTTTCTCCTGGGTTTTGCCTAATTTCCTCCCACAATAATGCTAGCCGGCGTTGTATAAGTGAAATATTCTTGAGTACAATATAAAACACATCAGTGCACATCTTTGATTTTAGAGAAAAAAGTACATAGGGTGGATTGGCCAATTTTAGGGCTTTTTAGGCTCAAAAAGTATAATTTTATCAGTCAACACAGTAATGCCTTCAGAAGATGCTTGAATAAACACCTTGCATGTGAGAAGGTTGAAGAATTGCAGTACCCTAATCCCTCAACCTTTTTGCATTTAACCTCAACCTTTTCAGTGCAATTTATGCATGTTTTTATTTTGGTTTGGAGAAAAAACTTCATTGGTTGGATTGGCCAGTTTCAGGGTTTTACAAAAAGTATAATTTTATCAGTTTACAAAGAATAATGTCTTCAGAATATGCTGGAATAAACACGTTGCAAACATGTGAGAGGGTTGAAGAATTGCAGTATTTGTATAGTACTTACCTGTACATGTACGATGAATGACATTTCGTCCATGACTAAGTTAATCATTTTCTTGGATTGTGTGGGTTCTATTCACCTGTATACAACAAAGTTTGTGTGGAATATGTAATATCCTACTCAAAACTTGTATGGTTGAGCACTACAACAGTATTTTATGACATTTAAGTGCTTCTAAGAATCCTGTTTTCTTTTGTTTTGAGGTCAAAATTGTATGCCATTCACCATCAGTGCCATCTTTTAGTTGATGCGGTTCTTCTCCAAGGAGCGAAGTCAACGGGTTTGTAAGCTTGAATCCAGCTTCTGCAACCAGTTGTTTTTCTTTAAGCATTGCGTGCATTCCTCCAGCCAAAATCATGGTCGCTATCACAAGAAATATTTTTTAGTATATCATTAAGCTGCAATGAAGGAAACAATTATGTTGCTTTTGTCACCTGCAGGTGGGGATTGTAGGCAGGACGGGAGCTGGGAAGAGCTCTCTGCTAACGGTACTGTTTCGTCTCGTAGAGCCCGAAGGAAAGGTGACAATTGACGGGATTAACATCAGTAAAATAGGTCTGCATGATCTACGCAACAAGATTTCCATCATTCCACAGGTAAACTATTTCCTGCCACAATAACAGGGTTTTGCAGTGCAGACGATAAACCAAACACACTGCCACAATAACAGGGTTTTGCAGTGCAGACGATAAACCAAACACACTGCCACAATACCAGGGTTTTGCTGTGCAGATGATAAACCAAACACACTGCCACAATAGCAGAGTTTTGCTGTGCAGACGATAAACCAAACACACTGCCACAATAGCAGGGTTTTGCTGTGCAGACTATAAACCGAACACACGGCCACAATAGCAGGGTTTTGCTGTGCAGACGATAAACCAAACACACTGCCACAATAGCAGGGTTTTGCTGTGCAGACGATAAACCAAACACACTGCCACAAATCTTCATACCAAATAGTGTTGAATTTTGACAATATTCTGTTCAGGTTTTATAACCATTGTAATAACCATGTAATAGGCGTAATGGAATTTTGACAATATTCTGTTCAGGTTTTATAACCGTTGTAATAACAATGTAATAGGTGTAATGGAATTTTGACAATATTCTGCTCAGGTTTTATAACCGTTGTAATAACCATGTAATAGGTGTATTGGAATTTTGATGGCCTTTAATATGCTGGCTGCCTTGTCAGTGTAATCATAAAGGAGTACATTTCTTGTATGAATTTTTTTCATGCACATTATATGTCATAAATTCTTGGGTACAGCATTAGGCAACACCTGTTTTATTCTGTGTTTTACAGGCTAGTAAATACTGTTTAAAACTGGAATGAAAGTATGATTTTTATGATTTGTTTTTTGCCTGTTTTTCAAGATTTTCTAATCATGTAAACATGACTACTAGAGAAAAATTTACTGGGATAGTCTACATTTGTCATAAAATAGATGGTTTGTTGGTTTGATTTTTTATTTTTATACACTCTGCTGACATTGAAGAAAGGTTCATTTAGCCTATAAAATAAAAACGTAAATTGGTGTAGCCTTCTTATTAATAAACAAGTGAATAAAATTCAAATACTTAAACTGTATCACTGTATATAACCCATTGTGGTATTGATGAACAGGATCCAACTTTGTTTACGGGATCTGTTCGAGTTAACCTGGATCCGTTTGAACAGCATAGTGACGAGGTACTGTGGAGTGCACTGGAAGAGGTAAGATCTTTGCCCGACACTTGCCCTACAAAATACTACACTATTGACAGGACAGCATCAGGAGTCGCATGGGGGACATGCATATTACCATATCCTGCAGCCAATGTCATGTGCCTGTTGACTAGGTTATCTCCCTTTTCTAGGTTGTGGAATTGTGACATCACTGAAGTGATTCACCTATACAGCAGTCTTCTGTGCTTCACAGGGTTTTCTGCATGGTAAATCTGTTACTCAGTTACAGGAGGTGGATATATATGGTGTCAGTAACCCTAATACATCTACGTAGGCGAGGCGTCAGCTGACATTGTACATTTCTGTATCTTGTGAGTGAGTAGCCATGTGACAGTAACTAACATTGTCCTCTGGCTGACATGCCTACTTTCTCCATGATGTATGACAAACTATACTTGGGTAGGGCGAGACGGTTAACCAGCACAGCACAGTTACCCAGAAGCCTCTCACCATGAGTTCAAATCCAGCTCATGCTGGCTCCGTCTTCAGTTGTACATGGGAAGGTTTTCTGGCAACCTGTGGATGGTTGTGGGTTTTTCCAAGGCTCTGCCCAGTTTCCTCTCACACCAATCATGTATATGTAAATAAATATACTTGAATACACATCTTGCAAACATCCAAAAAGTAAACAGACAATATGTGAATACTCCATATACATACAGGGTTGTATATACATGGTTTGATCTAAATGTACATGTATTGGTCTTGTCAGCATATAACTGAAAAATTGTTAAGTACAATATAAATCCACAAGCATATGTACATATTACAGTCTGTCTGTTATATCTGTCTACATGTCTGTCTGCCTGTCTGCCTGTCTGTCTACATGTCTGTCTGCCTGTCTGTCTACATGTCTGTCTGTCTGTCTGCCTGCCTGTCTACATGTCTGCCTGCCTCCTGGTCTACATGTTTGCTTGCCTGCCTGTGTACATGTCTGTCTGCCTGCTTGTCTACATGTGTGTCTGCCTGTCTGTCTGTCTGCCTGCCTGTCTGCATGTCTTTCTTTCTGCCTGTCTGCCTACATGTCTACATGTCTGTCTGCCTGCCTGTCTACATGTCCGTCTGTCTGCCTGCTTGTCTACATGTCTGTCTGTCTATATGTCCGCCTACATGCCTGTCTGTCTACATGTTCGTCTACATGCTTGTCTGTCTACATGTCTGTCTGCTTTCCTGTCTACATGTCTGTCTGTCTACCTGTCTATCTACATGTCCATCTACATGACTGTCTGTCTACATGTGTGTCTGCCTCCCTGTCTACATCTGCCTTCCTGTGTTCTGTCTACATGTCTGTCTGCCAGCCTGTCTGCCTACATGTCTGTCTGCCAGCCTGCCTGTCTACATGTCTGTCTGCCTGCCTGTCTACATGTCTGTCTGCCTGCCTGTCTACATGTCTGTCTGTCTGCCTGTCTGTCTGCCTGTGTGTCTGTTTCCCTGATGAGCTGGGTACTCGTCAGAACTTGTTACTCTATTTCTTTACTTGGGACCTTTCACCAGTAATCTGTGTGGTTTTGGATGAAGTTTACAGCACACCATTTATCATTTTGCCAATGTAACATACCATGTGTTACATATGGGAGAGTTTGCCAGTAGCTGGTCTACTTCAGGCACTCCAATTTCCTCCACCGATAACTGGCTACCATCGTATATGTCTGAAGTTTGGTGATAAGCAGCAAGTAAAGATATAAATCCTTACTAAGTTTAATCTTGCTCACTCACACTATTTGTCTGCAGGTCCAGCTGAAGCCTGTGATAGATGACCTGCCTGGGGGTTTGGAGTGGAATGTGTCTGAGGGAGGGATAAACTTCAGCGTGGGACAGAGACAGCTGATCTGTTTAGCCCGGGCCATTCTGAGGAAGAATAAGATACTGGTGATAGACGAAGCCACGGCCAATGTTGACCCAAGGTAGGAGCGAGAAAGGTGCTGGTCGGAGCTACAGAGGCTAGTAGCAGAACTCATGTGGGGCCTTTAAAACCCCTTGAAATTAAAAATTCCAGCAACATCATGAAAGAATCATGACAACATGCCTGGAAGCTGTGAGAAGGTACATTGTGTTGTGAGAGGGGGTCAGATGCTGCCAGTGGTGGTGTTGGTGTCCAGTTTGGTTAAAGTTTTTGGCCAGTCATAGGGTTGCAGTGACCACCCAAAGTACACAGATAGCCAGTCATAGGGTTGGAGTGGCCATCCATAGTGCACAGATAGCCAGTCATAGGGTTGCAGTGACCACCCAAAGTACACAGATAGCCAGTCATAGGGTTGCAGTGACCACCAATAGTACACAGACAGCCGTACATCAGAAGCAATTTGCAAATCAAAGACCAAGGAAATCCTTCATCTGATAGCTCAACATTTTGAGCAGCTATTCACAGGGTTGCATTTGCCTCCTATAGTACATGGATTGCCAAATTTTGTTTGTGATTTGCATATCAAAGACCTCAGTCTGTTGTAAAGTTGTGCACCAACTCTGCGTGGTGCCTTTACCACCACAATGATTTACAACCCCAAAACATATGAAGTCACTGCTCAGCAATCTGATGCATACAATGAACAGTCACAGTTGTGACAGTCACAGTTGTGACAGTATAATAATTTTGGTCTTTCTTGTTGATTTGATGGCAAGATCTTAGCACTATACAATTTAAGGATAATATCTGTGTATGACAGTGTCAATCATTCTACTTGTTTTGTTTTTTTTGTTCAGAGGTCAATATTTGAATGTATCACATGGCTTGAACATTATGCAGTTTACAAATTGTTCACTCAGGCCAGCTACAGGTATTCTCTGAATGCCTTGTTTAATAATGTGAACAGCTGGAATATTTGCAAGTATGTCCTGATGAAAATGGAAAATTATTTTCCAGGCTTGGTATCCAGTAGAAATATTAAAGCATTATCAAAGTGCTGCCTTGTCTTAGAGAAGTCTGGCTGCCCAGCTGTTTGTGTTGAGAAATGTGTTGAGAAATGTGTTGAGAGACCATGAAGACTATGATCAGTCTTTAAATGGTCAGTTAAGTTGGCCGTAAAGTCCCTGAAAAGTCCCCGAAAAGTCCCCATATTCTGATCAGGGCAGAATTTACAGTTCATTGTGTATGTGTGTGTTGTTTTTTTTTTTTTTGTTGGACAGATTATCTTTAGCCCAACTGGCACCTGTCACATCCTGGCAACGAGCTAACAACAGGATATTTCAATGCCTAAAACAGTAAACCATAGTTTAGACCCATGTGTGGCAGATTTATGGAGAACTTATGTTTAAGCTTGTTAATACCAGACAAAAGCTATATTGTCTTAATACAAATGCACTACCAGAAGTTTGAGGTGATAGCTACTTCTCTTATTTATCTCCGTCTCTGTTTAAAGGAATTGATTGTCCCCGTTTTTACTTCATTCCAAAGCTTCTTAAAATGGTCATAGCACTTCTGTTTTTTCACATCTTGATTCGCTTTCATATAAGCACTCAACAGCGTCTGGTACTTTGTCCAGTTCTGATCAGCCCTGACTAAAAAGTTTAGCCACTCAGACCATGTGCTATTTACTGACAGGCATCAGCCAAACCTGTCTTATTTTGGATGTCGCTGTGCAATGCATGTGAAATATTACTAATCAGTACCATAGAGCGTATCATATTTATACATTTACATTTCTTTTTGTCTCATATGTACAATCATAAATGAGACCGCTTTTCTGAATTTTCTTTTTCCCCCACAGAACGGATGATCTTATCCAGGAGACGATACGTGAGAAGTTTGCCGAATGCACGGTGCTGACGATTGCTCACCGCCTCCACACCATCATGGATTCAGACAGAGTTCTGGTAATTGACCGTTTTCTGCTCAACACTTAAAAGTGCTTCCCCCCATCCCGCCCACCCCCCATGCATAGACCTATGCGAAGACTTATTGATGATGTCATTCAACACCAATCAAATAAATAAACAAAAAAAAACAAAAAAAAACACAGCAAATCTAGAACATGATTTATTTGTTTATTTATTTGATTTGTGTTTTACGCCTTATTCAAGAATATTTCACTTGTGTGACGGCAACCATGATTACGGTGTGAGGAAACTAGGCAGAGCCGGGCAGAGGGAAACCCATGACCATCAGCATAAAACTTCAAAGCTGATGGGAAGCAGATATGTTCAAGTATCAATGGCCCTGACTGGGGCTCATTCCACAGAGCCATTTCTGACTGGTCAAAATTTAAAATCTTTAAAAAACGCTTAGTTTTGGGTTATAAATGTTGAAATTTGGATACTTTAGGCTTAAGATAACACGATGAGGCGGACAAAACTTTACTTAATAAAACCAAAATATAATCTGTAAGATTGTGTTTCAAACTTTGAAGAAATCAGAATCGGTCAGAAATGTCTGTGAAATTGGTGCCTGGCCTGCTGAGATTTTCAAGCCCTTGACAATTAGATTAAGCTCACTGTGTCCAAGTGATCCGAGGTTCAGGGCAGTCGTGTATATGTAACTCATATAATACTGCTATGTGGGTGCCATATTGTTTCCTGGGATGAAGGTAATGAGCTGTATCTTGGAAGAAGTGTCCTGACCCACAGGTTAAGATGCATGTCTTTGAATAGCTGGGACACACACAGAAGGTGCTGGTTCCATACCAGCCTTGGATCTATTTGATTTATTTGATTGGTGTTTTAAGCCATATTCAAGAATCCCAGCCTTGGACAGTGAGTCCCCAGTATTTCAGCATGGCCGCTGTTAATGGGGTCCTTGGAGTCAATAGCCAGTCAACAGCACTTCGGAATGTGACTCAGCTTTATGCCACAGTCCGGTGGTTTATTGGAGACATTCTGCACTAGACATAAAACTCACTGTCATTCTATATAGCATTTTGTCAACCTTTTTGCAGATAAAAGAGCAACTTTCATTGTGATTTTTTTGCAGCTTTTTAATTGGATTTTGCAGACAAAATTAAATTGGTTGGTTTGACCAATTTTGGGGCTTGGCGCAAAGTATAACTTTATCAAGTCTTTAAAACAGAATAATGGCTTCAGAATGTGTTTAAAAAAGTTAAAGTACAACAATGAGTGAAAAGTTTTTAGAGTATATCATTTAACACAAATCAAATACATGCTTGATTGTAAGATTTTTTAAAGGAAAGTAACATAATAAAAACATTTACCTTTTATTTTATTTAGGTGCTGGATGATGGCTGTATTTTAGCGTTTGACGAACCCTATACTTTACTACAAGACAAGATCGGGCATTTTTACAAGATGGTGGAGCAGACTGGTAGAGCCGAGACAGATAATCTGACAGCAATGGCTCTAGCTGCTCAGAAGTTGAAAGCTAAAAAACAACAAGGGGAAACAGTGAGCAAAAATGCTGAAAACGGGATAAAAGTGCCTGTTATATTGAAATTAAATGACCAAGATTTGGCACCAATGGCTAGTCCAGAATCTACTACTCTTGGAAGAAGGCCAAGAAAACCGGCCTATCCTGTATCGGCTCTTGCAGAAACACCAGACTCGACCAGTCAAAACAGCTTTACCATTCCAGACACAGCAGTTGTTGCCAATGACAACCGCAGCTCACCTGAAGTAGACAAAGATGAAGAAGTGGAACATGGTGATCATTCGGAGAGAGATAAATTGTTAGAAACAGGAACAGCTACCATTTAATGCTGATTCCCAGGAATAGAGTAGTCTCCACTTCCAACTCTTTTATAGGTAAAGGTAAAAATGTGACCTGTCAAAAATGTTAGGCAACTATTTCGGGATCACATTTACCATGACAGGCATCAGAAAGAAGTTTCACAAAATGTTATTTAGAGTAGACAGATGGTGGAGAGAATTGAGGAGTGTCTGAAGGAAAGAGATGTCATATGTGCCTCTGGAACAGGGTGAGGCGATTGGTAAATTAATGTTAGTAGAGTTTGCATAACACTTTTCAGAGGTCGCATGATACAGGAGGGCTGTTTTTACCTTCACTGACAAAAGAGTTCATACTCGAGGCTCTCCTATGGCTATTGTTTTTACAGTCTAACGTTGAAATACATGAAGTCAATATTGACTAGATTTATATACATTTGTGTGTGTGAATGTTTTTTATTAAGTAGCATGTCAATTGTCATTTCATACCACTCAGAAGTACATTTTTGTGTACTTTGGCTTTCACTTTTGTCTGTCCATTTTCTCCTGAGCTTTGTTAACACTCCAGTCTGTACATGTATCTGTACATTTCTGTGCCTCTGTCCATCTCCAAATTTCAGTGTACATGTAGTTCATACATGTACATGTTAATTGCTGGAGTATTAAAATCTGTGTTGTGACGTCTTACATTTTAGTCCAGTAAGCCTTTCCTAGTTGAATTAATAAGCTGTTGGGACTCTTAAAAGCTTGATACATCGTGTACAAGAAGCTTGAATTGTAGTCCTCTATAAGTGTTAAACTGGTGCTAATTTTATAATGTTCTGGTGTCCGATTGATCTGGTTTTAATGTGGTAGGATGTATTTTATAACGATCTTAATCATACAGTTTCAGGTTTAGATCACTGCCAGTCAGTGGATTTGAACTGATTCAGGAGAAACTGCTAATTAAATAAATGATTGACCTTCTGCTGTGTCCATGTGATGATGTATTTGGAGTGATACCCCATGCTTTTGTACATGGTAGACTAATGCAGCAGTGGTGGAAAAATCATCTGAAACTGCTGTGTTTTCTTTAATTTAAAATCCACCCAGAAAAGTGCATTTTTACAGGAAAATTAATGTCATAAAATCTTACTTTTATGCTGAAACTTACAATTTGCAAGTATAATGCCCTCATATTTTTAAAGCCTTTTTGTAAGATCAGTCGAATTCTCAGAGAGAGGTGAAATGAATAAAATAGTCTTCAACTAAATTATATGTCAAATATTTTATACATGATTTAATATGGTACATGTAAGTCTGAAATCAAGATCAATTTTAATTTTTTCATTTTAAGTTTTTTTGTACTTATATAACATGTGTTTAAAAAGCTGTGGGAATAGTATAATGTATGTTTTAATATTTCGAGAAAATATGGGGTTTCAAGGTAGACATGGCAGATCCCTGTTTCGTGTGGAGTCTCAGTAAATTTACCCCACGAGCAACCCTCTAAATTTCCCTTCTTTCACTTAGACTTGCATGTATAATTGTAAAAGTAGGAACGTGGAAAGGCTGTAGAACAGTTTTCCATGGTAATTTTGTTACAAGACTCATTTCAGTTCCCACCGTTGTGTTCATTTTTTTTCTTCATTTCACCTTAGAGGAGAATACATGTAGGTGCAGGTGCAGGTGTGAATGTACATTGTAGGTGCATGCAAGCACTTCCCAAGGGAAAAACCTTCAACCTGTAAATATGTTGAATTGCCAAAGAAATGATAAAATTTAGACGGTACTATGATAGTGTTTCACCAGCATGTTAATTGGACCAACACAGACATGTTTAGGAAAGTTTAGTTGGGATAGTTGCCAATGGTTTCATGTTGAAAAATCAACATTGTTTACATTTTCGTAATTACACCCTGTGGGTAGGTGTTTCCGGGTTATTTACCAGTTTTGAACACAGTAGTGATTGCCACGTGGATGTATTCACCATACCCTCGTATGTACTCCATGTCAGACACATTTACACTGAGCCGCCCAATGTGCACCGTTCTGCTAAACATGTCGTACCAAGGTGCCAAATCTGCATCATGCTTGCTGAACTAGTGCGAAGGTGCCAAATCTGCATCATGCTTTGCTGAATTAGTACCAAGGTGCCAAATCTGCATCATGCTTGCTAAACTAGTGCCAAGGTGCCAAATCTGCATCATGCTTGCTGAACTAGGACCAAGGTGCCAAATCTGCATCATGCTGGCTGAACTAGTACCAAGGTGCCAAATCTGCATCATGCTGGCTGAACTAGGACCAAAGTGCCAAATCTGCATCATGCTGGCTGAACTAGTACCAAGGTGCCAAATCTGCATCATGCTTGCTGAACTAGTGCCAAGGTGCCAAATCTGCATTATGCTTGCTGAATTAGTGCCAAGGGGCCAAATCTGAATCATGCTTGCTGAACCAAGGTGCCAAATCTGCATCATGCTTGCTGAACTAGTGCCAAGGTTCCAAATCTGCATCATGCTTACTAAACTAAACTAGTACTAAGGCGCCAAATCTGTATCATGCTTGCTAAACTAGTGCCAAGGCGCCAAATCTGCATCGTGCTTGCTAAACTAAACTAGAGCCAAGGCGCCAAATCTGCATCATGCTTGCTAAACTAGTGCCAAGGCGCCAAATCTGCACCATGCTTGCTGAACTAGTGCCAAGGCGCCAAATCTGCATCATTCTTGCGGAACTGGTGCCAAGGCACCAAATCTGCATCATGCTTGCTAAACTAGTACCAGGGTGCCAAATCTGTATCATACTTGCTGAACTATTGCCAAGGCGCCAAATCTGCATCATGCTTGCTAAACTATTGCCAAGGCTCCAAATCTGCATCATGTTTGCTGAACTAGTACCAAGGTGCCAAATCTGCATCATGCTTGCTGAACTAGTACCAAGGCCCCAAATCTGCATCGTGCTTGCTGAACTAGTGCAAAGGTGCCAAACCTGCATCATGCTTGCTAAACTAGTACCAGGGTGCCAAATCTGCATGATGTTTTCTGAACTAGTGCAAAGGTGCCAAACCTGCATCATGCTTGCTAAACTAGTACCAGGGTGCCAAATCTGCATGATGTTTTCTGAACTAGTGCAAAGGTGCCAAATCTGCATCGTGCTTGCTGAACTAATGCCAAGGTGCCAAATCTGCATCATGCTTGCTAAACTAGTACCAGGGTGCCAAATCTGCATGATGTTTTCTGAACTAGTGCAAAGGTGCCAAACCTGCATCATGCTTGCTAAACTAGTGCCAAGGTGCCAAATCTGCATCGTGCTTGCTGAACTAATGCCAAGGTGCCAAACCTGCATCATGCTTGCTAAACTAGTACCAGGGTGCCAAATCTGCATGATGTTTTCTGAACTAGTGCCAAGGGGCCAAATCTGCATCATGCTTGCTAAACTAGTACCAAGATTCCAGATCTGCGTCATGCTTGATGAACTAGAGCCAAGGTGTCAAATCTTTGTCATGCTTGCTGAACTAGGATCAAGGTGCCAAATCTGTGCCATGCTTGCTGAACTAGTACCAAGGTGCCAAATCCGCATCATGCTTGTTGAACTAGTGCCAAGGTGCCAAATCTGCATCATGCTTGCTAAACTAGTACCAAGGTTCCAAATCTGCATCATGCTTGCTAAACTAGTACCAAGGCACCAAATCTGCATCATGCTTGCTAAACTAGTACCAAGATTCCAAATCTGCGTCATGCTTGATGAACTAGAGCCAAGGTGCCAAGTCTACGTCATGCTTGCTGAACTAGTACCAAGGTTCCAAATCTGCATCATGCTTTCTAAACTAGAACCTGTACCATACACTGTTTGTGTACATACATATGTGTATGTGTTAAATTGAATTGTACATGTGTGTACAAAATGCTACCATGTTCATCAGTCCGCTACATGAGAACCTGTACCATACACTGTTTTCACCGTATGTGTACTGTGCTCTGTACCACAGTATTTGTACCATCTGTTGTTGCTTGATACATGTTTAACTTGATCATCCTTTATACACAGACATCTTGTTGACATGTATACAGAGAATCGTGTACATTTGGATCTTTTGGTATGGCTGCATGTCCATGCCCATGATGGAAATCTGCATCTGCTTTATTAGAGTGTCTCTAGGTTGTGGATTATGTTCAGATGAAATGTTCTCTTCCGTATCAGTGGATTATGTTCAGATGAAATGTTCTCTTCCGTATTAGTGAATTATGTTCAGATGAAATGTTCTCTTCCTCACTACGTTTATAAACACTGTGAAGTATGTGTACTTATGTGGAATGTGTGTTTTGAATTTTGAAATCCAGATTTTGCAATTTGGGTTTTTTTTTTTCTTACTGTTGCTCTCAGGTGCCCTTTTTTGAAGACATTGTTGATGAATTTGTTTTTGGTTTTGTTTTTTTTTCCACTCTATTATAATGGAATGTTTAGGGCGCTCTTATACTTACAAACTTACATGTTGTTATATCCAATGTGTCTGTATAACGTTGTTGTTTTTTATTTGTTTGGCAGTATCATATATATAGAGAAGAGAATTTCCCTTTATATTTGTTTTGTTTTCTCATGTTTTTGTAGCATTTTCTGCAAGTTCCTGTTGTTTACTTTAAGTGTTGTTTTATGTTCCGTATTGATTGTTTATTTAGTAATAGTTTTTTTCTGTTTTGTCTTCAGTTTTGATATGGTGATCACACTCTCCACGCATCAGTGATTTGTACTGTTGACCTTGGTGATACAAGGTTATTTGGAATGTTCCATTTTCAAAATATAGATGATTACTAGTATATTGGTTTTGACAACGGCAGATATTAGGAAAATTGATTCACTGAAGGAAATTCTTGGCAAAACTGAGTTTTTTGTTATGGTACTATATTTTTTATTTTATTAAAAAATAAAGTCTGTCATAATGAAAGACCACTCAAGTCAAGACCCAAAGTTTTAATTAAATAAAAAGTATTAATCATTATGATAAAGAATCATGTTCTTGTCATTCAGGTGTATCGGTCACTTTTCACCTCTTATTTTATTCCTGTTCAAACATAGCTACATACTGGTGATGTCTTCTCATTTTGGGTTTTGGTTTCCCTATATATTTTCTTTCTTTCTTTTTTTGGTTTGGAAAATAGCTCATTTACATGGCATTAAGTTTTATTCTCAGTTTCAAGTTTTACTGGTAACGGTATATGGATGTATAGCCAGGAGTGTGTCAAATAATCCAGCGCCAACGTGAGCCTGTTTGAACTAATCAAACGCCAACATGGGCCTGTTTGGACTAATCAAACGCCAACGTGGGCCTGTCTGGACAAATCCAACGCCATCATTCACGCCATTGTAATGTGCACAGATGAGGCTGAAGTTTTTGTACCATGCTAAAATAAACATCAAATTTAATTGGATCTGCGCTAATTGATTTTTTGCAGAAAGTATCAAATATAGCCTCTGAAAATCATTGTAAGTCTGCAACGGTTTCACCTATGGTCATGGTGATTAAATTTATTTAGGCTTCGATTATTTCAAGGTACATGTTCAAGAGCATGACTTTTGTAGAAATGTGGAGATTCTAGTTATTGTGCCGAGGATATACCCCCCATCCTCCCAAATCTGGTGTGACTGCCACATGTTCAGGTTGCTTTTGGGGGGGGGGGGGGGGGACAGTTTTTCTCCCTTTATTCTCTCTTGTTTTTTGCTTTAGATGGTCTTGTGCCAGTAGTTGCCTTTGTCGATGTTCATGCATGTATCAACAATTTACAAGTCCTATTTACCAAGACATGGGACCAGGTGTGAGGTTTTATTTGTGAGTAGTCTCTGAGATATATATGTAAATGTGACACTAAACATAGAATAAACAGAGATGAATTATAGGACTCACAGGTAAACTGTTGAACATTTTTTTATGTTCAAATATTCTTCGAAAATGCAGTACCAATATCATATAGACCAATGAGTTTATAAGACTCCATGTTTTTTTGTGTGCTAAGGATTATGGAGTTTGAAGTCGGTTGAGAGTATTAATATGGGATAATGGCATGTAGCTCTACACTGGTATGGGTGCAGCAGACACGAGATTTATCAATATCTTGCCATACCAGGAGCACACATTGTACGTGCATCACGGTCATACTTCTTTATCCAACAAAATATATTATTAAATGTGTTGCAAGTCGAGCTGATTTTGGAGGATTTAAATGCCACAGCTTTTTGTTTCGTTTATTTTTTCATATTTTTAAGTGAATCCAAATCCTTACTCAGTAGTCTGGCATACATGTACACGTCAGTTTTGAGTTGTCAGTAATCTTGTCTTATAACAGCCCTAACTTTCTCAAAAATATTTAGAAAACAATAAACGATAAAAAAAGCATATAGAAAAAAAAAAAGAGTTTAATAATTCAGTGGAAAAAACCAGTATTTATAGTCTTGAATGGCATTTCCATCCCAAAATCTGACTCTCAACACGAACATGTTGCTACAGGTAAAGAACGTTGTCCTGCCATTGTAGTACAGACGCCTGTTTTAATACCACTGTGAATACCTGGCTTCAAATCCCAGAATGCAATACAGTTTTAAGAATTGATGTCCCAGTTTCATTGTATTTTTACGGGCGGTTTCTGTAAGGACTGTTACTAGTCATTAAATCGTGGGTCTCTAGGTGTAAGCCTATTTTAATGCTCGTGTATACATATAAGGTTTACATTGTTCATCACCAGAACTTGGCAGAATTGAACTTCAGTACCCTGACACAAGGCAGTAGTGGCCGGGCAGTTTGAAGATTGTCCCATACTTCCTGTACGTATTTACGCAGTGTCAAATAGGTTTTTGTACTTGTATCTAATACAGGTGACATGATAGTTATGTTTACGATGTGGATGTACAGGTTCAAGTCCACCTGATTTTTCTAGTAATAAAGTACCACAAGAATATATGTAATTTGCTGCATTCGGATTTGTTCATTTCATTGGCAGGGTTTGAACCTATGGTACGATTTGTCAGAAGAATATGGCCTGCAACGAGAGCTAACCAACTAAGCCAGCAAAAAATGATCGTTGATCCTTTCCACTTGTGCACCTGTAGATATCATACTAAAAGATATTTAGTAAAAAGAAAAAAGTCAGAATTCCTGGCTTCAGTGCATAACATCCAGTTTTCTGGCTTCAGTGCACAGCTTCACTGCATAACATCCAGTTTTCTGGCTTCAGTGCACGGCATCAGTGCACAGCTTCCGTCCATAGTGTCCAGTTTTCTGTATTCAGAATTCCTGGCTTCAGTGCATGGCGTTCAGCTTTCTGTATTCAGAATTCCTGGTTACAGTGCATAGCGTCCAGCTTTCTGTATTCAGAATTCCTGGCTTCAGTGCATAGCGTCCAGCTTTCTGTATTCAGAATTCCTCTCTTCAGTGCATAGAGTCCAGCTTTCTGTATTCAGAATTCCTCTCTTCAGTGCATAGCTTCAGTGCATAGCGTTCAGCTTTCTGTATTCAGAATTCCTGGCTACAGTGCATAGCGTCCAGTTTTCTGTATTTAGAATTCATAGCTTCAGTGCATAGCATCCAGCTTTCTGTATTCAGAATTCCTGGCTTCAGTGCATAACGTCCACTATTGTGGATTCGGAATTCCTGGCTTCAGTGGATAGCTTCAGTGCATAGCCCCCAGCATTCTGTATTCAGAATTCCTGGCTCCAGTACATAGCATCCAGTTTTCTGTATTCAGAATTCCTGGCTTCAGTGCATAGCATCCAGTTTTCTGTATTTAGAATTCATAGCTTTAGTGCATAGCGTCCAGCTTTCTGTATTTAGAATTCCTGGCTACAGTGCGTAGCGTCTAGTTTTCTGTATTTAGAATTCATAACTTCAGTACATAGCGTCCAGTTTTCTGTATTCAGAATTCCTGGCTTCAGTGCATATTGTCCAGTTTTCTGTATTTAGAATTCCTGGCTTCAGTGCATAGCGTGCAGTTTTCTGTATTCAGAATTCCTGGCTTCAGTGCATAGCATCAAGTTTTCTGTATTCAGAATTCCTGGCTTCAGTGCATAGCTTCAGTGCATAGCGTCCAGCTTTCTGTATTTAGAATTCCTGGCTTCAGTGCATAGCGTCCAGTTTTCTGTATTCAGAATTTCTGGCTTCAGTGCATAGCATCCAGTTTTCTGTATTCAGAATTCCGGGCTTCAGTGCATAACGTCCAGTTTTCTGTATTCAGAATTCTGGGCCTTAGTCCATAACATCCAGTTTTCTTTATTCAGAATTCCTAGCTTCAGTGCATAACGCCCAGTTTTCTGTTTTCAGAATTCCTGGCTTCAGTGCACAACGTCCAGTTTTCTGTATTCAGAATTCTTGGCTTCAGTGCATAGCTTCAGTTCATAGCATCCAGCTTTCTGTATTTAGAATTCCTGGTTCCAGTGCATACTGTCCAGTTTTCTCTATTCAGAATTCCTGGCTTCAAAGCCAAAACATTCACCTGCATTCAGAATTCTGCATTGATACAGACATTTGTACGCCAGCTGTCAGCAAAGAATGTGAAATTGTATGAAAGATCCCACGTGTGTCGGCATCTGATTATTGTCAGAAATTGAAAGCTCCTGCAAGTTACATCTAATCTCTACCACCATCATTTCCATCCTGCAGGGCCATAACAGCTTTCACATTCAATTTTTTCTGATTTATTTATTTATTTGATTGCTGCTATGTGTGCGGTACTGAAGAATATTTCACTTCTATGACACTGGCCAGCATTATGGTTGGAAACCCACGACCATCTGCTGGTAGCTGGCAGACCTTCCCATGTATAGCCAGAGAGGAAACCAGCATTGCATTGACGAGAAGGCTCCTGGGTCATTAAGCCGCAACGGCATGCTAGCCAGGGAGGCCACAAGGACCCCAATTTTTTTTGGTAAGAAAGAACACCAACATATACATACATGTCAATGGTGAATTTAAAATTTACTTCATTGCTGAAGATTTTATACCAAAAGATTATACTGTTCACAAATTCCATTGTTTGAACAGACTGAAACACATACAGATAATGACAACTGGGCAATCAAATTTGCTGCTTTTGTAGAAAATGGCATTTTGAGCAAATATAACTGAAGATGAAGCACATTGCAGCTTAAAGTCTGTTGTGAATTGGCATTATAACGACTAGTTTTCTGGTAATTAGAGAGGATATTGAAAGCTAACATAGTCAATTCACATGTAATAAAGCAGGTGATAAAGCTGTTGGTATATAGAGAACTTATGTTCATCAATATTGGTTGATCTACAGAAATACATTTTTTTTTCAAATATTATACATGAGTTCAGGCACAGAGAATGGACAAATCCACATATCAAGTTTTCATTTTGAATGAAATTAAATTTTGTATTTACATCCTCTTTTTATGACTGCAGGCCTACAAAGGCAGGTGTAAAAAAGTTAACTATCACAAAGTTAGGAAAGCAAATGCAAATTTATCCCAAAAGTTCTGTGAATCTTTTTTATTTTTCTTATGCCTTGGCATGAATGGATTTTATTTGTTTTTGTGTCTGAACTCTTCACACATGTTTACGTGTAATTTGAAACTATATATGTATCCAGGTACACGAAGGGACACATGAACACAGAAGCCCTGATACGATTTTCCAGCCTAGCTCTCACTGATAAAATAAGGCACTCTGTATTATACATTCACAAAGATGTATGCAGAAATAAGATTTCTTAGTCATGACAGTGGCACTTAAATACCACCATAATTACATTGCCTGACAGACCTCAGGCTCACTGTTAGAGATTGTCATCCCCTCCATTACTCCCCCCCCCTCACACACACACCCCCATTTAAACCCACACGACCTCTCCCACTTAACCTCACCCAACCCCTCCCTCTTAATTTCTAATCTAACGATTTGTCTCTCGTTGACAATATACAGTACAGTAATATTTTATACATATTATCAACATGTACACACATTTTGTGGGACGCATTTACAATGTACACGTACCTGAAGGAAACATTTACAATGTACATACATGTACCTGAAGACAACATTTACAATGAACACAGGTGAAGGAAACATTTACAATGAACAAAGTTGAAGGAAACATTTACAATGAACGTACATGTACCCGAAGGAAACATTTACAATGTACACAGGTGAAGGAAACATTTACAATGAACAAAATTGAAGGAAACATTTACAATGAACGTACATGTACCCGAAGGAAACATTTACAATGTTCACAGGTGAAGGAAACATTTACAACGTACATACATGTACCTGAAGGAAACATCTACAATGTACATAGATGTACCTGAAGGAAACATTTACAGAGAACATCGATGAAGGAAACATTAACGATGTACACACCAATATCTACAAAAGGAAACTCGTGCTTATTTACATGGAATTCTTTACTTTACACTTTACTAGCTCTGGACTGAGCAGACAACATTCCGAAAGGTTAAACTGCATGTTTTCGGCCAAAATAA
Organism: Liolophura sinensis; assembly: GCF_032854445.1. Lineage (NCBI taxonomy): Eukaryota > Metazoa > Mollusca > Polyplacophora > Chitonida > Chitonidae > Liolophura > Liolophura sinensis. Next base: position 28,217,481 of record NC_088306.1, read on the forward strand.
AATCAGAATAAAGGTTTAATCTATATGACGTTCATTGTGGCTCAAAATAAACTATAGAGATTTCATCTTACAGGACTAAAACATAAAAACACTCACAAACAAGGAATGAAGTAATCTTATGGCACAGAAACTGATATATTTCTAGTAGGATATAATCCAGTCTTTCAAACAAACCTGAAAATACCTTTCAAAGATCAATATGACTTCCAGAATCCAGTCAAATAAAAGTATGTACGAGAGCTGAAAAAGCATTTTTGCATTTTGAAATAAACATTTTTTCTGTTAAAATCCAAATATTCTTTGTCTTTTCTACATTATTGTATTTACTTGAATTTTTAAGGAAAATTATGCAGTTTAATCTCCATCCACCATGTCCATGCTCAGTTTCCTTTGCAACCTTCAGATCTACACAAAGTTCAGTCTATATGGACTACATACACACCGAGAATCGATTCACATACTTATGTCAGGAAAATATGAACAACAAGTACAAATCAGTTTTAAGACATGTTCAAAATGGTCTGCAAAGAAATGTCATTTTTCCAGCTCAATTTACTGGCATTCAGACAAAAATCATGTACATGTATGTCGGTACAAAATGAAAAAATATATCCACAACACACCACAGCACTTCAGGAATGTGACTATAAAAAGCCTAGAATAGTCAAAAATGCTATATCAACAGCATATACTTCATGTATAACCACATCAAACATATCAAGACAGCAAATACATGTACTTCGTGCATCACCACATGAAACAGTTCAATCATCAAACACCCATCCACTCTCTTCAGCACAATACACTGCTGATCATCTAAATGGCATTTCTATCAAATATTTCCAAGTTTATTACCAACATGACTGACACCGATATATTGCAAAATATACACCTTTATTTGTAATTAGCAATATTAACAAGTAGATTTTAAGGCACTTCTTGAAAATGTATGTTTTCATTATTGCATCATACATTTAAAAAAAAGAACAAAAAAAAAAAACTATTTTTGCACAGATTTTCATTCAGGAGTGACAAGAATTTGGCCTGACTAATACTTAGTAAGCACTTTCTTGATTGAACTCCATATTGCTAATCACATGTAAATTGTATTCTAAAATTTTAACATGGCTTATTGCATACCAGTGGGAAAAATCCTTCAATTTTTTACATTTCTAATATCCAGGAATGACAAATAATAATCAAATTTATGGATATATTTCATATTTTGGATATGACAGCCTGGATGGATCTAGATAATATCATTTAATTAATTAATTACAAGAAAAAGTACAAAAAATATAAATATTCTCTGCATACCTTTAATTAGGTCCTGGTTTCCCATGTGAATGGTTTCCACTAGGACAAACATGGCAGCCTTTTACAGCAAGGACATTATTCCAGAACCATTAGTAAATGTAAATCCAAGTATGTCAAAGGTTTTCAGTAAAACTGGGTAAGGCCAAAATTGAAAAGTAGGTACCAGTAAGTAAATTAAATGTAATTTTAGCAAGACATCTTATTATAAACACAATCTAACTGAAAACATTCTTTCCTGCCTTTCACAAGTCAGTTTCTGTGGTTCCACTGAGTGGGTGAACCACAGTCTGGGAGATGTGCAGAGCAAGAAGTGGAGTCCGCAGCTGTATGTCCTGGTAAATGTGAAGTACATCAAGTTGAGACACTATACCACAGCGTGACAGATCTTCAGTACAACAAGTACAGCAGGCAGGAATAAATTGGCCTTCAGATGGAAATTAAACTCCCCTTGTCTAGTGGGATCTACAATCCGCTAGGTCATTGGTTGACAATCTCATCCTCAGAAACCCAATCCATCAATTTCTGTGTTTTGGGCATAAAATTGTTCTTCCTCCAAAATAGTTTGCTGCTATCAATGATTTCACAAAATGTCCAACTGAAACTAATTGCTACTTCAGATTTAAGATTAGAAGGGTACTCAGAAAAGAGTTTCAGAAAAACACTGATATCACTTAACTGATAGAAGAACATCTTCCCACAACATTGGGGACAAAATTTATGTTCATTTATTTTTGTTTAATGTTTTCCCTTTCATCTGAATACACACAAGTAGTTCCTTTTCTACGGCAAACTACTCTCTAGCATCTTGTGATAGCTAACTGTTTTTTGATACAACAATATCAAAATCAGAATTTGCCTTCAAATTCATCACCAGAATCACACTTTCCATATTGCACTTGAACCAAACACAGAGAAGCACTTCCTGTTAGCAGCTTCGCAGACATGTTGCCATGGAGACCTCTGAAACCTTGTGCGTAGTTACCAGGATACAAGCCCTGGTCAGACATCAGATTTACATTGGCAAAAGTCACATGGCACAAATTCTGCCTATGGATTGGCCAGCACTGGCGCGGACCTTTAACTAGAACCTTTGGTCACTTTGACCTTCTTCATTCTCCTACTCTCAAGGTCAAGGTTGCCTCAGTCAACATTTGTGTTAAATTTTCCACAGCTGAGATTGTTTGATTCCACTCTCCTGTTATTCTGGATATTTCAATGTGCTGCCCAATAGTAGAGAATGCATCCTGTGTACTGGAACCACTTAAAATATGCCTCTTTCTGGAAACAAGAAAAAATATTTATTTTCAATTTTTGTAAACAATTCTAATAGCAAATCTAATAGATTCTGAGTGATTATAAATGTTTAATGATTGAATTGAACTTGTAGTCTTTGGGTCACACTGTGATTTCAGCTCTGATCTCCACAGCCAATATCCTACAAGAAGTCTACCAACTGAACCAAAGGGAAGTTCTAGCTGGTATTATAGCTAGTTTTAGCATAAGCACTGGGAAATTGTCCCCAATAAAGATCTGCGAGTAGTATAGACATGGGAAGGTCCCCTTCAATTATCTGAGATCATACAGTGCTGGACTCAGATGTGGAGATGTGGAGTTGCGAGTTCAAATCTCAATGAGACCAGCAATGTAAATTTTAGGACTGTTTAGTAGGGCCTGTGCCCACAGGTGTATTTTGGGAGAGAGGACGATATAGGTACATGTAAGCAGGGAGTGATGTAACATAAGCAGTTTTCAAGTGGTCATGCAATGAAATTTCCCATTAGCTCAGATGTAAAGTGCTAGATTTCCCATTCGGAAATCTGAATTCAAATCCCTGTAGACCAGTAAAGCACACTATGCATCCCTGAGAACAATTACAAAGCAAGTATGAGATACTTTTGAAGTGCGGTCATGCAAACAGTCCACACTACTTTATTTAATGGTACTATTTAAACATCTGCTTCAGATAAGGGAGTTACCTGTTGTTCTGTGTTAGTGATATCAGTAAACTTCTGTCTAACAACAGGAAGTGGTCGTTCAATCTCCGAACCATGAGGTCATCTTCGTTCAGTATGTTTGCCGGTGTAAACATCTCGTAAGTTTGGGAGGACATCAAAAAGCGAAGCGCTACTTGCTGTAAGGAGTCTGAAAGAAGACAGATGGACAAAATCTTACTTACTTACTTAAATTGATATTTAACTTCTTCCTACACATTCTGTGGACAGAACAGCTGAAATCGTATCTTAATCTTAAATTTTCAGACTTTGCCGGTAAAAAGCAGAGTTCTGTAGTTATTTCTCATACACAGCAGCTTAACACTCGTCTCAATTCTACTGTTGGGTCAGATCCTAAGCCCTTGTGTATGGGAAATAACTACAGAACTCTACTGTTGGGACAGGTCCTAAGCCCCTGTGTATGGGAAAGAACAACAGAACTCTACTGTTGGGTGGGTCCTAAGCCCTTGTGTATGGGAAATAACTACGGAACTCTACTGTTGGGTCGGGTCCTAAGCCCTTGTGTATGGGAAATAACTACAGAACTCTACTGTTGGGACAGGTCCTAAGCCCTTGTGTATGGGAAAGAACTACAGAACTCTACTGTTGGGTGGGTCCTAAGCCCTTGTGTATGGGACAGAACTACAGAACTCTACTGTTGGGCGGGTCCTAAGCCCTTGTGTATGGGAAATAACTACAGAACTCTACTGTTGGGACAGATCCTAAGCCCTTGTGTATGGGAAAGAACTACATAACTCTACTGTTGGGCGGGTCCTAAGCCCTTGTGTATGGGAAAGAACTACAGAACTCTACTGTTGGGCGGGTCCTAAGCCCTTGTGTATGGGAAAGAACTACCGAACTCTACTGTTGGGCGGGTCCTAAGCCCTTGTGTATGGGAAAGAACTACAGAACTCTACTGTTGGGCGGGTCCTAAGCCCTTGTGTATGGGAAAGAACTACAGAACTCTACTGTTGGGACGGGTCCTAAGCCCTTGTGTATGGGACAGAACTACAGAACTCTACTGTTGGGTCGGGTCCTAAGCCCTTGTGTATGGGACAGAACTACAGAACTCTACTGTTGGGCGGGTCCTAAGCCCTTGTGTATGGGAAATAACTACAGAACTCTACTGTTGGGACAGATCCTAAGCCCTTGTGTATGGGAAAGAACTACAGAACTCTACTGTTGGGCGGGTCCTAGGCCCTTGTGTATGGGAAATAACTACAGAACTCTACTGTTGGGCGGGTCCTAAGTCCTTGTGTATGGGAAAGAACTACAGAACTCTACTGTTGGGCGGGTCCTAAGCCCTTGTGTATGGGAAAGAACTACCGAACTCTACTGTTGGGCGGGTCCTAAGCCCTTGTGTATGGGAAAGAACTACAGAACTCTACTGTTGGGCGGGTCCTAAGCCCTTGTGTATGGGAAAGAACTACAGAACTCTACTGTTGGGACGGGTCCTAAGCCCTTGTGTATGGGACAGAACTACAGAACTCTACTGTTGGGTCGGGTCCTAAGCCCTTGTGTATGGGACAGAACTACAGAACTCTACTGTTGGGTCGGGTCCTAAGCCCTTGTGTATGGGACAGAACTACGGACCTCTACTGTTGGGTTTATGGAACCCAAATGAAGTTCTGCTTGTCGTTATCTGTATGCTGGTCAATCTTAAAGCCGCATGGCCTTCACTTTGTCAAGATTAACTCACCATGGGGAATTAACCGGCAACGAAATATTGAGAGTTCAAAACTTACTCTCTGTAATTTGTTTAAATAAATTTTCTTAAAACAAGACATCGGGATACTTACCTATAAGTTTTGAGATTTCAACATCTTTATTTTCCAAGTGAACATCCACCAACGATTTTACCCTGTTAAAGATGTATGTTCCGTAATCGGACATGTTGAACTGCGAGAAGAAATTGGAGTCAGCCAATGTCAGCATGGTTACCACGGAAACCCTGGCGATGCTCACATGAAATCTGTAATGGTGCTGTGTGTCTTGTGATTCCAATGTCGTGACCTCTTCACCTCCCAGATGTGTCTGAAATGCGTTGCCATAATTTCTCAAATTATGTGAAAATATGAAATAAAATTGCACGCTACAATGTACACAAAGATGCAGGCTTGCCCTTTATTGTGGCCCAAACAAAAGCAGTTGGAGTATGCAATCAGCCTTTACTAGGTCAATCTGACCATACATTCTGACTTAACCGTAGATGCATCTGTCATACCTGATTCCACAAAGCGGTTTTCAACTTCAATTAAAATCTTAAAAATGATGCACAGTTTTTGATACCATAGTCTTTAGATAACATAGATGAGGGGGGACAACATTTCAATGTCCAATGCCCCAAAATAAGCCGTAAGATTGAATTTCAAATTTTGATCAGACATGATTTCGTGGAATTGACCCCTGGACTGATCATATCTTTACGCCACCCAGGCAGCAGTTCAGCCTTTTTGTGATCAGTGTTCGAATCTGCAACCACTGTAGCCACTGGCACATTTAGTTATGTTAAAAGTTATGTAGTACAAATTATAATCATAGTATAGCAAGGTCTATAGTGATACGCTTTGTAACTATGTATCTAAATCTACATCAGCCAATCATCGAGGCTAGGGGCCTTACAACCAAGACGGCCTCTGTGGCTCAGTGGGTTAGCGCGCAATCGCAGCGTAATGACCCATGAACATCTCACCAACGCGGTCGCTGTGAGTTCAAGTCCAGCTTATGCTGGCTTCCTCTCTGGCTTCTTGCTACAGTAAAAGTGTAACTAAAATACCGCAGATATACTTTTCTCCTGCATGATATTTTGTGTAGTACCAGTCAACACTGACCTATTCAGTATATTTTACCCTAATGCACTGTGGATTACGCACTGGATTAGGTGCATCAGGTATTACACAGGTATGTCCTTCCCACATCATCAGTACATGGATGTTACAAATATATACATAATTTTAAGAGATTGCGATGCTAATTTTATCAACAAAACTGGTCTTTTGGAATAATTATTTCCCTTTTTGATATTGTTTCATCGGTTGGAGGCCTAACTGTTAATCGGACACTTTCATTATTAGCTACGGCAAGGACATGTCTATTGCTGAAAGTCATGCTCAATAAGTTTTCACGTGCACACACTTCTATATACATGTACGATGGCATGTATGATGACATGTACGATGGCATGTATGATGGCATGTACGATGACATGTACGATGGCATGTATGATGGCATGTACGATGGCATGTATGACATGCATGATGACATGCATGATGGCATGTACGATGGCATGTATGATGACATGTATGATGGCATGTATGATGACATGTATGATGGCATGTATGATGACATGTATGATGGCATGTACGATGACATGTACGATGGCATGTATGATGGCATGTATGATGGCATGTACGATGGCATGTATGATGACATGTACGATGGCATGTACGATGGCATGTATGATGGCATGTACGATGACATGTACGATGGCATGTATGATGGCAGGTACGATGGCATGTATGATGGAATGTATGATGGCATGTACGATGACATGTATGATGGCATGTAGGATGGCATGTACGATGGCATGTATGATGGCAGGTACGATGGCATGTATGATGGAATGTATGATGGCATGTACGATGACATGTATGATGGCATGTAGGATGGCATGTGCGATGACATGTGCGATGACATGTACGATGGCATGTACGATGGCATGCATGATGGCATACAGGATGGCATGTTGGATGGCATGTAGGATGGCATGTATGATGACGTACGATGACATGTATGATGACAACTATGTGGGTGGATGAAACAAGAACCACAGAGCTTGAGCAAGACTCTCTCACAGAAGATATACCATATGTACATGTAGATGACGTACTGTACAGATAAACGTCATACTGTTTAAGAAATAATGGCTTCATTCACTGTGTACACACTGTGATAACTGCAGTAAAAAAAAGAAGTGTCCAGTGTTTTAGGACAAGACTGCAGGCTGAATCCTAAAACAATGGACACATATTTTTATACTGTAGTTCAATTATTTCTATTCTAACACATCACCCGTTCACAAGTATTTTACACCAATTTTCAGTTTTTACTCTCTTGATTTTCAAACTGATACCTATTAACCCCTTTATTTTGATTACTCTTCTCTCCATGGAAGAGTTCACTTTACAGAACTGCAGGGACTCTATATGTCGACAACCAATGAAAAAACCGCACGCTGGTTGTTGGGTGTGTATCAGACATTCCTAAAGTAAGTTTGGGCACGAAGATTGCAGTCGGGAGTGTTGAAATGCGAAAATAAAACTAAGAAGAGATTGGCAGATGGCAATCATAAACGTGACATTTGGCTAGCAAGGTGACAAGCGCTACGCAAGAAGTTACGGCAGTCAGCAGTAGTGAATGCACTGGGTAAACTGTCTACACATAGGCTGGTACCTTACACAGGATGTTACCAGCTATGCACTCTTAGTTTTTTCTGACACTTACTTGCCCCTGTCACCAGATATTCGCGCGACATTGTGCCATACAAACATCAGAAAAAGATGTAGGGTTTTCAGGTGGGCGCTGGAAAAGACTTATCTGCCACATAACATGTTAGACTGGATGTTTTTGACTAGTCAAAATTTTGTTGGAATATTAAAATAAATAATTTAACATGTTTACGTAGAATTTTGCTGTTGCTTTTCATTGTTTATACTCCGTAGATGCTTAGTGTACATAGATCTGTCAGAGAAGATAAGTAATACACCCTCCAGTTGAACATGTTGACCTACATACAGCTTGACTGGTTTCATATTGATGACGTCATACAGTTTGTTTTCCTACTCATAAACAGTATGCAGTACTAACCTCTCCTCCCTGTGGTTGGGCCAACCCTGCTGAACGCTAGGACGTTACTCTTCGACAACAGTGTTGGGTCGCGTTCAAAAATTCACTGCATAAATGGCCCGATGTGAAGTACGCATTTGGCAGATGTGTTAGAATTTGTCATAATGGTGCAAACTGGTTCAAATTCTCAAATATATATATTACTAGAGGGCAGTGAGCATTTTTCTGATTTTCCATCCCACTAATAATTATCTCCGGACCTGTTCAACTCTTACTTACAAAATGGAAGTTGTGGGTAGGGGCATACTGGTAGCTAATGCTGGACACCCCCAGGGTATCAAACATTGGGTAGGTTCTGTCCTCTGTGGGGTAGTAGGACAGAGATGGGGTGGGCATGCCTGTTGATAGCTTCTCCCACTCAGACCACACCCTATATAGGGTCAGCTGGTTCTTAACAGCATCTGGTACCTGGGTGGGAAAGACAAAAAAACCATACACGTATGATTAAAAAAACTATTATATCACTGGTTTATTTCCTCGAGTTTTGGATGATTGTGACAGAAGGTTGTCATTCCAATTTCAACCAAATGGCTGAACATAAGATTCATCAAAATAAATAAGTATAAATTTTATTACATAATTAATTTCACTAAATATTCAGTAGCTAATTAAGTATTAAATAATTACTTCAATTTAACATAATTTAAAGATATAATTTTTGCACATTCAGGATAACTTTGCTTTCAAGATTAACCATAACAGATGAAAAACTGAGCATATTTGTAAGTATACGGCATATTTCCACCTCACCCTTGTTGCTGCTGCGTAAATCAGCGCCTGCTGAGAGGGAGCTGCCGTGACGTTGAGGGTCTGGTTTCCACGGACCGGCTGACCCAAGTCTAGATACACCACAGCTTTGGATAACAACACATTCTTTCGTTTCTGTTGACAGAAAAAAAAAACAAAAACATGTCCTGTCAACTGTAGTTGACTTTTGCAAACATTTTACTGAATTGATCCCCTTGTACCAGGAAATCTGACTGGTCTTGTTAGAGTAATACTTTTCTTTTATTGAAGGACCCCGTGATCACGTTGTTAGGAAAGCACTGACGAATGGATAAACTTTGGTACAAAACAAGGGGAGATTGCTTTTCATGAAAACAAGTGAGAGTTACTCCCCCTTACATGCACATACCTGCCTTGAGTAGGTCTGGAGTAACATTGGCACACATCGGTCACAGAGCTGATATGACTAAATATGCCACATTTATAAATGAAAAGTTGCTTTATGCAAATTCCTGGTAACTACTTCTAACACAGAAAGCAAACTCACAGCCCAAAGCTTATGTAGTTATATGTACCAAGCAATGCATGTAGCCAAGGGGACCTGGAAGATTTGTTTCATCACCTGATAACTCTGAATTTCATTTGTTGTTGTCCATTTGTACAAATTTGTTTACCTGTAAATACAGCTTCATGCCCAGGTCTGAAAATTCTGCGCCTCCCCATGAACAGAGTTTTATTGTTCGTCTGGGCACCCAGTGTACAGATGTGAGAGACAGGCTATCGTGAAGTGCTTGGCCTGTCGAGATTAACATGGCCGTGCTCAGTTTGGTTTCCATGGCAACGTCAGGAAAAGATGTCCTCGGCGCTCCGATGTAGACATATCGATCTGAGAGTAGAAATACTGAATTATTTCTGTTTTATTTTCTCTTTTACACCTTAGTGAAGAATATTTCACTTATACAAAATGGCAAGTATTATGGTGAGAAGTAGTGGGACAGAGGCTGGGGAAAAACCCACAACCTCCCATGTATGACCAGAGAGGCATAAATATTTGAATGTCAGATACCATGATTTATGATACACTAAAGCATACATCAATAAATCACGATGTTATTTGGCATAACAACTTTTAAAATCATCAAGTAATCAAATAATTATAGGACAACCTCTACTTCAAACCCTTTGACAAAAATCTATTTATACATTTAGATTTTTTATAATGAATTGAACTACCAAGTCAATATGACAAATTATACCAGGCATGCATGCAGTTTTACTTTGTGCAGTAGAGCCATGTATTGTTGCATTTTGTGTACAGAAGTGTGGTTTTACACTAACATGGTTCACTGGAGCCATGTGCTGTTGCCACCATATTGCGTCTAGAAGTGTGCTTTTACACTAGACTGGTTCAGTAGAGCCATGAATTGTTGCTGTTGCCACCATCTTGCCACCATCTTGTGTACAGAAGTGTGGTTTTATACTAACCTGATTCAGTAAAGCCATGAACTATTGCCACCATATTGTGTATAGGAATGTGGTTTTACACTGACTTGGTTCAATAGAGCCATGTACTGTTGCCACCATCTTGTGTACAGAAGTGTAATTTTACACTGACCTGGTTCAGTAGAGCCATGAATTGTTACCACCATCTTGTGTACAGAAGCGTGGTACTTTAACCTGGTTCAGTAGAGCCATGAATTGTTGCCACCATCTTGTGTACAGAAATGTGGTTTTACACTAACCTGGTTCAATAGAGCCATGAATTGTTGCCACCATCTTGTGTACAGAAATGTGGTTTTACTTTAACCTGGTTCAATAGAGCCATGAATTGTTGCCACCATCTTGTGTACAGAAGTGTGGTTTTACACTGACCTGGTTCAGTAGAGCCATGAATTGTTGCCACCATCTTGTGTACAGAAATGTGGTTTTACTTTAACCTGGTTCAATAGAGCCATGAATTGTTGCCACCATCTTGTGTACAGAAGTGTGGTTTTACACTGACCTGGTTCAGTAGAGCCATGAATTGTTACCACCATCTTGTGTACAGAAGTGTGGTTTTACATTAACCTGGTTCAATAGAGCCATGAATTGTTACCACCATATTGTGTACAGAACTGTGGTTTTACACTGACCTGGTTCAGCACAGCCATGTACTGTTGCCACCATCTTGTGTACAGAAGTGTGGTTTTACACTGACCTGGTTCAGTAGAGCCATGAATTGTTACCACCATCTTGTGTACAGAAGTGTGGTTTTACTTTAACCTGGTTCAATAGAGCCATGAATTGTTGCCACCATCTTGTGTACAGAAATGTGGTTTTACACTAACCTGGTTCAATAGAGCCATGAAATGTTGCCACCATCTTGTGTACAGAAGTGCGGATTTACACTGACCTGATTCAGTAGAGCCATGTACTGTTGCCACCATCTTGCGTACAGAATCGTGGTTTTACACTAACCTGGTTCAGTACAACCATGAATATGTTGCCAGCATCTTGTGTACAGAAGTGCGGATTTACACTAACCTGGTTCAATAGAGCCATGTATTGTTGCCACCACATTGTATATAAACTTCTTCTCAATCTTATTAGTGACTGTCAGTTGCACAAACGGTTTGCCCACTGAAACCAGAAGGACAATAAAATGTTATGGATGGATGAAGAAATGTTGAATTAAACATGCTTCTAAATTTCCACAATAAAAAAAAACAACTTCATCTAAAAGAAAGCGAACTGAAAAGGGAGAAAATGGAATTGCAGGAATGAGAAGGAAACCAGATTTGGCAAGGCAAAGCGAGGATGAAACTATCCAAGTCACTGGACTGGTAGCTTTATGAAAATCACAATGGAACTGCAATAAACCAGGCTAAACAGTAAAAGTTGAGAAGCAAAACCATATGAAACATAGAGGAAAGCTCACTGAAACTGAGAAAAAAAAAACAGTCTGTTCGTTCAAAATGTTAGCTTTTAACTAAATAAATTAGACTAAAACTAAACGAAAATAGGCTGAACTTGAAGGAAAACCAGACTGGTCATGGACAAACTGAAGTGTACACCTAGAAAACCCAGGGAGACATTGAGAGAACACTTGTAAGGGAAATGATGAGAAAACTGAACATAGGACATGACGAATACCTGTCACAGGACATCATGTTGAAAGAAACTTTTCATAAATATGTTTTACAGCTCACATCAGATCTGGAGGAAACTCAGGTTTGCTTCTTTAATTTTTCTCATTAAACAATTCTGAAAAAACTTTTTTAAAACTCATAGTTAAGAATAAGGCTGAAATTGAGGATTTATATGAAAATTTAGTTCACCTTTGTTGCCAAGACGATAAGTGACATTCAGCCCTCCACTCCAAGAAGATGGCACCTGACTCCCAACTTGGTCCCTTAGCAACACTTCTGCTGTTTCCATGGAAACTGTCTGTGCTAGTATATGTTCTTCTTCATTAAAGATTTGTGAGTCTGTTAGAATTAAATTTAAAATGAATTTCATGACAATAGATCAGAGTTTGGGGATGATGAATTTAAATCATGGAAACACACAAATATGCGATTTTCATGGACAAGTTGAGAACATTTAAAGAAAGGGATGATACCAACATGCTAGATGTCAGGCACAAAAAACCATCTCACATTAAAAATGAAAAAGTAGCATTTTTTAAATTCATAATGTTTTCTCACACAAAATGTTACATGAGCACTTCCTTAATAAAGCCATTTGTGCAGCAAACTTGTACAAGTAACTTCATGCTGAGGCATGTTTATAATTAGTGTCTAGCCACCAGACAGCCTTGTAAAGGGATAATCCTAGCTGAGGCGTTTACAGTTAGTGTCTAGCCACAAGACAGCCTTGTAAAGGAATAATCCAAAATTTATGAATACATCACACATGAGTCATCAGAGAGCTCTTACTACTGACTGTCAAAGGAACAAGTTATATATGCTCAGATATTGTTCTCAAGTGGCCAATGAAAACAAACTCAATGGTGGAAACCAGGCAATAAACCGATCAAAATGAATTTACATCATTCATTCTGAAGTGCGAGTGTTGACAGGGACTTACAGCTTTACAATTCTCCTGACATGGACGTACATGTAATATGATCACATACAACCATTACGATCTTACTGAAATATGCTCAGATACAACCATTACGATCTTACTGAAATATGCTCAGATACAACTATCATGATCTTACTGAAATATGCTCAGATACAACCATTATGATCTTACTGAGACATGCTCAGATACAACCATTATGATCTTACTGAGATATGCTCAGATACAACAATCATGATCTTACTGAAATATGCTCAGATACAACCATTACGATCTTACTGAAATATGCTCAGATACAACCATTATGATCTTACTGAAATATGCTCAGATACAACCATTACGATCTTACTGAAATATGCTCAGATACAACCATTATGATCTTACTGAAATATGCTCAGATACAACAATCATGATCTTACTGAAATATGCTCAGATACAACCATCATGATCTTACTGAAATATGCTCACATACAACCATTATGATCTTACTGAAATATGCTCAGATACAACCATTATGATCTTACTGAAATATGCTCAGATACAACCATTACGATCTTACTGAAATATACTCAGATACAACCATTATGATCTTACTGAAATATGCTCAGATACAACTATCATGATCTTACTGAAATATGCTCAGATACAACCATTATGATCTTACTGAGATATGCTCAGATACAACCATTAGGATCTTACTGAAATATGCTCAGATACAACCATTACGATCTTACTGAAATATGCTCAGATACAACCATCATGATCTTACTGAAATATGCTCAGATACAACCATCATGATCTTACTGAAATATGCTCAGATACAACCATTACGATCTTACTGAAATATGCTCAGATACAACTATCATGATCTTACTGAAATATGCTCAGATACAACCATTACGATCTTACTGAAATATGCTCAGATACAACCATTACGATCTTACTGAAATATGCTCAGATACAACTATCATGATCTTACTGAAATATGCTCAGATACAACCATTACGATCTTACTGAAATATGCTCAGATACAACCATTACGATCTTACTGAAATATGCTCAGATACAACCATCATGATCTTACTGAAATATGCTCAGATACAACCATTATGATCTTATTGAGACATGCTCAGATACAACCATTATGATCTTACTGAGATATGCTCAGATACAACAATCATGATCTTACTGAAATATGCTCAGATACAACCATTACGATCTTACTGAAATATGCTCAGATACAACCATTAAGATCTTACTGAAATATGCTCAGATACAACCATTACGATCTTACTGAAATATGCTCAGATACAACCATTATGATCTTACTGAAATATGCTCAGATACAACTAATATGATCTTACTGAAATATGCTCAGATACAACCATTATGATCTTACTGAAATATGCTCAGATACAACCATTACGATCTTACTGCAATATGCTCAGATACAACTAATATGATCTTACTGAAATATGCTCAGATACAACCATTACGATCTTACTGAAATATGCTCAGATACAACCATCATGATCTTACTGAAATATGCTCAGATACAACCATTATGATCTTACTGAAATATGCTCAGATACAACCCTTATGATCTTACTGAAATATGCTCAGATACAATCATTACGATCTTACTGAAATATGCTCAGATACAACCATTAGGATCTTACTGAAATATGCTCAGATACAATCATTACGATCTTACTGAAATATGCTCAGATACAACCATTAGGATCTTACTGAAATATGCTCAGATACAACCATTATGATCTTACTGAAATATGCTCAGATACAACCATTACGATCTTACTGCAATATGCTCAGATACAACTAATATGATCTTACTGAAATATGCTCAGATACAACCATTATGATCTTACTGAAATATGCTCAGATACAACTATCATGATCTTACTGAAATATACTCAGATACAACCATTATGATCTTACTGAAATATGCTCAGATACAACCATCATGATCTTACTGAAATATGCTCAGATGCAACCATTATGATCTTACTGAAATTACACTGTATAACTACATACCAATAGAAGCATAAGGAATATGGGAATATCCGCTTTTGGTAGAGTTGGCAAAAGTATCCACTGGATCCCAGTAAAATAGGACTGCTTTGGCTCCAGCTTCCTTTATATAGGAAATCTGAAAAATATCAAATATACACATGAATTTCTTTGTTGTTTGTCTTAAGCATTATGATTTGATTACATCCAGAAAATCTGATGAAAAAAATTAATTTTTTTTTTTAAAAATTAAATTTAAATAATTTACACCAATTCTGTTTAGAAATATGTGTTCTGATTGCAGGTATGAAGTTTTGTAGGTATGCATGGAAAATAGGTCAATAAACTTTGGTTTCACATCACTATCCGCCAACACTACAAAAAATAGTGCATAAATCCCACCTCAGAGTGGAAATATATGATTGTGTATACATGTGTAATTCAGTACAAAAAAACCCTAAAAACAAACACTCATGAGGTTTTACATTTCTTCTAACACACCTCAGGTGTACATATACACAGAATCAACCAGAGAGTTGTGAAACAAACAAACTCAGTCAAGTGGCCTTAATAAACGACACACTTCATGGGAGTCGCTATGAGCATATTAATTTACTGTCTACGCCAAGTCTTAAAAAAAAAATTCTTAGGTGTACCATGCAGAGTGGGCCTACACATAACAGCTAACCTGTCACAGATGTGTGTTGTCATGTAACACACAGGTGTGTGTGGTCATGTAACACACAGGTGTGTGATGTCATGTAACACACAGGTGTGTGTTGTCATGTAACACACAGGTTTGCGTTGTCATGTAACAATTCATTGCTGTCACATTTCAATACATGTATTCTCCATAAAATACCCCCAAAATTCTGCCCCAAAATGTCCATTTACAAAGGCAATCATACTGCCTCCAAAATAAACCTCAGAACACTTTTTTAAGATCAACAGAACTATCAGGATCAGGCAAAATGTTCAACTTATTCATGGGTTAAATTATAGGTTGTTTACGGTACATGTATATGCATGGTTCACAGCTCTACAGTCTAGGGTGTCATGCATGCCAAGAACCTATAACTCAGCCTGGACACTAAAATGCATGTATACATGAGTGTCTACAGTCATTAATGATGCAAATACCTTTCATCTCACCTTATAATGTAAATGACACTTCCTTTTGATATATTTCAATATATTCCCGACACACGAAAAAATCCTTACACAGCCGATCAACTCCATTCTAGTGACAAAAACAGTATCATGGTATACAGTGTGTACATAAAGAGGACAATGACAAGTCTGAAACTCATTTTGTACTAACTACAGAGCTGTGTTATGCTGACAAATAAATCAATATATATATATATATATACACATAAGTCTTTTCAGTCTATAAAATTTCTATTTTCGCAGCAAAACATGTTGTATCCTACACCAACACTGTCTCCATCTGCACAAAGAAACTTATTTAAAATTACGTGAAAAATCTTAAGTGATTCAGGACAAAAAAATGGACTGCGCACACAGATGCAGAACTGCCCTCCACTTACTGCTTTTCACCATGGCCCCACCCTGACAAACTGACTGCGCTGAATCAAAAAATTTCCTGACTAAGAACAGAGTTGAGCCCACACTCCATGTGTCGATCCCAGTGTACTGAAAGTCAAGCCTCATTATATCTAGTTACAGCCACGACCCGCTCACCCCGTCAGTTTAACAAGCTGCTGATAAGGCACCTCTAGTCTGATGTTTATAACACACTCAGTTCATATAATAACAATATCTATCGTCCAAGAGAAAAAAATATGCCAAGTTATCCGTGCTTAACCCAGATTTGAAGCTTAGAAATGTATAGGTATTAGGTCACAGGTGTTTCTGTAGGTATACACAGTGTTGGCTGGGGCGGCAGGGAGTATAATTTCCATTGGAAATGAGGGTCTGTGAGATGGGAGACACACTGATCGTTTCTAATTACATACAAATTAGGTATTATTTTTTACATGTTTTAATATTTTCAAGATTGCTTCGAATTTTAACTTCTTAAAATATTGCTACCGGTACATCATTCTGAAACTATAGATCTATGTCTATGTGCAAGGTATCTTATTTATCGGCAAGTAAAAGCCAAATTAAACACACACACACATATATATATATATATATACAGGTACACTATATGTACCTGGTTAATTAGAAAATTGTGGCATGAACAAGCTAGTGATCAAAGATGATAACAATTAGTCATAGAACAGCTTGGCTAATACATGCATACATGTAGTTGTAGACATATGTGTCCCCCAAACTAAAAACTGGTCTTTTTCCATTTGTGGGTTTATTTTTAATTTTTATTTTTACTACACCAATTCTATTTTGTGTATTACGGGCAAGCCAACACTATCGAACACTAACTGAAAATCCATCCTTTTATTTTGTTCGATTCTGATTTATGACTTTCAATTTTATGATTTTCTGGTTTTTCCAGGCTATCCGATCATGTTTTTGTATTTCAACATGGAAAATTGCTGAGATAACCCACATATTCAGATGATTTCCAAGTTTTATTTTCATACCCTTCCATATCATTAAATCGTCCTTATATGATTGAAAAATTGTTGAGTACCACATTAAACCCCAAGCGCTCACACACGCACAACATTAAAAGATATTATAAAGTTGGTGTCGCCTTAGAAATTAAGTTGGTGTGACCTTAGGAAGGAGACTTCCAGGACTGCCTCAATGCTGATATATCTGAAATGCCATCTCAATAAAACATTAAATAAAAGACACCAGACCTGACTGCCACCACCTCGCCCTACCCAAGACCCTCACTAAAAACTTAGGTACATGTAACAGACAACCAGATCTGATTGTCCACCTCACCTCACCCATGTCCCTCACTAAAATAACATACAAAAGACACCAGACCTGACTGCCACCACCTCGCCCTACCCAAGACCCTAACTAAAACTTAAGTACATGCAACAGACACCAGATCTGATTGTCCCACCTCACCTCACCCACGTCTCTCACTAAAATAACATACAACAGATACTAGATTTGATTACCAAATGTCCCTCACTAAAACATCAAGTATAAGACACCAGATTTGATTACCCTCACCTCACCCTACCCAAGTCCCTCACTAACACAACATACAACAGACACTAGATCTGATTACCCCAACCTCACCCCACCCTTGTCCCTCACTAACACAACATACAACAGACACTAGACTTGATTACCCCTACCTCACCCTACCCATGCCCCTCACTAACACAACATACAACAGACACCACCTCTGTTTACCCCCTCCTCATCGCACCCAAGTTCCAGTACACCATAAGCTGACCATGCAGTAAGACTGGCCTATCCTCTTACAGTTTGATGCGTCTATATGTATTCGATTCTTGTGGGCACATATAAAACTGGAGCTTCCAGCTTAATCATTGATCCCAGATAAAATATTTGATAATCACTGAGGCGTGTGACAGATGGCAAACACCAACTAGTAGTTTCACACAGGTCATTTAATACCCCTCGGGGCTTAAAAATGGGTCGTCCTGCAGATGTTATGCACATTTTACTTACCTACCACAGTTTTTTTTTAAGTGTCATTTTGCTCATGTTAAACAGTGTTAAATACTTCACGAGTACATCTAGCAGACCTGTCTATTTTATATGTTTAACACACTGTTGTTACCAAATGAATGTCCTTATTTTTCCCCTAGACATGTCACCCTTATCCTTGTTAATTCTTTATTAACATTAATTTCAGGTGTACAACTACAGTATACATTAAAAATATCTATACAATGCAGAGCTTAGCTCATAAAAATGAGAGATAGACATCAGCTAAAGAAGAAGTATTTATGAACTTTAGAATCAGACCAATGTAATCCCAGCATCTGGGTTAACGGTTAATGTACATGCTTACAATTGTCTTAGCACCTACATATATACATATAGGAGAGAATTACGTTCAGTGGTAAACACATTTAGATTTCAAAAATACCTGGGTACTGGCACTCACATATTGGCACAGAGAAAAAACAAACAAAAATCCCAATGTTTTACTTGTAAACCGACGAAAGTGCAAGGCTATTTCTGCTATAAATATGGACTTTAAAACAATTTTGTGCTTTTATACATCGAAAGACATTTCAACAGATTTTCTAAGTTACTGTCTTCTTGATTTTCTGAGAGCTGAGGTAATTTTTCAGTTTCTTTGCAGTGTACAGCTTTTTGGCCATGCAGAGGAAACTGGAGTGTTAATAGGAAACCACTGCCCTTGGTCTGATATCTAACCAAACTCCTTCCTTGTACCAAGTCAGAGATAAAAGGGTTAACTCAATTATATCACGCCACCTCACAGTTTCACATGTTGTAGCGGATTGAGACACAATGCATTAAATACTGAGCTCTGGTATAACAGGTATAAATAACATATTTGATAATAAAAATGTATGGTTTACAACATCCTGTGGGCAATTAGCACGAGTCTGAGTTTTTTTGTTTTTTTTTAGCATAAAAAATACACCAAAGCAATACGATTCCAAATCTTCCTTGTAACATAATATAAAACATGCTGATATCATCTGACTGCAGAACAAAGCAGTGGGCCAGACAGGAAACAGCTTTGACGAATTACCCACAGTTCACAGTCACCTTCTACATGTGTTATATGTATATATAACAGGAGGCTTATCAGCTGGAGGGCTTGATAACCATACTGACGACCCAGACAAATCAAGATCTGGTTTTCCTGTAATGAAAGGTCAGGTTTTGCCAGTGCTGTGACAGCTAACAACAAATTACTCTGTATACAAAGCCAGTTTAATTCTAATTAGCTTATTATAAAGGTGGGATGGTCGGATTCGCCACAATTAGGCGACAAGCCTCCTCATATACATGTTGATGGCTTCAGAACGTGCTGATCTGATGTATACAATTACTGTTCTGGCTAAAAGGTGATCCTTTTTGAGCCAGATCTGACGATGTTTATTTCACATGGGACATTAAAGATGCCAAAGATCGGATGACATCTAGGCTACTTGTGTCATTTATATTAGGAACAGGTGTTGCTGGAAAAATTTTGTTGGGTTTCTTTTCTACAGAAAACTACAGGATTGGAATTTGCACCTGTCATTGTTTTTGTTTGAGAATGAAACTGACATATACTGACAAACCTAAAACATACATGCCTATATAGGCCTGCTTTAGGGTAAGATGATAGAAAAAATTTTGTAGTCTTAACAACTACAGGTTAAAAATACTCCTTCCAAAAATGTTGATGTCTTGCACACCATGTGTACAGGTAATTACACTGCAACACATACACATGTTGTAATTAATACCAGTAATAAAATCTTTTGTATTTCTTTTGTCTTTCATTTTTATCACAATAATCGTCACATTTTATTAAGGCACTCATATACCTGTAAAAAGTGAAACAATACAAACCGTTTCCATAGCTATTTTAATATAAATGTGATTAATTGTAACCTTGTCTTTTCATTGTTATACACAAAACAGAACAAAATTAGAATATGCAATTTATGAGACAAAAAAAAAAAGAATTAGGAATTTTGAAACGAATAAAACTGGGGGTAGCGTGTCACCCTGCAGTTCTGTCACTGACAAATACCAGAGTAGACCAGAACAAATCTGAAGGCCATCCAGCCCTATGATGGCCTAAAGGTGAGGAGTGGGGGAGGTGTAAAAAAGGAAGAGCTGGGGGAAGGGGATTGGGGGGGGGGCGGTATTTGTATCAATGTAACACGGCCTTTCACTACCCATAAACCCTGTCATGGCCCCCGCATGTGAATTTCACAGGCCATCAAATCTGATTTCACAGTTCACAGTGTGGATTGGTAAACACACTGAAATGAACCTGCCTTTTCTTATGAGTAAAATCTGCCCTTTCTTGAATGCGTGAATTGTGCAGCAGAATGTCTTACATAAATAATTAATGTTTTTTGTTTGATGAAAAAGCCTACTGTTTTATGATGACACGTTTAATCAACTCTCTTACTTTCGAATCTCAGCAGCTCATTAAATACTTGGTACCTATAAGTAATGGCCTGCAACAAAGAGACAATTAAGATTTTCCACTCTAACGTCTTTCTTCATCCATTATCACTTCTGGCTCATATTCATTCAGGCAATAACAATATACTCATGAGAAATAGATGTGAGGTGCAGAAAGCCTGCACTTGCGCATTAATGACCTGAGGATTGCATTATGTATTAGCTGTGCCAAATCAACACAGTCAGTTCTCCACCGTTTCAGGTTTGCATCATACGTGCCATAATAACTTCTGTAATTCTTCCACCTTTTCACAAGTTTGCAAGACGTTTATTCAAGAATTTTCTGAGGGCATTATTCTGTGTATGCTGACAAAATTGTACTCTTAGTGAAGCCCTGAAATTAGCCAACCCAACCGATGTAATTTTGTCTCCAAAATCAAATTAAGAATGTGCATAAATTGAAGTGAAAGTTGCTCTTTCATATGTGAAAAGGTTGAAGAAATAGGGTATAGGGTGCTCCTACTGGCAAGTGTGGTAATTTAGTCAAACATGCAAAAATAACGGAGAGCAAATAAGGCAATTACTTCCTTTTTCAACGTTATTTATTCTTCTGTCGAGATAGGGCGGTCAGTGATATATGGCTCGATACTAAAAACTGTTGATGTATGGGAAGATGTTGTTGTTGTAAGTAACTTATCATGAAAACACGCATACATGCAAGCTTTACATGGATATTTGTGTGGAGAGATGATGTCTACATGTCCTTAACTTCTTTAAAATATGTCCTTAATGTGCTCTGACCCGGTTTCCTCACACCATATAGTGCTGCTCCCCATCATATAAGTGAAATATTCTTCAGTAATTGGCATAAAACACCAATCACATAAATAAATAATGTATTTTTTTTCTCTGATGTTAAACATGTTAAAAGCATGTTTTTCCTTAGAGCCTAACATCTTCTTAATGCTGAATGTGTCCTTATATACATGTAACATTGGATATATCCATGGTGTTGAATATTTCCTTGATGATGTGTCCTTATATACATGTAACATTAAATATATCCATGGTGCTGAATATTTCCTTGATGATGAATGTGTCCTTATATACATGTAATATTGGATATATCCATGGTATTGAATACTTCCTTTATGATGAATGTGTCCTTATATACATGTAACATTAAATATATCCATGGCGTTGAATATTTCCTTAATGCTGAATGTGTCCTTATATACATGTAACATTGGATATATCCATGGTGCTGAATATTTCCTTGATGCTGAATGTGTCCTTATATACATGTAACATTGGATATATCCATGGTGCTGAATATTTCCTTGATGATGAATGTGTCCTTATATACATGTAACATTGAATATATCCATGGTGTTGAATATTTCCTTGATGCTGAATGTGTCCTTATATACATGTAACATTGAATATATCCATGGTGCTGAATATTTCCTTTATGATGAATGTGTCCTTATATACATGTAACACTGAATATATCAATGGTGTTTCCTTGATGCTGAATAATGTGTACCCTTAATACTGAATATGTCATTAATTTTTATTATTTATTTGATTGGTGTTTTACGCCATAGGTAAGGATGTTTCACTTATACGACGCTGGTCAGCATTATGGTGGAAGGAAACCGAACAGAGCCCAAAGAAACCCTTAACCCTCCTGCAAGTTGCTACCAGACTTTCCCATGTACGGATGGAGAGAAAGCCAGCATGAGTTGGATTTGTACTTACAGCGACCAAATTGGTGGGAGGTTCCTGGGTCATTGCACTGCGCTGGCGTGCTAACCCCTTCAGGCCCCACTTCTTATTTATAAGAAGGGCAGAAGTTAACAAAATATGCGTAAACCCCCACGGACAAATAAATACACATATTTTATAGAAAAAAAATTCAACTTGCAATATCCTGGTCATCATAATGACTCTAAGATGTATATTATTACCAGTGAAATGAAGGTAGAACATACATATTTTAATCTGCACAGCCAACTTACCTTGTCTTCTACAGGGATTTCTCCCAACCGAACGAGGAATACAGCATTTGTGGTGTTGATCTTACGTCTGTGTAACATGGCAATATCCTGAACCCTGCCATAATGGCCATACACCAGAGGTCCCTGTAACACAACCCACACACACGTCCATTTTTATAATCAGACTTCTCTTTAAACTTTCACATGTTTTAGATAAACTTTATGACTGTAACACTTTTTGGCTATATGCTCAAAATTTTGTTAACCATACTGAAAAAAAGTTTGCCCGCCTGATGAATAAAATGGGTTATAACTTGTACTGGTTCTGCCTATCAGAATAAATGAAGAAGCAAAACCACTCAACTATACTTACATTTACGGTAGTTATATCCTTGTACTTTAAAAATGAGCATTAAATTCCTCCTTGAGTAAACTTAATTAACACTTTTGAACAATAATTTAGTGCCACAGATAATAAATCTTAATACACTTAAAATAAGCGATTCCGGTCTGTCGGTCACATCATATGTACCAATGTAAATGCATTATTACATATAAAACTCTCAGGTATTAATGTAAAATATTTATTTTCTTGTCTAGACTATAGAAATAAATAATGTTTTGCCACTCTAATCTACGTTTTGATATCGTAATGTTAATACAGTGAAAAATATACTCTACACGTAACCTAGTGCTAGGTGGGAAGAGTAAATGTGGGAATCCCCAGTGATGAAAGCTATAACTTTGAAGTCCTCTACCTCAGCTTTGATCTATGCCAATGTGAGTTAAAGGTTAGAGTGGATAAAGAAGCCGGCAGAACAATCAACATCACAACACGCCATTGTACTGAAATACAGCACCATTAATGGGCGCTAGGGCTCGGGTTAACAAGGCAATTAGCGAAACAACACAGCGTGAAAATATGCACACTTCCTCTGTTTTAATGCATGAGGTAACAGCACACCTTGTTTGACTCCAGTGATACAGTGCTAAATTATCACAAAAAGGAAAACTTGGAAGCAGATGCAGTCAAGCATTAAATTCGCTACCTGAATTTTGAGTTTTAAACACACAGATGCACAGGTACGTCCTGGATAGGCTAATGTTACCCTAAATCTTCAATAAATTTGACCCCAGTCATGGTGCATGTTTTTGCATATTACGGGATCTGACAGGTTATTGCATAATTTCTGTGGTTCACACATGGCCCTACCTCAACATGACATAACACTCTACAAAACTCTAGTACATTTTGTTGTCAAATGGCATCAAAAGTTGTACTTCATCGAATTTAAGGTATATAGCACCCAGGGATGATGCCAAAATATTATACATAAACAATTAATAAAGTAAACTAAATTACTATATGCACATGCAATCAGAATATAGCAGCATATGATAAAGTTAAACTTGCATATGTAAGTGTACTTTACTGCTTAATTTACATGTGCACTTTACTGAGAGTTGTTTTAATAAATTAGAAGAAAATAGAAAAAGTAAGTAAATATGGAGAGAGTGTCCAGAATCTCTGGCTCTCTGCTTCATAACTGTCTAATTCCTCTTCACCCGGGGCTAGGAGCCATTTACTCATCGTGTTGAATTAGATAGTCATGTTAGATACATGAACAGTTGCAGTCAAAGCACAACTGAGATACATATTTTGTCACTGACAACTGATATTTACATGTACATGGTTTGAATACTGATTTCACTTAGACGCCTCGGACATACCTTGCATCTTTCCAACATCACTGAAAACTACTGACTGCTTCACTTAGCATGATTTCGTCCTATTTTCGTGCCTTAAATACTTTCTTAGTTCTTTGGAGGTTTGTGTTATATTTTGTTTTTGGGAATTGACCTTACGAGTATTGACCTGTTACGTCCTTACTGGTTGACGGCTGGTATACTATATGTCTGTTTCGATGAATAGATTAGTCTATGAATGTGTTTCAGAAGGAGAAAACCTAGCTGGCAAATCCTGGGGACATCACAATTATGTTCACCCAGTACCTCACAAATATTGTCATTTCCTCAACCGAACCAAAAGGAGCCAGATTGCACCATTAACAGTCACAAGTAATTTACATTTTTTGCGTAATGGAGAGAGGGACATGGATCATTGGTAAGGGTCCTCAAGACTGATGCACTGCAGTTTTAATCATGGCCTCGGGCAGATTCCTTGGCTTTTCTTGTTTGCTGAGCATCGCAGGTGACAATAAACAGTTCACAGCACTCATCTTGAGCTCAGATGTTTGTCAGTAACTTATCAAGATTGTGTGGTAGTTTTCCCCCGGCACACCCAGTTTCCCCCACCCATAAAACTGATCACGAGATATCAGATGCCTGGTTCTCACACGCTCCCTTTCTATACACTGATGATAAAACACTGCCGATGGCTGTGCTGTCATGGTGGGGGACCACCGCTCTAAGAAAACCAGACGATTAACTACTGAAAAATTCTTCAATATTGCATTAAATAATATTCAAACAAATAAATTTAATAAAACTATTAATTAATCAATTAATTCTGTAAGAACTCACTTTGACAGAGCCTGTTCCAGAAAATGCCACATAAGGATCAGGGTAAAGATCATGTTCCCATATTTTATCAGTGACATTTTCCCCTCCACTCTGAGGAGTGGCTCTCTTCTGAACCAGGGAAATCTCCTCCATGATTTCTCCTTGCGAATTCAACCTCTGGATCTTGTTCGGGTTTTTGGGGTCCGGAAACGACAGTGCCACCTGGTGTTGGTGAAGCTCGACATGGTCGAAGCGCAACTTCTCTAACATGACCTTCACCTTTAAAGCCGAGAGTTTATCCCATTCACCTCCTGACATTGTATTCGCATAACCTGGCAAATGTCTGAAACATAGAAACAAGAGAAATGAGAAATCTGAATTGACTGGAAAATACATGAACATCTGAATTATGATGAGGTGTCAGGTTAAGACGTATTTAATTTTACTGGGTCTGACACCAGACAGCCATTCTAATACCCTGGATTTGCACAAATTGGCAAGGAGTTAGAGTGTTCTGACCTGTGCTCACTAGCTTCAGTCCCTGAAGATTGTGCGAGGTAAATTGTTGTCAATCTATTGTAAAATAAAAAATTGCAGTTACTGAAGCCTACACAAGCTAACTGTTGTTCCTTAACATGGTTTACTGTACATGTAGTTTCAGTCACAGTCACTGAATTATGATTCCTGGCCTTCATCCACACACAGTCACTGAATTAAGATTGCTGGCCTTCATCCACACACAGTCACTGAATTAAGATTGCTGGCCTTCACCCACATACAGTCACTGAATTAAGATTGCTGGCCTTCACCCACATACAGTCACTGAATTAAGATTGCTGGCCTTCACCCACATACAGTCACTGAATTAAGATTGCTGGCCTTCACCCACATACAGTCACTGAATTAAGATTGCTGGCCTTCACCCACACACAGTCACTGAATTAAGATTGCTGGCCTTCACCCACATACAGTCACTGAATTAAGATTGCTGGCCTTCATCCGCACACAGTCACTGAATTACGATTCCTGGCCTTCATCCACACACAGTCACTGAATTACGATTCCTGGCATTCATTCACTGAATTAAGATTCCTGGCTTTCATCTACACACAGTCACTGAATTATGATTCCTGGCTTTCATCCACACACTGTCACTGAATTAAGATTCCTGGCTTTCATCCACACACAGTCACTGAATTAAGATTCCTGGCCTTCATCCACACACAGTCACTGAATTAAGATTCCTGGCCTTCATCCACACACAGTCACTAAATTAAGATTCCTGGCCTTCATCCACATACAGTATAATTCCTGGCCTTCATCCACACACAGTCACTGAATTAAGATTCCTGGCATTCATCCACACACAGTCACTGAATTACGATTCCTGGCCTTCATCCACACGCAGTCACTGAATTAAGATTCCTGGCATTCATCCACACACAGGCACTGAATTAAGATTCCTGGCAATCATCCACACGCAGTCACTGAATTAAGATTCCTGGCCTTCATCCACACACAGTCACTGAATTATGATTCCTGGCATTCATCCACACACAGTCACTGAATTAAGATTGCTGGCCTTCATCCACATGCAGTCACTGAATTATGATTCCTGGCATTCATCCACACACAGTCACTGAATTAAGATTGCTGGCCTTCATCCACACACAGTCAATGAATTACGATTCCTGGCCCTCATCCACACACAGTCACTGAATCACGATTCCTGGCCATCATCCACACGCAGTCACTGAATTATGATTCCTGGCCTTCATCCACATACAGTCGCTGAATTACGATTCCTGGCATTCATCCACACACAGACACTGAATTAAGATTCCCGGCCTTCATCCACACACAGTCACTGAATTAAGATTCCTGGCATTCATCCACATGCAGTCACTGGATTAAGATTCCTGGCCTTCATCCACACACAGTCACTGAATTAAGATTCCTGGCCTTCATCCACACACAGTCACTGAATTAAGATTCCTGGGATTCATCCACATGCAGTCACTGAATTACGATTCCTGGCCTTCACCCACATACAGTCACTGAATTACGATTCCTGGCATTCATCCACACACAGTCACTGAATTATGATTCCTGGCATTCATCCACATGCAGTCACTGAATTAAGATTCCTGGCATTCATCCACATACAGTCACTGAATTAAGATTCCTGGCATTCATCCACACACAGTCACTGAATTATGATTCCTGGCATTCATCTACACACAGTCACTAAATTAAGATTCCTGGCCTTCATCCACACACAGTCACTGAATTATGATTCCTGGCATTCATCCACACACAGTCACTGAATTACGATTCCTGGCATTCATCCACATGCAGTCACTGGATTAAGATTCTTGGCATTCATCCACACACAGTCACTGAATTAAGATTCCTGGCCTTCATCCACATGCAGTCACTGAATTAAGATTCCTGGCCTTCACCCACATACAGTCACTGAATTAAGATTCTTGGCCTTCATCCACACACAGTCACTGAATTACGATTCCTGGCATTCATCCACACACAGTCACTGAATTACGATTCCTGGCATTCATCCACATGCAGTCAATGAATTAAGATTCCTGGCATTCATCCACACACAGTCACTGAATTATGATTCCTGGCCTTCATCCACATACAGTCACTGAATTAAGATTCCTGGCCTTCATCCACACACAGTCACTGAATTACGATTCCTGGCATTCATCCACACACAGTCACTGAATTACGATTCCTGGCATTCATCCACACACAGTCACTGAATTATGATTCCTGGCCTTCATCCACACACAGTCGCTGAATTACAATTACTGATCTTCATCCACATGCAGTCACTGAATTATGATTCCTGGCCTTCATCCACATACAGTCGCTGAATTACGATTCCTGGCATTCATCCACACACAGACACTGAATTAAGATTCCCGGCCTTCATCCACACACAGTCACTGAATTAAGATTCCTGGCATTCATCCACATGCAGTCACTGGATTAAGATTCCTGGCCTTCATCCACACACAGTCACTGAATTAAGATTCCTGGCCTTCATCCACACACAGTCACTGAATTAAGATTCCTGGGATTCATCCACATGCAGTCACTGAATTACGATTCCTGGCCTTCACCCACATACAGTCACTGAATTAAGATTCCTGGCATTCATCCACACACAGTCACTGAATTATGATTCCTGGCATTCATCCACATGCAGTCACTGAATTAAGATTCCTGGCATTCATCCACACACAGTCACTGAATTAAGATTCCTGGCATTCATCCACACACAGTCACTGAATTATGATTCCTGGCATTCATCTACACACAGTCACTAAATTAAGATTCCTGGCCTTCATCCACACACAGTCACTGAATTATGATTCCTGGCATTCATCCACACACAGTCACTGAATTACGATTCCTGGGATTGATCCACATGCAGTCACTGGATTAAGATTCTTGGCATTCATCCACACACAGTCACTGAATTAAGATTCCTGGCCTTCATCCACATGCAGTCACTGAATTAAGATTCCTGGCCTTCACCCACATACAGTCACTGAATTAAGATTCTTGGCCTTCATCCACACACAGTCACTGAATTACGATTCCTGGCATTCATCCACACACAGTCACTGAATTACGATTCCTGGTATTCATCCACATGCAGTCAATGAATTAAGATTCCTGGCATTCATCCACACACAGTCACTGAATTATGATTCCTGGCCTTCATCCACATACAGTCACTGAATTAAGATTCCTGGCATTCATCCACACACAGTCACTGAATTACGATTCCTGGCATTCATCCACACACAGTCACTGAATTACGATTCCTGGCCTTCATCCACACACAGTCGCTGAATTACAATTACTGATCTTCATCCACATGCAGTCACTGAATTATGATTCCTGGCCTTCATCCACATACAGTCGCTGAATTATGATTCCTGGCCTTCATCCACATACAGTCGCTGAATTACGATTCCTGGTATTCATCCACATGCAGTCAATGAATTAAGATTCCTGGCATTCATCCACACACAGTCACTGAATTATGATTCCTGGCTTTCATCCACACACAGTCACTGAATTATGATTCCTGGCCTTCATCCACACACAGTCACTGAATTACAATTACTGGCATTCATCCACATGCAGTCACTGAATTAAGATTCCTGGCCTTCATCCACACACAGTCACTAAATTAAGATTCCTGGCCTTCATCCACATACAGTATAATTCCTGGCCTTCATCCACACACACTCACTGAATTAAGATTCCTGGCATTCATCCACACACAGTCACTGAATTACGATTCCTGGCCTTCATCCACACGCAGTCACTGAATTAAGATTCCTGGCATTCATCCACACACAGGCACTGAATTACGATTCCTGGCCTTCATCCACACGCAGTCACTGAATTAAGATTCCTGGCATTCATCCACATGAAGTCCATGAATTAAGATTCCTGGCCTTCATCCACACACAGTCACTGAATTAAGATTCCTGGCCTTCATCCACATGCAGTCACTGAATTAGGATTCCTGGCATTCATCCACACACAGTCACTGAATTAAGATCGCTGGCCTTCATCCACACACAGTCAATGAATTACGATTCCTGGCCCTCATCCACACACAGTCACTGAATCACGATTCCTGGCCATCATCCACACGCAGTCACTGAATTATGATTCCTGGCCTTCATCCACATACAGTCGCTGAATTACGATTCCTGGCATTCATCCACACACAGACACTGAATTAAGATTCCCGGCCTTCATCCACACACAGTCACTGAATTAAGATTCCTGGCATTCATCCACATGCAGTCACTGGATTAAGATTCCTGGCCTTCATCCACACACAGTCACTGAATTAAGATTCCTGGCCTTCATCCACACACAGTCACTGAATTAAGATTCCTGGGATTCATCCACATGCAGTCACTGAATTACGATTCCTGGCCTTCACCCACATACAGTCACTGAATTACGATTCCTGGCATTCATCCACACACAGTCACTGAATTATGATTCCTGGCATTCATCCACATGCAGTCACTGAATTAAGATTCCTGGCATTCATCCACATACAGTCACTGAATTACGATTCCTGGCATTCATCCACACACAGTCACTGAATTATGATTCCTGGCATTCATCTACACACAGTCACTAAATTAAGATTCCTGGCCTTCATCCACACACAGTCACTGAATTATGATTCCTGGCATTTATCCACACACAGTCACTGAATTACGATTCCTGGCATTCATCCACATGCAGTCACTGGATTAAGATTCTTGGCATTCATCCACACACAGTCACTGAATTAAGATTCCTGGCCTTCATCCACATGCAGTCACTGAATTAAGATTCCTGGCCTTCACCCACATACAGTCACTGAATTAAGATTCTTGGCCTTCATCCACACACAGTCACTGAATTACGATTCCTGGCATTCATCCACACACAGTCACTGAATTACGATTCCTGGCATTCATCCACATGCAGTCAATGAATTAAGATTCCTGGCATTCATCCACACACAGTCACTGAATTATGATTCCTGGCCTTCATCCACATACAGTCACTGAATTAAGATTCCTGGCCTTCATCCACACACAGTCACTGAATTACGATTCCTGGCATTCATCCACACACAGTCACTGAATTACGATTCCTGGCATTCATCCACACACAGTCACTGAATTATGATTCCTGGCCTTCATCCACACACAGTCGCTGAATTACAATTACTGATCTTCATCCACATGCAGTCACTGAATTATGATTCCTGGCCTTCATCCACATACAGTCGCTGAATTACGATTCCTGGCATTCATCCACACACAGACACTGAATTAAGATTCCCGGCCTTCATCCACACACAGTCACTGAATTAAGATTCCTGGCATTCATCCACATGCAGTCACTGGATTAAGATTCCTGGCCTTCATCCACACACAGTCACTGAATTAAGATTCCTGGCCTTCATCCACACACAGTCACTGAATTAAGATTCCTGGGATTCATCCACATGCAGTCACTGAATTACGATTCCTGGCCTTCACCCACATACAGTCACTGAATTAAGATTCCTGGCATTCATCCACACACAGTCACTGAATTATGATTCCTGGCATTCATCCACATGCAGTCACTGAATTAAGATTCCTGGCATTCATCCACACACAGTCACTGAATTAAGATTCCTGGCATTCATCCACACACAGTCACTGAATTATGATTCCTGGCATTCATCTACACACAGTCACTAAATTAAGATTCCTGGCCTTCATCCACACACAGTCACTGAATTATGATTCCTGGCATTCATCCACACACAGTCACTGAATTACGATTCCTGGGATTGATCCACATGCAGTCACTGGATTAAGATTCTTGGCATTCATCCACACACAGTCACTGAATTAAGATTCCTGGCCTTCATCCACATGCAGTCACTGAATTAAGATTCCTGGCCTTCACCCACATACAGTCACTGAATTAAGATTCTTGGCCTTCATCCACACACAGTCACTGAATTACGATTCCTGGCATTCATCCACACACAGTCACTGAATTACGATTCCTGGTATTCATCCACATGCAGTCAATGAATTAAGATTCCTGGCATTCATCCACACACAGTCACTGAATTATGATTCCTGGCCTTCATCCACATACAGTCACTGAATTAAGATTCCTGGCATTCATCCACACACAGTCACTGAATTACGATTCCTGGCATTCATCCACACACAGTCACTGAATTACGATTCCTGGCCTTCATCCACACACAGTCGCTGAATTACAATTACTGATCTTCATCCACATGCAGTCACTGAATTATGATTCCTGGCCTTCATCCACATACAGTCGCTGAATTATGATTCCTGGCCTTCATCCACATACAGTCGCTGAATTACGATTCCTGGTATTCATCCACATGCAGTCAATGAATTAAGATTCCTGGCATTCATCCACACACAGTCACTGAATTATGATTCCTGGCTTTCATCCACACACAGTCACTGAATTATGATTCCTGGCCTTCATCCACACACAGTCACTGAATTACAATTACTGGCATTCATCCACATGCAGTCACTGAATTAAGATTCCTGGCCTTCATCCACACACAGTCACTAAATTAAGATTCCTGGCCTTCATCCACATACAGTATAATTCCTGGCCTTCATCCACACACACTCACTGAATTAAGATTCCTGGCATTCATCCACACACAGTCACTGAATTACGATTCCTGGCCTTCATCCACACGCAGTCACTGAATTAAGATTCCTGGCATTCATCCACACACAGGCACTGAATTACGATTCCTGGCCTTCATCCACACGCAGTCACTGAATTAAGATTCCTGGCATTCATCCACATGAAGTCCATGAATTAAGATTCCTGGCCTTCATCCACACACAGTCACTGAATTAAGATTCCTGGCCTTCATCCACATGCAGTCACTGAATTAGGATTCCTGGCATTCATCCACACACAGTCACTGAATTAAGATTGCTGGCCTTCATCCACACATAGTCAATGAATTACGATTCCTGGCCCTCATCCACACACCTTCACTGAATCACGATTCCTGGCCATCATCCACACGCAGTCACTGAATTATGATTCCTGGCCTTCATCCACATACAGTCGCTGAATTACGATTCCTGCGATTCATCCACACACAGACACTGAATTAAGATTCCTGGCCTTCATCCACACACAGTCACTGAATTAAGATTCCTGGCATTCATCCACATGCAGTCACTGAATTATGATTCCTGGCATTCATCCACACACAGTCACTGAATTAAGATTCCTGGCCTTCATCCACACACAGTCACTGAATTAAGATTCCTGGCCTTCATCCACACACAGTCACTGAATTAAGATTCCTGGCTTTCATCCACACGCAGACACTGAATTAAGATTCCTGGCATTCATCCACACGCAGTCACTGAATTACGATTCCTTGCATTCATCCACACACAGTCACTGAATTACGATTCCTGGCCTTCATCCACACCCAGTCACTGAATTAAGATTGCTGACATTCATCCACATGCAGTCACTGAATTAAGATTGCTGGCCTTCATCCACACACAGTCACTGAATTAAGATTCCTGGCATTCATCCACATGCAGGCACTGAATTACGATTCCTGGCCTTCATCCACACACAGTCACTGAATTAAGATTCCTGGCCTTCATCCACACACAGTCACTGAATTAAGATTCCTGGCTTTCATCCACACGCAGACACTGAATTAAGATTCCTGGCATTCATCCACACACAGTCAATGAATTACGATTCCTGGCATTCATCCACATGCAGACACTGAATTAAGATTCCTGGCTTTCATCTACACACAGTCACTGAATTATGATTCCTGGCCTTCATCCACACACAGTCACTGAATTATGATTCCTGGCATTCATCCACACACAGTCACTGAATTATGATTCCTGGCATTCATCTACACACAGTCACTGAATTAAGATTCCTGGCATTCATCCACATGCAGTCACTGAATTAAGATTCCTGGCCTTCATCCACATGCAGACACTGAATTATGATTCCTGGCATTCATCCACACACAGTCACTGAATTAAGATTCCTGGCATTCATCCACACACAGTCAATGAATTAAGATTCCTGGCATTCATCCACACACAGTCACTGAATTAAGATTCCTGGCATTCATCCACATGCAGTCACTGAATTATTATTCCTGGCATTCATCCACACACAGTCCCTGAATTATGATTCCTGGCCTTCATCAACACACAGTCACTGAATTAAGATTCCTGGCATTCATCCACATGCAGTCACTGAACTAAGATTCCTGGCCTTCATCCACACGCAGGCACTGAATTAAGATTCCTGGCTTTCATCTACACACAGTCACTGAATTAAGATTCCTGGCCTTCATCCACATGCAGACACTCAATTAAGATTCCTGGCTTTCATCTACACAGACACTGAATTAAGATTCCTGGCCTTCATCCACACGCAGGCACTGAATTAAGATTCCTGGCCTTCATCCACACACAGTCACTGAATTAAGATTCCTGGCATTCATCCACACACAGTCACTGAATTAAGATTCCTGGGATTCATCCACATGCAGTCACTGAATTACGATTCCTGGCCTTCATCCACACACACTCACTGAATCACGATTCCTGGCATTCATCCACACACACTCACTGAATTAAGATTCCTGGCCTTCATCCACATGCAGTCACTGAATTAAGATTCCTGGCATTCATCCAAAATGTCACGCGCCACTTTGTAAAACTGGGCCCAGATAACTAGGGTTTATTTGTTAATTTTGTAAATGAATGGAGATTATCTAAGTCAAATGTCTTACATGTGTTATTCATTTGTACCGCTGTAGTTTAAAATTCTGAAAATTGTACAAGCTGTTGTACATTTATTGTGGTGCACGTCTGAATTAAGCTGCACTAACTTCAGTTTCTGTAGAAGAATGTACGAGGTATTTTTTCACAGGAGAACAATTCTTGTGTGATCTCTTGTTGAACAAGGAGAAAACAAACATTGGCTGGAAGATTCTGGGAAGCACTGTCAATCCCTGGACAGTCAGCTTCTTTGCTGTGTCAATTAGAACTGTTTGTACCCGCTCTGGAGCATGAAGGTCAGGCATGCTCCGTTTGCCTGTGCTTGCAACAGTTGGGGCCAAAGATGCATTATGCGGGCAAGGAGAGCCCAAAACAGCACGCAAACTGCACAAACTCATATTACAGGCCTGCAATAGGTTTTTAATTCAACAAGCTACGACCAAATATCATCACCCAGTGAAATGGGTGTGAACAGACCAGCCGATGCACAATCAGCACAATCTGTTATAAATGTATAAATCTGATTGTATTTTAATAACATCATAGTCATACAAGAGCTTTTCATTTTAACAAATGATGGCAGCTGTCTGGTTTTGTGGATGGAGGTATAACCAGAGCACCCTGGAGTAAAACAGTGACCTTTACTCATCAGCATTTTTTGAGATTATGTCTGCCATGTGTTGGACAAAGCTCATAGCAATACTGAAATACATTTTATCTCATTCATACGATCAAATCAAAATACACCAATGGCATTGACAGGCTTTTACAGTTTAATATCAAACTACTCTACACACACCTACATCATGTCTACCGTGTTCTTAAGCATCTTTTCAACCCCTCAACATCATGTGACATTTTCTTAAGACACCCAATGTAGCCGTTTTTGAGCTGCGAGATTTCACAGAGAGACGCAACCTGAATTAGCAGGACATCCGAAAGCTTTGCCCCGGAGGGACTTCACTGGTACCAGCTCGTCCTACAGTGATTTGCCTCTAAATTCCTGTGCCGTAGGCTGCAAATGCCAACTAATTCTAGATGACACAATACATGCTAAGAAACCTCCCAAGCATGCTGGGAAATCTTGCTGGAATGTTCTTGTAACAATTGGAGTTAAACCTCTGATTACTCAGCTTTATCTTCCACTCCAAGCTTACAGATTTTGGAGTTGAGCTTTCTGAAGGAAACAGGCAGCTTGACAGACAATAAGGACAAAAAAACCTTTCATACTTCAAAATAAAGTTTTTTTTTCTAAATATACAGTATCACTAAAAGGTATACTAGTGGAGATTCTTTGAAAAAAAAATATTTTTTGATTTTTTATATTTTGACAACAAAAAAAAAAGGTTGAAAGAGAGAAATATAAGTAAATTTATACATCACACCATATATTTGTGCAAAATTATTGTGTAAACAAATACAAGCGTGCATCAACACGTATATAATACATAATAATAAGTAAGTTTTCATTCAGCTCTCTGTTACATAATCTGTTTAGATCTACATGAAATTTTGTTTAATTATTGTTTATGAAAATTGTGTAAAATTTTTTTCACTTATGAAATGGTGGCCATGGTTGGTGGGAACCCACCAGAGTCCAGGAAAGGTGAACAAATGACCTATGTGGTAAGTTTATTACAAGCAAAGTTCAAAGAATATAAGATTAATTAGCCCTTTAATAAGCCGATGATAAATTATCATCACAAACAGTGAAAGCAAGAATTTACAAATTCCCCATCAGGGGCTGGGATAGAACCCACACCTTGTCTGCTATAAAAACAGTTTCATTTATAAAGCTTTTACACATAATTTACAACTACAAGTTGCTCTCCTGACTGCATTAAATTACAGTTGTGGTCCATTTCACACAAATGCACACTAGCTATATGACGTCAAAGAAAATTGTGGACTGGATCCTTTCTGACCAATTTAACTTTATCAGTATATTTCAAGAAAGGCAAAAACACACCTGTACAGTATGACACTCAATAAAACACCATGTTACTGCCTGAGAATGTCATAAAAATGTCATACTTTCACAAATTTACAACCAGATCTGGCTAAGTAAATATCTCCTATCTGGTGGTGCCCATTAGCCACGTTCACAAACACACACCCTTCATTTTTACCAGGAGATTGTACATGAATCATTTAGAGAGACAACTGTAAATCAGCACTACTGATTCTCTGCATGTGTGCACACGCTATATTTTAAAGAGTTCAGAGCTTCAGGCCTACTGATTCTCAGCATGTGTGCATACGCTACATTTTAAAGAGTTCAGAGCTTCAGGCCTACTGATTTTCTGCATGTGTGTACACGCTACATTTTAAAGAGTTCAGAGCTTCAGGCCTACCGATTCTCTGCATGTGTGCATACGCTACATTTTAAAGAGTTCAGAGCTTCAGGCCTACTGATTCTCAGCATGTGTGCACACGCTACATTTTAAAGAGTTCAGAGCTTCACGTCTACCGATTCTCTGCATGTGTGCATACGCTACATTTTAAAGAGTTCAGAGCTTCAGGTCAACTGATTCTCAGCATGTGTGCACACGCTACATTTTAAAGAGTTCAGAGCTTCAGGCCTACTGATTCTCTGCATGTGTGCACCCGCTACATTTTAAAGAGTTCAGAGCTTCAGGCCTACCGATTCTCTGCATGTGTGCACCCGCTACATTTTAAAGAGTTCAGAGCTTCAGGTCAACTGATTCTCAGCATGTGTGCACATGCTACATTTTAAAGAGTTCAGAGCTTCAGGCCTACTGATTCTCTGCATGTGTGCACCCGCTACATTTTAAAGAGCTCAGAGCTCAGAGCTTCAGGCCTATACATGTACAGGTCCATAGATCCAAGGTGGTCCCCGAAAATGTTTGGGCTCCTAAACTTTTGGGCATCCAAACTAATAAAGCTGTATTTAAACTGAACAAAAATATGATGTTTTAATTTTCATACTACACTCTAAGAAAGCATGTAGGTTTGCCCACACGTACAGGTAAGCCTGTTTAGGCTTATGTACAGGTAAGCCTAAACGTACAGGTAAGCCCGCACGTGCAGGTAAGCCCGCACGTGCAGGTAAGCCCACACGCACAGGTGAGCCCACACGTAGAGGTGAGCCCACACGTACAGGTGAGCCCACACGCAGAGGTGAGCCCACACGCAGAGGTGAGCCCGCACGTACAGGTGAGCCCGCACGCACAGGTGAGCCCGCACGCACAGGTGAGCCCACACGCACAGGTGAGCCCACACGGAGAGGTGAGCCCACACGTAGAGGTGAGCCCACACGTACAGGTGAGCCCACACGCACAGGTGAGCCCACACGTACAGGTAAGCCCACACGCACAGGTGAGCCCCACACGTACAGGTAAGCCCACACGCATAGGTAAGCCCGCACGTACAGGTAAGCCCGAACGCACAGGCGAGCACACACACACAGGTGAGCACACACACACAGGTGAGCCCACATGTACAGGTGAGCCCACACGTACAGGTAAGCCTACATGTACCGGTAAGCCCACACGGACAGGTGAGCCCACACGTACAGGTGAGCCTACACCCACAGGTGAGCCTACACCCACAGCTGAGCCCACACGCACATGTAAGCCCACATGTACAGGTATGCCTGCATGTACAGGTATGCCTGAATGTACAGGTCCACCTACACGAGCAGGTAAGCCTACATGTACAGGTATGCCTGCATGTACAGGTACGCCCACGTCTACAGGTAGAAATATCAGTGTCTTAACCTCACCTTCAATTTATTTCTTATAAAACAGGCTTTACCACAGATTCTTGACAAAGAAAATTATATTTACTAATGAAATTAAATTTTCTGTATTGGCCAAGACCACGTAGCTCAAATTATTGCCTTTTCTTGTCCATCAGATATGTTGGCAATAATTTCTCACTTTAAAAATAATAATTGCTGGGAATTTAAACAACTTAGGAAACAAACAAACACAGCATATACCTTGTCTTAAAGCATGTGTACATGTTAAGTTTTGGCACTTAATAAACCTGTCATCTTGATGTCTTTTTCTCTCAATCTAAGTCGTACATAGTGCTGTATAGCAATACCCAATCAGCAATTTACCTGCTTGTCATGTTTATTAGGATGATTGTAGACCTAAGGAATTTAATAATGCGTATACACATATGTACATGTAGCATGTTGACCAACAATTTAGAGTTCGTGCGTGTCTGAAGGGTTGAATGCTTTAATCAGATAACAAAAACAACCATAGTTTTATATTCTTAGACATTTTAATTCCCTTACAAACCACGAATATTATATCATCAGTACGTTGAAGAAAAAATTTAAATCATGCCCCAGAGGAAAACAGATCTGAACTATAGACTGAGTGGTAATTAGACTGTGTATGAAGCAACTTGATGCAATACATAGTTTGTCTTCCCTCCACCCTATTTGAAGTAAAATGGGAAAACCTTTGACCTTTGGCACATGTGTTAAAGCATGCAGCAGCTTGTCTGGGCTGAACTATTTTCAGATTTGGGGTTGTCCTGCGTTTAGTCATCCTCATGTATGATCTAATTAAAATGCAAAGCTCATTCTGTAGTAATTAACATGCAGGTGCACATGGTAATAATCTTGTACACATTTCATCATTGTTTTTTTTTTTGGCCAGAACATATTAACACATTAACCTGTTGAAACTTTCAGAATTAAAAACTTTAAAAAGATTTATGGACATGTACAGTATCTATTGCTTCTGTTCTTGGAAAATAAATATATCTACTGATTCGTTTTTTTTTTTTTTTTTAAAAACTTGCATTAAAAAAACAACAACAAATAACTTAAGGCCATAGACTATAGGTTTTGGTACTGAAACTCCCACTTTCCGTAGAACACCATCCTACCTTCCAAGCAAACCTTGATGATCAAAACACCCATGGCTATCTATATAAAGATCAATGGAACTTTTTCCAACTGTGGCAAAATGTGTAAATAAGCTGTCAAACAAAAAATTTCTGGTGAATTTGTACAGTATATTTAATTCTTGTGAACTCCTACATCTACATCTATATGATAAAGGTTTTGTGATTTTATTTTACTTTTTACGAGCATTTAGTCCCTGTATTCAAATATTTACTTACAATGTACATGCACATGTGGCTTTGTATTATGTGCACTCTCAGGCAAATGTTAGCTGCATGCATGCTGACACAATACAGCCAAAATGAAAGTGCAGATAATGAGCCATTTTTAATGTTTTTAATTCCATTTTTAATTTCCAGTCAGCACATTAAAATTGCCACCCAGTATAAAAGAATAACAATTTTATGAGACAAGCTTTTTACTAAGATGATGACAGTTTTCATTTCCTTTCTAAAATTAAAACACCAAAGGTGTTTAGTCACTTTCAGCCTGTCGTGCCTACGTGTTTAAAACAAGTTTTACACATAATGATTTATGTCATTAATTACTGCCGCTATATAGCAGGCCAAACTTCATTAAATCATGGTTTTTTTGCTTGTTTGCTCATTGCAAGTTAATGAGTGCATTCAACATTACTTTAGTTGTAATACAAGAAGTCTCCTTGTCTTACAGGCCAGTCCCGGTGCTAATATATAATGCTGCCTCACTGGAATGCCATTCAGAAGACACCAGATTTGACGCCTATCTGATCGCCACTTCACTTTATCCCCTTTACTCCGGGTCTGAGGCTAGCACAAAGCCAAGCCTCATGTAGTTGATTGTATATAACATGGCAACACTTAGTAAAAACATATGCTGCCATGGAAACCGTCCACTTTATTACGCTACTTGCTTTGCGCAAAATGTCCCAGGTCAGGCATGTCTAACTATTGCAAACGCTACCATGACTACAATGCAAGAAATTGATACTGCATTTCGCCAATATTATATACACTGCATTACGAGAATATGACATCTACACCATTCCAAAACCATATTATGACACTGCAGTGCAAAAATGTAAAAAAAAAAAAAAAAAAAAAAAATTGCAAAAACAGGACACTAAAAATAATATGACACCTGATTGAAGAATATGGCATTAACCTTGGGAAAATATGGCACTCCCTTGGGAAAATATGGCACTACATTGGTGAAAAATGACATCTGTACATTTGCAACAAGAGCTTTTATAGAAACGTATAAAATGCTAAATGTATGGGCCTAGGAAAAAATGCTTGGGTCTGCATGAAGACTTTTTTAAATCACTGGAGATATAT
Source organism: Liolophura sinensis (assembly GCF_032854445.1). NCBI lineage: Eukaryota > Metazoa > Mollusca > Polyplacophora > Chitonida > Chitonidae > Liolophura > Liolophura sinensis. The sequence goes on from NC_088306.1 coordinate 28,258,683, forward strand.
CTCTCATGACGGATTTGAACATAAATGCATGTAAGATAGGCCTATCCTATGTAGATCTTGCCTCATCTATATGCGTGTAATTTAGTAAGCTGCTGACTATTCCAGTGAAGCCATTTAACTCTTATCTTGTCCAAACTTTAACTTGCGTTTTCACCATCGAGCGTCATTATCACTGGAGGTGGATAAGAAAAAAAGGTAACCGGTAGTTCAGGTATGCGAGTGAAACACCAGTAATTCGAGCTGTCATGTCGAACAAGGCATTGTGTGTAACTTTGCAAACCACAGCTGCAAAGGGAGACGAGGAGGAAAAGATTTACGGCCAGTTTTGACAGTGAAGAGTTCCAGACATTCCGATATTTACCTCGCACAGCCTCAGAGGCACTGAACAAGCTGTCTGTACTAAACAGGTATACAGTCTTATCATACAAAACATCTTAGCCCAAAGGCGTGTCAAACGAGTTGTCACGGTAACAGTAAACGTCCGCCAGCAAGCAAACGACAGTAACAGCCTTAGACCTTCTTCAGGAATAAACCCGCTAACAAAAGGTGCTGGGGTCAAGTTGTTTTCCACAAGGTGCCCCCAGACATGACGGATACTTTAACTATCAAGTGATTGCGGAGAAGGTGATATACACACCTAGATTTTTTTTATATCCTTCAGTAAGGCTCAACAGGGTGCATTTCTACCGCAGTGTTAATTTCTGTTTCTGGGCTACTTTTTTTTTTTTCAAGTTTTTTAGAAGCAACCTTTTTTGTGATGTAAAGTTTGCTGATACTCGTGTCACATAAAAAGAATTTCCTGCATCCCACCCCAAATGTCTTACTGTTAACATTATAATATGCAGCGGTACTGTATGTGAAATGTCCATATACATTTACATATACTAGATTCTATACCTCAAATTAAGAAATAAACATACTGATACCAATGCTACAGAATATGATTTAAGATAACTTCATTTATATACTTGTTCGTTTAACGTGATATTCAAAGAAGTTGTCACTTATACAATTGCAGGCAGTTTTTATGGTGGGGGGTGGCGAGAAAAACAGAAAAACAAACCATATCAGTGTAAGATAATATAGTTACCATGCAATGCCCCGCAAAGAGTGACTGCAGGGGAATCTACAAATTCTCTGTCGAAGGCTGGAGTTGAACCAGTACCTCGTGTGTCCTAGTAAATTTACTGACTGAGGGTGCTAGTGTCTTAACCCACATGGCCAGGGCCCACTCCCAATATTCTAAGTGATAATGACTTAACAGGCTGAAGCGATAGCTTTACTTTGATTTCTGTACTGCCCTGCACGTAAATAACTGTTTGCAATATATACACGTGATGTGTGCTGATTTACAATCCATGAAAATACAGGCTGATTTGCATGCCTCTGAGATCATAACATCAGGTGTATCATAATGCAGATCTGACACGCCTAACTATCACACTTAGCGCAATATAATTCATGACTTCAACATCTCAGATGGGTTACGCATATCATAAGTTAGACAAAAGCTTAAATGAATGTATTATTTACACAAATAACATACATGCATGGAGCCTATACAATATACATAAAGTCAAAGAAAGTTTCCATTATACGCTGCTGGTCTGTTTTATAGGTGGGGGGAATCTGGACTAGTGCCTGGAAAAAAACACCAATCTTAGGCAAGTGACTGATGAACTTTCTCACCTGTCATGCATGGATTTTCATAACCTTTATTTCCGGTGTACTCTTTCACTACATGTCGGCACATCCACTCTGTGGAATAACCAGTCTATTCCTTATTTGTGGTAACAGTTTTTGAAACTGAATAATACTAAAGATTTGAGATCAAAAAGATTGATTAACTGTAATGCAACCAGAAGAGGTAGTTATTTATTTATCCAATTGTTGTTTAACGATATACTGAAGACTTTTTCACCTATGCTGCAGTACAACGGCGCCGTGCCAGCTTATTGGTATAGGAAACCCGAGTTCCTGGAATAAACCACTGACCTTTGGCAAGTTATAGTTATCTTTTATACCTACAGACATGAATTAAATTATTAGCATATTGATAGAAGACAACTAAACAGCTGCATGAGTGTTGTCGAACAAGAACTGTAAGAACGAGGGGATCCACAAATATCCCGTCCAACGCCAGATTTGAACTCACACCTCATGTGCATCCCAGCCATTCAAAGACAAGCGTCGTAACCACACGGCCATTCCTCACTCCACCCAACAGCCAAAGTTTATTAAAGTGCGAAAACAAACTCTTATTTCTGTTACAATGTGTGATGTATCATTCTTTTCTCTGATCTCAAATCAATATTATTAATGATTCATGGAAACCTCACAAATTCTGCAAATGACTAAAACCTAAAGAACAGCTAGATGCTCGAGACCTCGATCAAAATTAATCCTTCACTGTTCCAAAACTGAAGTGTTCAGGTTTTCATAGGATGCATATTCCAGGAGGTTATGACCTACATAGTTACGTCAGACCGAACACGTCTAAACTCTCACTGGTGTGCATGTAGCGGGTATATACATGTACATCTATATCTGACCGGCTAAATTTGGATAGCAAAACAGAAACGAAGCAAAATGTGCAGAGAGGACCTGTTACCCAGGCCTACTATACACTTGTTGATACACGTGCATGTGTACAAGTAATTATAGCTCTTGAGGGTTTGTATTGTTGTAATGTGTTTGCATATTAAATGTGATGACGTGCAACACAGGGTTTTGAGGGCATGTAATTCCAGACCACTCACATGTTACATATGTTGCAATTAACATCACTACAATATTATTTTTTTTTAAACTTAATTCTACTCGACTAAGGCATGGTGCTAGCAGCAATTTAAGGTGCTTGCGACTATTTAAACATTTACATATTCAGCAGTTAGAATAACACCATAACAGAGGTGAACTGATAGGAGGCAAGGTTTCACCTTGAATATTTGCCAACCATCACACTGTCCGCTTTGATTTTACCTGGCACTAATAATATAAGAGATATATCTGTCCTAGGTTTAACTCTCTATGCTTTAGTCTTTTACATGAAGTGAACTGGTTAAGCAGAGAAAAACAGGGTCGTGTGAACAAAACAAAGTTTGTGTATTGCTAGTATATGTATGACATTGCCAACTGAACTCACTTTTGCCATGCCACGGAATTTAATTTACTCACGTTGTGACAACACAGTGGACCTAGAGTCCTGTCGGAGAGTTGAAGTACACAGGTAACATTACATCTAGAAATCAGGAAGGCTCATGTGAAATACATGTTGACCTACGGTACATGTATTACATTTACAAAAAAAAAAAAAAAAAAAACAAAATAAAAAAACACTCATTATAATTAGAAAGAAAACAACTTAACACAATTTACGGATTTTAATACCCACCTTAAATTCTTTGCTATACTTTCTCCAGTGATGCCGTACATGGTGTTTTCGTGTACCGTCAACGTCGTCTCACGGTCTAACCACAGCGGATTTTTCCGCCCGGCGAAGTGGTCCGTTTGCCGGGGACCGTCCGACGCCGAGTCACCGTGCTCCTCGCTGGTGGCTTCCCGAAGGTAATACCCCACGAAACCACCCAACACAAAGATCACGCAAAACACAAGAAATATCCAAAACATCGTGCACAGATTTGGACATCGTTTCGACTTTTTCTCCGGGGTGGGTTGGATATAGTAAGTTCCGCTGCTACTGTCTGAATTCTCTGTTAAACTCAGTGGTTTCAAGTTGTGAAAGCCCACACGATGTCGTCGTGCGGAAGCCATGTTGTCAACTGTCCTACTACACTCCACGCGGGCCCGCGACTCGGCCTGCTATGGGCCTATATAGGGCAAGCTATAGTAATTCACCGCTTTCCCCTGACTGTCTGTCTGCGACCCGCGGAACGTCTCTTTGTCTGCATGGGGTCGAACCTTGATTAACCAACACACAAAAAAGCTTCATGGGCGCTAAAAGGGGTCGACCACCAGTCCGCCCCACCCAACCTGTTTTCTCAGTAAAGCCCTCGGCGGCGGCAACTTCAGTGTCAGATCAATTTCAACTTAATTTCAATGATTTAAGTGTTGCATGCATTTGTGGCTACCACCCGTATGACTAGAACACCAGAACGGCTTAAACAATATGGGCAGACCTATTTGCGTATGGTGCGATATATTGCTATTTTATAGGCCCAACTATAAGACTTTATTTATTTGATCAGTTTTAACGCCATACTATAAATATTATATAATTAAGCTTCAAATTAACAACGACGGAACTCTGACAACTGATAAACATGCATATGTGTAGACTAACAACGTCCTTTCATTCTTCATAGACAAGGCCTGCAATAAATCAGACCGTCAGTAAAATTTAATGCTTTTTTTTATACATACATATCTCCAAACTTTCCTCCCAAATATATTTGTGTTTTAACTACACGTATACATGTGAATGCGTGTAGGAACCTATATAGTCTTACACTGTTTGGCCTGCTTTTGATACAATGACAACATTGAAATGCAATGTGCCGAATGAGCGCATGCATATAGAGTAGCCAGCCAGTACAATCCGTGTACATATGTAAATCTACGGTATTTGTACATGTTAATATCAACCATTTCACATATTTCATGCATTAAAAAGAAACAAGAAAATAAAAAGGGAAGGATGGCATGCATTGTGTGATTTTCATATTTGATCTCCAAGGACTCGAACCAGAGTGCGTCCACAACCTTTCGCCAGGTAGGCCTAGACATCGACTCATGACCATATGGCATTTTTGTGTCGTAAATAGCTGTAGGCCCTATCATATATACTGGGGTTAAGGAAATTTCGGATTTTTAAAGTTTTTTTATTTTTTTATTTTTTACATTTTTTACATTTTTGAGTATTTCTTGCTGTTCTGTATTCCCTATGATGTCATTAAAAAAAAACAATCTCCTTTTCAGACGGAAGAGAGCAATTTTCTGGTACAATTGTACACCGTACAGTGCATAGTGAAACACTTGTGATTGTATCCACATACAGGTATGTAAAACTTCTTTGAGAATCCTTCATGGACTTTGGACTTGAACCTGCATGTACAACGCGAATAAAAGATTGTTCTCAGCTATATGGTTAACTGTGTACTCCTGATGCAGGAAATATACACGCCTGGTATGGCTGTAAGAGGGTTATACGGACAGGTTACGTAACGCCTGGTCATTCAGGGTGAAATTAAACACAGGTTCTCCATTGTCGACAAGAAATGTCTTTTTCACAGCTGTGGCATACTTCAGTGACGCCGTGGTGGTGGTGTAGATGTAAATTTCCTTAAAAAAACCCAAACAAACAAACAAACAACAACAACATAACAAAACACCCCCCCCCCCCCAAAAAAACATAGACTTACACAAAAACAGCCATGACTTGATTAACATGTATAATGTGTAAGCAAATGTACACATATCAGTTGTCAGACATACAAGCTATAGACGAAATCAACACTTGTCTTGCAAACAAATTAAACAGCGTAGATGTGTGATAAACCAGTGTATGTACATACAAGTAGGTCTACAGTACACGGTGTTTGAGGGTGTTAATATGTCCTAGACAGGAAATTAAACGTCATTATCTTTTAAATACAGATCAAACTCCTTTGTTTGTGTTATATACATTATAACACTGGTTACCGTACATAGGTGAAGAAACATACTGTATGCAGACTACATCTATAGGCCTCTGCGTGCAACTGCAGCGCAAAGTCCCAAAGCGGTTGCTATATGTGAGTTCAAGTCCAGCTCGTGCTGACTTCCTTTCCGACACTATAACTGGTAAGGTCTACAGGAAACTTTCGGATGATCGTAAGTTTAACCCCGACTCTGCCCGATTTCTTCGCATCATAATGTTGCCCGCTGTCATACAAGTGAAATATTCTTTTAACAGCCGATTACGGCGTATAACAATCAATAAATAAAGTAGAGAATAAATAAGACTCTATCATCGTGATGTAAGGAAACAAATACATAAACCTAAGAGTGGAATGATAAAACCATGTCTATTACACAGCTGTCAGTTTAACGCGATATTAACGCCACAACGTAATCCGTCTGTATAGGATGGTGTTAAGGTGGTGGTCCCTAACTTCTATAAAAGCCCATGCGGGGCATGTATCAACTGATCAAAGAACAAGGGGGAGTCTATGAATTGAGCTGGTTGGTGTGTGTGTCGGGGGAGGAGGGGGGAGGGGGGTCTGGGTAGGTGGAAATGCGGTGTGATACAGATGGGATTAATCTGGCGAGCAGTGTTTAAAGTGCGATGTCACGTAGCTGTAATCCGTTCACGATAATCCCAAACCATGCGCCACTAGGGGGTTTATTCACGTATCACACAGAAGTCTGATGGAAGATTGGTTGTTTTCTGGAGCGAAGTACATGCACGTGTAGAACAAGCTTAACAATTCGTCCTCTTCCGAACCCGACAAGATATGATCATGGTCATGGCCTTGTAATCATTGCTACTACCAAAAAACCATACGCCCACTTATCCAAAGATTACCTATAAAACATTCATATTTCAAAAGCATATTATTGCCCCCAAAATGCAGTTGAATTCTACTTCTTAGTGCTAATCTTCAATGGTATTTTTTCGACACCAAGAACTCATTGCCTCAGGTGACGTCATACTGATTCGAAAGCAAGTGGCGTGCTGGACATTGGGCGTTTAAATAAGTGTTTTTTTTTTTACAATTGCTGCGCCGCGAATATTCTACACTGTATTTTAGAATTTCCTATAATTGCTAACGCTTAAGCCATACTGCCTTGGCTACAAGAGATAAAATAACATGTCATTTATGGAAGTTATACTACAACTTGAAAACTACTCCAAATGTGGCCATGTGAAGAGCATGGTTTGGACTGAAGTCGATCACATTGTATATAGGCACGTGTAACTAGTGTCGCTCTCCGTCACAGCATGCCGCTTGCTTTTGAATAATTACCATGATTTCCCGTAGCTTCCAATATACAGAACATACATGTACATGTGTATATATAGAAATATTGTATGTACGGTAACCCGTATTCGGCATTTTATTTTTTCATTTAATGGCTATACTGCACTTTTTGAGTTTTTAACAAGTGTTTTACAACCACCACGCTATCGTTCAACAGTTGACCAAGACGAAAAATGTGTTGTGCGCAGTCTCAGCCATGATTTTAAAAACAAAGCCAATAACTCTTTAAGCATGTCGGATCGTCGCATTGGAATGTGTCGATACACTGATATAAATTAATAACAGCTTAGATCTCAGTATTTGACGACTGGATGTAATGTTTCCATCGTATTTTCCATTGGTTGCACATTCTTTTTTCCCTATGAGGTTGTCTTTATTTAATATTTAGGGATATCATGTATTGCACGAATTGTGATTAGTGTATAGAAACAAAGAAAACAATCACCGGTACCAGTAATTACCGGTGTTGTGGTAATCGTCAGTAATATACAAGGGACGCAACTCGAGCGTGTGTAAGCACAGTGTTTGCATTCAGAGTGACTTCCCATTGACGGGACAAGACAATTCGATAAGTTTCAAGTGGCCTTATTTGATATCCTTTTATCACCGCTGTCGTGATTTTGATGTAAGGCTATTTTTCATTCGTTTTTATAGTGCCTTTGTATTCTTGCGGATCTGTATGGTAAGGCATTATTTAAAATTTATTTTTATTTAAGCATTTACTCGAACAGTTAGAATAATACCCTGAATTGTGGAGACAAATGTACAACAGGCCCAAGGTCATCACGTTCGTAATGTGAGGGTTATGAGAAATACAGATAGGCCTGAAGTTACCCTCAAAGCAACCCTAAACTACCGGTCATGCGTATAGAGCAGTTAAACGACGCCGGATTATCTCGTGAAAACACCTCAACGTGTCACGCCGTGCTCTTTCACAAATTCGCAGAAGTTGTGTTATAATGGCCGTTTACCAAGATTTCAAATGTTTGGAAACACCATCTGGCAGGACAAAACCATCGTTCGCATCTCGGCATGTACAGAATGCTACTGACTATACCTGACGTGGCACAACAACATGGGGATCTTTACATAACGCCATGCTTACTATGTGACACCACAACAAGGGAATCTTTACATAACGTCATGTGACACCATGTGGCACCACAACATGAGGATCTTTACATAACGTCATGCTAACCATGTGACACCAACGCACGGGGATCATTACATAACGTCATGTGACACCATAACATGGGGATCTTTACATAACGTCATGCTTACCATGTGACACCAAACCACGGGGATCATTACATAACGTCATGTGACACCACAACATGGGGATCTTTACATAACGTCATGCTTACCATGTGACACCAAAGCACGGGGATCATTACATAACGTCATATGACACCATGTAACACCATAACATGGCGATCTTTACATAACGTCATGGTTACCATGTGACACCATAACATGGCGATCTTTACATAACGTCATGCTTACCATGTAACACCATAACATGGCGATCTTTACATAACGTCATGCTTACCATGTAACACCATAACATGGCGATCTTTACATAACGTCAAGCTTACCATGTTACACCATACGTACAAAACATATAAAGTTTGACGCATAGGTCTAATACAACTGCCCCGGTGCACCAATTGACCCAGGGGCCTCTCACCAATGAAAGTTTGTGCTGGTTTCCTCTTCCGTCATATATAGGCAACTTCCAGCAACTTGCGAACGTTCATGGGGTTTCCCCGAGCTCTGCCTGGTTTCCTCCCATCATAATGCTGTCTGCAGTCGAACAAGGGAAATATTTAGCCTAAACCACTAATCAAATGAAAAAATAAATTATAACAGAACCACAGATATTTTCGCATGTCTACAAAACGTCATGTTTACTCTCCGACGACACCAGAACCTTTAATATATATATTTTTTCATAGAACACCATGTTTATATGGCGTGACAATGCTAAAATCGTCCACACCTGTACAGAGAGCAATGTTTACTGAGCAATATATTCAAAATCGAATGCATATTATTTAACACAGCGTGGTTTTTACATGTGACAGTACCGTAGTAGACTTCATCTGCTGCATCTTTGTCTTATGCTTACAGCCATGTGATAACACCAGCACCATAGTAACACTAGCACCTGTACAAAACGCACTTTTTTTACTAGTCCTACCACACAAAGCTATTTTCTCGTGCATCTTTGTACAAACTGACGTTTTCAGTATAAATATAAATTTACAGAATGCCATGTAATGAGGCAGTGCTGACTTCGTATTGATTAAAACCACTTCTGTCTTTCGTATTTGTGAACATTACACGCTTTCTATATAACAACACCGACTGTCACGTCCAACAAAAATAGAGGTACACTAGAAAAATGAATCTATTAAATTTAAAAAAGTGTGCTGCCTGATTGACAGTAGAATGCATTCTATTGTTATAACATAATACTCTGTAATATTCAGCATAATATCCTGTTAGTATACTCCTAACAAAAATACACCTCTTGTACAACCATACAAAAACGTGAACAATAATGCCAACATTTTTTTTTCTTTTTAATATAAAATTATCCATATTTTATGAGTACTCTCTTAATTTAAACGCAGATGTTAAACTGTCAACATATATCTATAGTATGTTAAATACTGTAAATGTGATTAAAAAGTTTTTAACATTTTATGTACCGTAATGATTGTTTACATTATGTTACATTACAATTTGTTTTACATTTATAACGCGGAACAATGTTAATTTGACGAGTAAGATAAATTGATAGATTACAACATTTTCTATGCATTTTGTAAAGTGTTAATTTTTGCTTTCCATATTATACCATTGCCGAAATGTTGGACTGATATAACATTAATAAGTTTATATAACGGTACAACATTTCAATTTAAACACACTAACGCTATTATATACATCCATTTAAAGAACACGTCTGACGTTCGCTGTGTCCCACCAACACTCCAATTTTGACGATGTATCCTCATGTACATCTATACGCGCCATCTTGTTTATTATATTACATCACTTTTCTCTCGTGCATTTTTAAACACCACCTTATTCTGGGCATAACGACACTCCTATCTTGTGAATCTTTACAAAATATTGTGCTTAGCGAGTTGACAACACTGGTATGTTGTAACTCTTTACAAAATATAATGGCTGGTACATTACCACACCATTTTACCTTTGGTCTGGATAAAAATCTGGATAATGGATAAAAATATTTAAAAGATTGAAAAAAATAAACGGTAGGCTATAAAAAATAAATCATTGATGGTCAATATAACATTATTATCTATGTTTACCTATTACTAGAACTGAATGTTGTACCAATTTCTAAACATAAACCTCTTTTCATTTGAATATGTATTTACCTGAGTACATATTTAAATATACTTTTTAGCAACGGCGTGGAAGGTTTTCCTGATTTGCTGAACACGTGTGCTTGTAAATCGATACAAATTATCGATCATTACTATTATTATTATGTATCTTTGCATATGTTGTCGGTATAGACAGATAAATGTTTGAAATTTGCAAAATTTACATTAATTGTGTGATAAAAATCTTGGGTACATCTTTACCAAACATCATGGTTCGATTTCACTAGTGCCTACACGTTGTAACTGAATTGCGTGTTGACGCCGTGTCGTTACTAGTCACTTACCATATCTTTACAAATGCCGAGTTGTACTATGAGGCAAATTTAACATAAAGCATATCTCTACAGAATACCACATGACAAGACAGATGTTTACGGAGCGCAACATTGAAGGTGAAGAAAACACTAGCGTGGAGCATATGTCAAATGAGAGACCATTAAACACTGTACATAAATATAGTTCGATTGATTTTTTTTTAAATTTTTTGAACCAAGTAAAATGCGATTTCACGTCAGGCTTTTCACCACTTAACACACACTGACTGATTTCAGAATTCAAAACGCCTATACATAGAGACTTATGAATGCATTTCCCAAATGGACCTTGAATTGAACTATTTTAAGGAAAAAAATATGGCTGTGACGTCACTGATACCCTCTGCTGGAACAATTCTAAAAAAATAATAATAAAATAAACCGAACTATTTTCCGAGACAGCGTTGAATGTTTTTTCATCAAATATACATATGTACTTAATTTTAGTGTTTTCTAATGTCTGTGTCTCTAATGGTGTGACTTATCTCCCGCATGGATTGTTACGGGGGAGTGTTTACTCACTGCATGACAAAATTAGTACTTTCCACATTTTAACGGAGGGTGTTTGTTCCATATCAAAGTTTACGCCAATACAAAACTAGAAAAATCTTCCGCATCCTCAGAGACCTTCATGTTCACGACATCATCACCAGAGTAACTTGCACATGAACATCTTTAGAACACGCCACGTTTACAGAGTACCAATACAAGTGACTTGCGCAGCTTGCACAAAATGGCATGTTTATATAATGACAATACAGCTACCTTGTGCGTCTTCACAGAACACAAAATTTACACTGTGAAAACACTATAGTTTCTTAGGTATCTTTAAAAAATGTAATCTTTACACTGTGAAAACACTACTATTTTCTGCATCGTTACAGAATATCGTATTTCCCGTGCCATAACTGCCACGACTTTGTACAGAATGTCACATTTTTGCTCACTGTCACAACGCCAGGATTTGCACATGTTTATACACGGTATCAATCCTGACTGCGTGACTGCATCAGCCTCTCGCACATGTTTCAAAGCATAATAATTTATCTTCACAACATTGTCGCACGCTAACACATTCATTTACATATTTAAACCTTAATCTATATATAACGTCATTTCAAAATCCAGTCACACTTATACCGTGACATCCACATCATTTATGAATTATGCAGTGAGGTCAGTTTAACCGCGCGATATCACTGGGTGGTTACATCTGTACATTTAAATCCATGCAGTCACATTTAAACCGTGACATCAACCGTCTTATGTTTTGTCTTAGATTCTTGCCATAAACATGCAGTGAGGACATTTCCACCGCGACAGCACTGGATACTTGCACCTATACACCCAAATCCGCACGTCACGCTTAAGCCGTCACATCCACATTTTGTCTCAGATTTATGTCCGTAATCATGTATAGTCAGGAAAGTTTAATAGAGCGACAGCGTTGGACACTTGCACCTACACACCTATATATCTAAACGTCACGTTTAAACCCTCACATCCACATCCTGTTGCATTTCCTTCAATTCTGGCCGATTATGTTTGTTAAGGTGGTGTGACTGGGTGTAAATTGCTTCCATATCGGCCTATAGATAAACTAGGTTATTCAGGGCTGAACTGTCACTTCATCTCCGCTTCTATCGCTTTAGATTCTTCTACATCCTTTCTACAACATTTGCGTAACAGTGGATATAACGCCATCACCAAAGATCCCACAATCATCAGACTGCCGTTGATGTAAAAAACAGAGTCGTAGGTCCCCGTTACGTCCTTTAACAAGCCTGGAAACAGTGGAGAAAGGTTTAAAAAGTTAGTACTTTGGGCATAAGCTATAAACGATTTATTTATTTATTTGATCGGAGTTTGACGTCGCACTCAAGATTATTATGTTGGGTGGAAACCTGGCAGAGCCCTATGGAAATACAATGCTGCCGTACCTTTTCACACACGACCGGAGAGGAAGCCAGCATGAAGCTGGACTTGAACTCACAGCCATTGCATTGGTGAGAGGCTCCTGAGTCAGTGCGCCTCGCTAGCACGCTAATTAGCAAACCGCGGAGGGAGACAGCTATAACTGACCGCGTTATACATGTGCACAGTGCTTGTTTATTTATGTTATAATATTAATTTTGATATACCGCGCTATTATTATCCGGCAATGCACATCGCCTTGTGCGAAACGCGACGTCAGGAGGGGGGTGGGGGGGGTGCATAAAAAATGGGCCGTACTTTGACACTCAATATCTCCGAAACCCTCTTACGCTTCTGAAAATTTACACACTCAAAAGCCATTATGTCCTTAGTATACAGACCAAGTTTCAATTTCATCCTTTTCATCAAAATAGAGTCAAAACGCATGTTCCGGACATTTCAAAATGATGTTCTACCTTGTTTTACTTGAAAAGGATATCAATTCCTTGTCCGCCGCAGAGAAAACCATCTTGATTGAGCAAAACTTGTGCCTATGTGGCAGAAGGGTTTCTCTGACACTAGAGCCAGACAAGTTTTCCAGACGACACTTGATTTTACGCGTGTCATACTCATGACACATGACAGGTGATGAAATGTGGGTCACCGGAACGTGCGTTTTTGAGGCTATGTTTTCATTTTAACTATGTGTACAGACTACTCAAGCTATGAGCTTGGAAAATGGTTGATATATTAACAAAATCATGCCATTTGAATGCCTAAAGTTTGAAAGGGTTTGAACACAGGATAATGGAGCAATGCAGCTTCAAAGTACGGATCATTTTGTTATGCCAACCCGCTACATAGTTCGAATTATGGTCCATTCCGCGAATGCATTGATAGGTGAATTCGTACACATGTGTTTTAAATACAGAAGACTGGTGCTGAGTTGACATTAAGGTCAGAAACCTAGCTTCACTGGCCACAGTATGGTCAGAAAAGCCCACCGCAGAATCCAACGTTTTCGTTATTTTTCATCTGACATATGTATTCCATTTTGGTGTTAGCAGACTCTCTCTCTCCCTCTCTTTCGTCTGTACCCAACCCTTTAGCGCGATAGCGCAGCGTAATGACTCAGGAGTCTCTCACTAATGCGATCGCTGTGAGTTCAAGTCTGGCTCATGCTGACTTTCCTCTCCGGCCATAGGTGGGAAGGTGTGCCAACAACCTGCGGATGGTCGTGGGTTTCCCCTGGGCCCTACCCCGTGTCCTCCCAGCATAATGCTGGCCGCCGTCGTATAAGTGAAATATTCTTCAGTGCCGCGTAAAACATCAATCAAATAAATAGATAAATGAATAAATCTTTTGCCTGTGTATGATTCATTAAATGTTTGATTGATTAATCGTTTCCACGCCATACTCCATAAGTTGCCGACCGGTTTAAAATGCCGAGGAAAAAGTAGTAGCTGGCACAAACCACCGGCATTTGGCAAGTGACTGACCAGCTTCTCAAACTATGAATACATACCTAAAACAGGAGGTGATATTGTGTTGAATATTCCTTGGAAGAATGCGATGAATCCCAGACCTTTGGCAATCCTAGACACGGTAACTATTTCCACTGTAATAGACATAGTTAGGACAATTGGAGCACTCCCGAGCAGTCCCAGAAACCCACACATGATTGCCATGGAGGTAAACGTCCTACAAAAACTGAAGCCTATGCTCAGAATGCCTGTAAGCAGGGTTAATATGACGTAGAGTTTCTTGGGCCCCAGTTTCTTGATATCCGCCAGGACTCCCATGGAGAATCGGCCGACGATTTCACAGGCGCCAATTATGGTCAACAGCAAGGCGGCCGATTCAGGAGATAAGCCCCTCTGTCGTGCGTGCGGGAAAAGATATATCATAACGTTGATAAACGGCACAAACGTCAAAATGGCCGACACAACGTAAACCACAAACCCTGGCGACTTGCACAAAGAGATGTCTAGAAATGTGGCAAAAATTGTCCGACAGTAATCTCGGACAGTTCGTTTCTGATCGGAAGTTGCTACTTCCGTTTTTTGTAGTTCGCGAGTCTTGTCCACGTCTTCGTTCATAAGTGTTTTAGCTGTGGATTTCTTGTGAATTTGTTGTTGTCTTTTCAGATTCTATGTCCTTTTTAAGCATGTCCTGCATCTCTACGGACTTTGAGATATATTCCACCGCTTTCGATTTGTCCTCTGGATCAGTAGCAAGGTCGTTTGGCACGGCGTGGTTCGATGACAACGTCGACATTTTGACTGGTCTCGCCAGCGCTCCCGTCACGCAGAGGTGCAAGAGAAGGGCTGCATACAACATCAACGTCCCTCGTAAACCAAACGCGTCTAACATCAGTACAATAACGGGAGACATCACAATCTGTCCGAGCGTTGCCCCGCAGAAAACGATGGACATTGCCAAGGACTTTCTCTTGTTAAAATATTTACCAATGGTCACTTGAATGGGGGCCAAACGTACAAGCTACTGCCAGTCCTGTAAGAAATAGCATGAAATGACGCAATCAGTAGAATCAATGAAACATCAGGCGTTTATACAACATCGGTCGTATTTCAGCCATATTGTGTCAAGGATATGCTAGAACCTGCAGCAGTTGTCTTTGGATGTGAGAATAACACTTAAACTCTTAGCCAATAGGGACAGACGCTTTTAAAATCAGGTAAAATAAACACTAATCATTTCAAATTCGAAATGTGTACTCAATATTTTGACCTGTTTAAAATATCTTCTAAATATTGAACTAAAGGATTGTCCTCAAATACATGAAATATAGGCCTTCATAGTTAAACTGTTTGCTACTGCAAACAACAACCACACAACACTATTTAACATGTCGATTTATCCATGGTTTGAAAAAGTCGGCTCTAATGTTTGATTAGACCACGCCCCCCCAACCCCCCCACCCCCCACCCCCACCCCCCAATCCCCCCCCCCCCCCCCACCCTCAATGTGTTATCTCTTCAGTACAAGTATATACATTTTTTCACTAGTTCTGGCATCGAGACGCAGAATATAAGTGTTATTTGTTATCTCAGTACAATTCATTTTTTTCATTGGTTCTGACATCCCCACACAACAGATGTGTTCCTCTCTTGTCTGTACCAGTTTCCTCAACATTGTTCACTGAAGCAAATCCCTCAAGGTTATCAACAGAGCAAGTGATATCTTTTGTTTGTATGCATTTAGAAAGTTGCCACTGATGATGGTCGGACAATACGCCGATCATACGCCGATCAGTTCAGCCAGATTTGGGACATGGATTTAAGGTTAGGGTCTAACTGTACTGTGCCCTCATTGCCCAGAATGTACGGCCAAGTGTCCAAGAGTACTCCCAAGCACACAGGAGTTGCCCCGTAATGTCCATAACTTGCATCCTAATGCCCAGAACATACCTCCTAATGTCCAGAACTTACTCCGTGATGTAAAGAAGTTATCCCGTAATGACCAAAAAAGTACCCCCGGCTGTCCAGAACGTACACCCTAATTTCCACACCGTACGCCCTAATGTCCAGAACGTACCCTCTACTGCCCAGAACTTATCCTGTACTGGCCAGAACTTACCCTCTACAGACCAGAACTTATCCTCAAATGTTCTACAGACCAGAACTTATCCTCTAATGTTCTACAGACCAGAACTTATCCTGTACTGGTCAGAACTTACCTTCTACCGACCAGAAATTATCCTCTAATGTTCTACTGACCAGAACTTATCCTGTACTGGCCAGAACTTACCCTCTACAGACCAGAACTTATCCTCTAATGTTCTACAGACACAACTTATCCTGTACTGGCCAGAACTTACCGTCTACAGACCAGAACTTATCCTCTAATGTTCTACAGACCAGAACTTATCCTGTACTGGCCAGAACTTACCTTCTACAGACCAGAACTTATCCTCTAATGTTCTACTGACCAGAACTTATCCTGTACTGGCCAGAACTTACCCTCTACAGACCAGAACTTATCCTCTAATGTTCTACAGACCAGAACTTATCCTGTACTGGCCAGAACTTACCTTCTACAGACCAGAACTTATCCTCTAATGTTCTACAGACCAGAACTTATCCTGTACTGGCCAGAACTTACCTTCTACAGACCAGAACTTATCCTGTACTGGCCAGAATTTACCTTCTACCGACCAGAACTTATCCTCTAATGTTCTACTGATCAGAACTTATCCTGTACTGGCCAGAACTTACCCTCTACAGACCAGAACTTATCCTCTAATGTTCTACAGACCAGAACTTATCCTGTACTGGCCAGAACTTACCCTCTACAGACCAGAACTTATCCCTCTAATGTTCTACAGACCAGAACTTATCCTGTGCTGGCCAGAACTTACCTTCTACCGACCAGAACTTATCCTCTAATGTTCTACTGATCAGAACTTACCCTTTAATACCCCAAACTTACCCTCTACTTACCAGAACTTACCCCCTATTGCACCGTTAACAAAAATGAGAACCTCTGTACTCCTGGCTTGAGAAGACAACACTCCAGAAATAAAGTGCATTATTCCTCCGAAGATAATGACAACCCTCTCTGTCAGTCGGTCACACAGGCTGGTGGCAAGAGGGGCTTAAACAAGAAATAATAGACATTACGCAATGGCCTCTTTACAATGGCGCCATTCCATTTCTGTCAGTCGGTCACACAGGCTGATGGCAAGAGGGGCTTAAACAAGGAATAATAGATATTACGCAATGGATTCTTTACAAATGACGCCAGTCCATCTCTGCCAGTCGGTCACACAAGCACGAAGACGGAAGCAATTCTGAATTTACCGGCAAACACGAGTCACAAGGCATAATGGACAATGCTGATAGCACAAGATCACATACGTTTCCGCACAATGGATAAAGCATATAGAAGAAAGGATCAAGAAGTTTGACACAAAGCATTTTTCTATGAATAATAATACATAATAACATAATGGAGTTTTGGCGGACATCCCTTTTCACAGTTTCCATCGGGCTCTTTCTGGTTTCTTCATTCTTTAAATCCTGTCCACCGTCACATCAATCAAAATTTTTTGCACACATCGTAAAATTATAACAGAAAGACTTAAAGGCAATCCGTGTGCGCAAACCTCCTCACAGCTAAAAGTACAAACTCCCTCACCAATTGACTACAGTCTGAATGTCTGTTCTCTGCGTCAATTCTGAAAAATCACTTAAAGTTTTCAGATCAGATCAATTTTACTGATTGGCCCTTAGCCCAAGCCCAACCTGTGCATAAAAATAGAACTTTTCACATATCTGACAGACAAAAAGAATCAGTGAAACAGACAAATAAGCGCCGGCAAAACATAAGACACCTGGGCGAGTTAATGATACCTAAAAACGTACCCACGAAAGCATAGACAACTGATCGCACACCCAGCACCAGGGATATGATCGAGGCGGAAGCTTCGAACTCCTGCAGGAAGGCAGAGAAGAATATCCCGAAGCCCTTCAGGTAACCGCCCAAAATGAAGAAAGAGAAGGTGGTGGCTGAAAAACAAGACAGAAGCATGTTATTTATTTATTTATTTATTTGGTTGATGTTTACGCCGTACTAAAGAATATTTCACTTATACGACGGCGGCAAGCATTATGGCGGGTGGAAACCGGGTAGAGCTCGGGAGAAAACCACGACCATCCGCAGGTTGCTGGAAGACCTTCCCATGACGACCTTCCCATGACGACAGATTTACAATTGTAGGTTAAATACTAAATCTAGATGTACACCTGTGGGGTAAATACCAGATCTACATGTACACCTGTGGTAGTAATTACTGGATCTACATGTATGCCCTTTGGGTATATACCGGATCTATATGTACACCTTTTGGGTAAATACCGGATCTACAGGTACACCTATGGGGGTAAATACCAGATTTACATGTACACTTTTATGTGTTCAATACCGGGTCTACATGTACACTTTTATGTGTTCAACACCGGGTCTACATGTACACTGAATCTCTTTATAAATATAAGACATGTGCAATCTTTGCTTATTCCACGCAGCAACCTCTGTGGTTATTCCACGGACCAACCTCTGCGGTTACACTATCTTCGGCTATTCAACAGAACAATATCTGCGGTTTTTCAACGGACCAACCTCTGTGGTTTTCCAAAGGAACACTATTTTCGCCTATTCCACAGAACAATATCTGCTGTTATTCCACGGGAAAAAATCTGTGGTTATTTATTGAACACCATTTGCTGTTAATCCACAGAACAATATCTGCCGTTATTCCATTAGACCAAATCTATGGATATTCAACGAACACCATCTGCCGTTATTCCACGGGACAAAATCTGTGGTTATTTATCGAACACCATCTGTCGTTAATCCACGGAACAATATCTGCTGTTATTCCATGGGACAAAATCTGTAGTTATTCAACGAACACCATTTGCCGTAATTCCACAGAACAATATCTGCCGTTATTCCATGGGACAAAATCTGTAGTTATTTAATGAAAATATTCTGCCGTTATTCCACTGAACAATATCTCCTGTTATTCCATATAACTCTCACATATAAGAGAAACTGTTACACAGTAGAGAAACTGTCACAGATCAGAGAAAATGTGAAACAGTATGGGAAATGTCAAACACCAGAGAAACTGTTACATAACACGGAAACAGCCACAGATCACTGGGAGTGTGAAACAGTATGGGAGATGTCAAACACCAGAGAAACTGTTACACAACGTGGAAACAGCCACAGATCACTGGGAGTGTGAAACAGCATGGGAAATGTCAAACACCAGAGAAACTGTTACATAACACGGAAACAGCCACAGATCACTGGGAGTGTGAAACAGTATGGGAGATGTCAAACATCAGAGAAACTGTTACATAACACGGAAACAGCCACAGATCACTGGGAGTGTGAAACAGTATGTGAGATGTTAAACATCAGAGATACTGTTACACAACGTGCAAACAGTCACAGATGAGAGGGAGTGTGAAACAGTATGGGAGATGTCATACATCAGAGAAACTGTTACATAACACGGAAACAGCCACAGATCACTGGGAGTGTGAAACAGTATGGGAAATGTCAAACACCAGAGAAACTGTTACATAACACGGAAACAGCCACAGATCACTGGGAGTGTGAAACAGTATGGGAGATGTCAAACATCAGAAATACTGTTACACAACGTGGAAACAGCCCCAGATCACTGGGAGTGTGAAACAGTATGGGAGATGTCAAACATCAAGAGAAACTGTTACATAACACGGAAACAGCCACAGATCACTGGGAGTGTGAAACAGTATGGGAGATGTCAAACATCAGAGATACTGTTACACAAAATGGAAACAGCCACAGATCACTGGGAGTGTGAAACAGCATGGGAAATGTCAAACACCAGAGAAACTGTTACATAACACGGAAACAGCCACAGATCACTGGGAGTGTGAAACAGTATGGGAGATGTCAAACATCAGAGATACTGTTACACAAAATGGAAACAGCCACAGATCACTGGGAGTGTGAAACAGTATGGGAGATGTCAAACATCAGAGAAACTGTTACACAACATGGAAACTGCCACAGATCAGAGGGAGTGTGAAACAGTATGGGAGATGTCATACATCAGAGATACTGTTACACAAAATGGAAACAGCCACAGATGAGTGGGAGTGTGAAACAGCATGCGAGATGTCATACATCAGAGAAACTGTTACACAACGTGGAAACAGCCACAGATCACTGGGAGTGTGAAACAGTATGGGAGATGTCAAACATCAGAGATACTGTTACACAACGTGGAAACAGCCCCAGATCAGAGGAAGTGTCACATATCCGGTTTACAAATGTGTACTTTCGACTTTAAAGCCAGGGTCATTTCATACGCAAATAATGATGACATCACAGACGGGCAATACACTGGCACATGTCTAACTGATGAGAACGAAGAGTCTTTGTTGCAGCCCTTTAATGGCGATCAGAAATATGACGAAAGCTTGTACATGGAACCTCAATCGTTCATTTAATTTGTCCTAGTGCACTCGGCGCTGGCTCAGGTGGTTTAAGTGTGAGTTCGAATCCAGGTCTATCCGGCTAAAGTTCAGCAGGTTTGTAAGGCAGCTGGCTAATTACGGTGGTTTAATCGGCGTATTCTAGTTTCCTCCATCCACCCATAATCTGGATCGTCGTATTGACACTATTATTGATGGGTATACTACAGTCAATATTAAAATATGGATAAACAACAATGATATAAATAACACATAAAATAAGGAAAGGATTATAATCCGAATGGATCGTGTATATGGTCCAACAATGGATGCCAAATTTTGATCGAGCCACACAGAAGCCAATAGACAGAGCGGTTTCTAGTGCTATACGTTTCCGCTAAAACTCTACGAACCAACGCATGGCAATGAGTAAAGCGTGTGATAAAAACACAGGTGAATTCATCTGAAGACATTGAACAAACTCTATGTTAGGACTTATAATAAATGGACATCAATCGTTCACGCCTACAGCTGGGAGTAATACAGCAGTTCATACAGAACAGCCAAACGCTGCTTCCGGCTTCACTCGTATAGCATGTAGACATCCTTCAAAAGGTGGCTTGTGTAGGCCTACAGGGGTTAAGGTTGCCCATGCATCACACGCCTGCTGCTGTATTCTTATCAAAAATACATTTTAACCGGATACTTTGTTTGGCAATATTATTGTTCAGTCGCTAATGTGTGGTGTTTGTGAACATCATCGCAAAATTGCATGTCGTAACGGCTTTTACTTACGGCTAAAATTTAACGGCATTTGCAAAACGTGACTAGGTTGTTTAATCATGACTTGCATCAGCTATTAGGCCTATGTGTTATGATATGAACTGTTACAGTCTATTTCTAGCCAGTCGCCTATATTCAGATGTCTGTAAAATCCGTCATACTCCCTACAAAAATGCGCTTATTTAGTGACACGTTAAAACACAAGCTCTACACACTGATATTTTTGTTGTACGTCTATATTATCGCAAGGAAAATGCAGTTAAAATACTTTTTCTAATCCATAATGTTAAACCCCATAAGCCTGGCTTCAACACCAAGAACAAATACCTTGGGTGACGTCATAATTATTCAGAAACACTAATGGTTTGAATATACAAAATTGTATGAAAACAAAACCAGCAAGAAAAGAGATAGCGTGTGTCTATACAACAACAACAACAAAACGCACGTAGATCGCGATTCTGACACTACCTCCAGTCGATTTCACAACACCAGTTTTTACTTCGGCGAAAATTCTACACTTCACATTAACGCTTGTTTTTGGATCCTTGGATGTAAAATTGGGAACCCAAATATTTTGAAATGGGGAATAGTCACAATCTGATCTCACTAAACCGTAAATTCGTCACTCTACTAGATTTTACAACTTTTATTTAGGTCAAAAATCGCTTTCACATAGCATGCAGTTTGGTCTATAGTCAAAATCTGAATTGCTATTTAAAGGCTTATTTTTTGGATGACATGAGTCAAAATTTGAATTGCGATTTAAAGGCTTATTTTTAGACGACGTGAGTCAAAATTGGAAACCCTCAACAAGCATGATGCTGAGGCAGATATATCAAAATTTGAAGGTCAACTAATATATGGAGGTTTTAAGCTTTGTATCTCATACAGAGGTTTCACGGCGTCTTTAGTAATTGTAAAAAATCTCTTTGTTGAATGTGTTCCTGATGTTTGCTACATAAGAGTATGAAACTCAAATAATATAACATGTATACCCTCTCTGTTACTTCACACCGTTTGTCTGCAAAACCAACTGGTGCGAAAGGACACAGTTTAAATTTTAATTTTTAAGCACGGCAAGTCTTTTCCCTTCTATACGGAACACCATACTTTATTACTTTAGAATATTTGTGTAGACCTACATGCTGTAGTTTTACATATCGGTTATGTAATGGCTTTCACAAAATTATGCCAATCCCTTATCAGTATATGGGGATTTAAATCGTCAAACCAGATGGGTATGGTTAAGAATACGAATTACCTACGAATTTTTTGCTTTTAGGTTAAATGCTTTCATTGGGCAAGATATCGATCTTACATGAAACACTCGACAGACAATTGGCCACGGGCCCTCGTGTCTCTTATCGGGAATGGGTAAGTATAGGTGGAATAGGCGTGTAGACTTTGATCACCTTTGCACAGCGATATGGCGAGTGAACAGGTAGGTCCCCTCCTATGCACTATGACAGATGTCTTTTCATGTCTAATAAAGTACATTACTATGAAGTACAGCTTAATTTATGCTATGCAGATTTGACATACTAGCAATTTACGAATCCGTTCTACTAAGCTTCCGTCCATAAATCACGTAAGAGTCAGCTGAAGTTCACTTACATGTATATGCAGGTAAAGTAAATAATACGAATGTCATGTTCTCAGATTTCGGTTAGCTTTTTGCTTTCACTGTTAGTGGACTTCGCACAGCCTAAGGCACACAGCGTGTCTGCGTCACTCTGACACCAGTCAGTGTCAAATACTTAGGCTACATCTAAAGTCTTAACCCCGAAAACGTCGGAATAAAAAAGTATAAAAACGAAGCAAGACTTTATGTGAACCCAATATAGTGGACAAATATATTTATATCTGCACAGTGGACACAGGGTAGATGATGGTAATCTAGTTACCATGATGATTGGCCAGTTTCGCATCGCGTATATACATCTCATGGAATTGACGCTCTATATTTTGTCAATTAATATCGTACATTTCTCCCGTTCTACTCTGCACAAGCAATTGTGTACACAAATTCACAAAATGTGTTCCAAAGACACAGTAACTGTAGCAATTTTGCACTGGAACATTAATGTGTATCTTGCATTCTTCATCTTTGTACATGTACACCTTTAATGTATAACAAATTGTGTTGTGGTGATACACATTTTGTATAAATCGCTATCTACAGTCATATATGGGTACAAAACGGTACACATTTACTTTTTGAGGGTACATCATGCTAAAATAAAGAACTGATGAATTTGTTGCCTACAAGTTATTTTTATCTAGGTGCAGGCGTGTAGGTTCAATGTATTGGAGGTTTTAATCAACCCAAAACGCACGGCTTTACGGAATGAAGATATGGCCACCAAAACTGCACGAGTAAATAGCGATACCTTGCTCGATCTGACCTAGAGGTCACAAAATGAGTACGGTCAGGGCGCTTCTTGTCTCAAGTTGCTGTCATAATGCCTTGGCTGACCTTATTACTCCTGTCAAAACTGAACTTAACAGAAACGGGTTGACAGATATGCTGGCTTTGTGTTTGATGACATACTGCGGTGGGGATGTCCAACTCACAGATAATGTAGTTTAATTTTTTATTTTTGTTTAATGGCATACTAAAGAATTTTTGAATAAGCGATGGCGGTAAGTTTTATGGGTGGAGGAAAATGGGGTGCTCTGCGGGAACCACTGACCTTCGGCAAGTTGCTTCGGCATCATTTCTGCTATGCGTGTGATGTACAGTTATATACGCACCATACTGGCAAAAGACAAGTAGTCCTCGCAAACGAGGTGTCGTCTACGGACAGCAAAGTCAGAGAAGGTACAAATTTCCTGTCCAACGCTGGGACTGCTAGATACTGTCGTAAGATGATCTATTTCAACGTATTCGATACAGTAAATTAACGCTAATATATTTCATATAAAATATTCAAAAGAATTCCGCTGTGGAAGGGTTATAAAGCTTAATTAGGCCTAAAGAGGAATTAATATTGATTTCATTCTTTTATCAAAGATATTCATGTATTATACAGAACTCCACATTTATTTATTTATTTATTTGATTGGTGTTTCACGTTGCAGGCCTACTCAAGAATATTTCACGTATACGATGAGATTCTACATGCTCGTCATGCTACAGTGATATGCCGTACTCAAGAATATTTCACTTATACGACAACGGCCAGCATTACGATGAGAAGAAACCAGGCAGAGCCCTGGGGAATCCCACGACCATGTAATAGTGCAAATAGACCTGAATTCTGTACATTTATATAATAGGTGAACATTATTTCACCTTGGCATCTGCGTTGTAGGACATTAAAAGGCGTTAAGCTGAAAGCTTTCTATAACGCGATACACACTCCACGGCGATACGTATACAAGGTATGATTTAGACAGGCTAAATCGATTCTCGTCCAATGATGTCGAACCCTATCATTACGAATGTGCACGACAAAACTCGCTTATACAGAGCTGTACCTCCATATGTAATACAGGCCGACGCACCATAATTCCTCAACGCATATGAAAGAGCAACTTTCATCGGAATGTAAACACACATTTAAGTTGATTTGGGAGAAAAAATTACATTGGTTGGGCTGGCCAAAGTCAGGGCTTCACAAAAAGTATAATTTTATTGGCCTACACGGAATAATAGCCTCAGAATATGATTGAATAAACACGTTGCAAACATGCGAAATGGTTTGCAGAAATACAGAACATGTTTGGAGGGATCTATAGCTTTGTCTTTCAGCTAACATATGACTTGCTCTTTCGCTCATGCCCTAGATACATGCACAGTAGACCTTACAAAGGCCCCCTATGTATACACGTATCTGAATTCAGCCAAATGGTCTGACACTGTAGTAAGCCTAGACCATGTAGTTTTAAGCCTATATGATTCAGATTATGCAAACTGCTTTTTGAGAAAACTAAACAGAAATCTGACATATTCCTACCTGCAAGCAAAATTATGGAGTGACACACAGCCATGGTGAAAAGCAGATCGAAGCAGTAGAACTGCACAATAACAACAAAGACATGCGGTTGACCGTGAAGCGCGCATACGTTATGAGCGTCATTCAGACAGTATTTATCAAACTGCCTCCAGCGATACTTAGCGGCCCTATGTAAATATAGGCCTGTGAGTATAATCCCTGCAGAGTATAATTTACAGAAGTAAGCCAGTCAAAGAAGATAACTGTTAAACAATTTTATATACCAGAAGTCAAGACTTGTAAGACTATGACCTTTGACGACATGCATAGAATTATAAAATGTTATTGCGCTTTAATAGTGTCACTAAAGGAATACGAATCTCTCATTTACGCTTATAATCCATCCCTTGGCAAATGACTTCAAAAACATTCAAAGGTTTCAAATCTAAAATCGCTGGTAGAAATACCCGTAAGGCGACATCCTTGATTGAATATCGATTTGAGGCAAATGCTATGTTTACTTACCTCAATGTTATTTTACATATTTTTTACATTATATATATATATATATATATATATATATATATATATATATATATATATATATATATATATATATATATATATATATATAGTGTGTGATTTGTGTCTTCTCCCCGCGGTGACACTAAAAACACGACAGCTTTATCATTCCGCAGATTGAAGACACAGCGTATTTGTAAACGTCCTGATTGAATCCCATACAATATCTCTACCGTAATGTGTGAGAACTTTACGCCTGCTGTTATATATGAAATTGTTATCACTCATGTGCTATGCATTATGCCCATGGCGATTTGATTTGATTCAATTGTACATTTGAGTGTTGCTTAAGACCGCAATTTGGCCTCCTTAGCCGACGGGTTAGCCTTCTGACATAGCAGAATGATTCATGAGCCTCTCACCAATATGATTGGGAAGGTATGGCTACAACCTGCTGATGGTCGAGGGTTTCCATAATGCTGGAAGCCGTGCGTATAAGTGAAATATTCTCGAATATGGCCCAAGAACCAATCAAATAAATGAATAAATAAACTAACACAACTTTAAAGAATTTTCCCTGTATACAGTGGCAGTTACCAAGTCTTTACGATAAGGGCGAGGAATCTACAAATTCCCTGTCGGCCAAATCCGGGACCGAACCCGCACCCAGCACATGCCTCGTGGTTCGTATTCGCGAACCTTGTTCAATGAGGTATATGTACAACCCGCTTCCCACTAAGGATACAGAGTCACACTGGCTACAGAAGAGAATGTACACCACGAATCAGCCTACCTGCGGTCACAAGGCATGCCCAGCCCCGATCGACGTCCTGTGACTTTGGCACCATGTTTGCTGGTATGGGAATTCTGTCATCTGACGGTGCCCTGGAAGGTAACGACTGATTATATATATATATACTTGGATAAGCTCAAGTCTTCAGGATCTTAATAAGCTTAGCGTATAATATGAAAAATTGAATGTCCCGTCCAACTTTAAGATGCAACGAACACTCCAGCAAATCCATAGCTGGCTGACCCAAACTGATTCACATGCGCTCTTTACTTCCATATTTTCATTTACGCATTTAGGCCTTTGGAAGGTTTTAAATGAGTTTGAACTGGGTATCATACCAAGTTCATATTTGATATTTTTTGTGGCTATTGGCGCTTAAAAACAAACAACAAATCAAATAGTAGTTGACAATAAACAATAAACCTACAGACATACATATATATATACTTATTCTTTCAGTTATTTAATTTTTTCCACGGCATGGAATTGCAAGATTCCGTTATTTCTGTAACAAATAGGGACGCTGTCCGGTTTCCTGCCACCATAACGCTGAATGGCCGCCGCTGTACAGATGAAATATCTTGTGAACGGCGTAAAATACTAATCAAATAAAATACATACATAAATAAATAAAATACATGTATAACCGACTAATAAGTGAATCGTTCGTAAGAAGAGAGTTTGTAGCGGTATACATGTGTGTTAACATCGGGCTATTTCTAAAGAGGCGGTCGAAAGTAGGTCATATAGTTTCTAATGTATCCATGCCCTAGTGCATGGGGTTGTACGAGAAGTGTGTCATAGACATGTGCGCAAGCCAACGAGTACGGTGTGCATTATTGACATTGTACGTATACGGGCACCCAGTTCTGAGTCAATGTTTAGAGCCATGACTAAGCACACATTTTGTACAACGTACACGTCCCACTTTTTCACCCCAACTGTAACGGCAGTGAGCGGTAAGATTTCAACCCTTTCTCCAGGTAGGCGCGGCTTAAGCAATAGTTATGAATATTAACGAGTACGCCGTACAAGCAACGTCACTGGTTTTGTTCATGGCGGGAAAAGAAGAATTTAGACAGATGGAGCAAAGTATCTCAGCCACTGACAGCAACGTCAGTGATCAGATTTGGACTGTGACAGTTATCATGCCTATCGTCAGCACACTGACGGGTTGATAATGCCATGTCAGACCACGAGCAATCTATCACACTGAAGTTAATCCTGTATAAAGTGGACACATATTTCGGAAACGGAGGTAAGTTGTAGTTATTTTTGTTTTTTAAGCTAACTTACATTCAGTGCGGTTTATACTTACTTAGTAATAAAAAGGGCAATTTATTTTGTTGTTCCACATGTAGGCCAGTGGAGCCCTGATGACAAGGTAAATTCGCTGTTGATTAAGTCGCTTCTATGTATAATAAAACATGCATTTTATCATTTAATTCAGTTGTTTTGTTTATACAGCTATTATACAGTTACTCGTAGACTTTTGTATGAGGGAATAATATTTTGCTAATTGTTAGATGTTTTTGTCAGATGTAATGATTTATTAACAGGTTATTAAGTTTTTATAACGAATAACATGACCTTGCAATTGCAATCTTCACATGACCTGGGTTAAATATAGTGTTTTAATTAACTTAATTTAAGACTTAATTTAAAAAACTTAATGCATGTGAAGCAATGATCAGGCTACATTTAATGATGGAGAACAAAGACGTGAACCACCATCATTGTTTAGCCTTAAAATAAATACACCTTATTTATTTTGCATAATGATTTTAAGGACTGTATTTGCACATATGCATTATCTGCGGAATCCTGGAGTATTTAATACAGCTAGAGTGGATGGCACCATTTATTACCCCATGGCCTCACCCAATCTTGAGTTTCTTTCGATATACGGTACTGCATAGCATTCAGCATTAGGATGTGCATTTTAGGTCACTGTATATTTTATTAATAAAACAAGTGATTTCTTTTGTTTATTATTTTGCACTCTGCAGTGTAATGTAAAGTGTACCTAGAAGGTGGATGTACATGCATGTATGTGTGAGGGAGTTTGCAGGAAGACCCATTTGGTGGATTAGAGAACCATCTTAGGTTTCTTATACTTAACACCAGTCTTAACCATCTGTGTACAGGACATTAAAAAGACTGCTGGTCAAGACCTGGCACAGACTTGGTATCAGTACACAGTTACGTAATTAACAGGCCATAGCACTTTGATCTTCTTATCTTAATGTTTGGAGTCCATCTCACTGATCTAGAGAGAGTAGTAAATTAGCTCTATTAATGTAGGAACATCCACTCAGTTTGAAAGGATGCCTTGGGAAGTCAGGAATTTTGCAATAGTCTTGACCTCTCAGACATTGTGTTAGTAGGCCTACTCTTCAACTTGGAAAAAAATGTCAGATGTGGGTAGTCCTGATACTGCACCCGCGCCACTGGCACTCTGTACATCATGCAAGTAAACAGTTCTTGGTATGGCCATGAAACACAAACAACAGATAAATAAATGAATAAACAGATATATAAATAAATAAACAAATGATTTAATTTCTCAACAGATCTCAAAAAGCAGTATTTATGTTGGCAAGATGGACGAGATGTGACGGGTAGCTGTGTTGACTTTGATGGCTTTTCTTTCATGGATTGTTGGTAAAAAATCATGGAATGTCATTGTGCCACAAGCCAAAAGAAACAGACAAAGCAGGTTAGTTGCATGTAAAAGTGTGTGTCACATTTAAATTTAGAAATAAATTACATATTAACTTTTAAACATCTTTTATAGTTAATACTTTATGGGCTCACTTGTTGTAGTGGACAGTACAGCCTTCTAGCAATCTTTATTTTTATGTTTCTTATTGATAGATTGAAAGCCAGTGATAACCTGCCCATATGCTCATACAGGCATCAGTCAGATCACTTTCAGATTTGTTCAAACACCAAATTTGCTGTTTGGAAGAGAATCTGGCTGTTGACGACTTATTAAAGTAACACCTGGCTTCATGTCAGTGTTCGCAGAGAACTCAACAGTTGATGACGAGATGATAATGAAGAGATGTGTTGTTTATGTAACATGGACTGAACATTCCACCAATTTCGGTGCATTTCGTCTCTGTTCTAGTAGTAAATGCCTCAAGCTCATGTACTGACAGATGCCTATTTATGGCCTTGGAAATCAGTTATATAGATGCGACTATGGTGATATTAGTTTCATATCTAGTTTATTATGCATTGCTTCCTTTTCACTATATTAGGAGTTGGAAGACTATAGAAGCTTACCGTGATTATCTGGTACCTGGAAGATGATGGAAGCACTCAAGGATAATTTAACTTTTGGCGATCCGTTTATTCTACTCGTGTGAACTATTGTTTGTTAATTTTATTGTAATAAAATGTTCATCTATAAATGTATCCCTAATCACTGTTTTCTATGAGTCTGTTATTTCTTTAGATCATTGTACTGTCTTATATTTATGATAGCATCCAGGTACCCTATAGGTTATTGGAGTACCTTAAAGGAGAAGAAAACTTTCAAAAATGATACTATGGGCTGAAAGGAGCACATTTTTTTTTCTACCTAGTGGTGCCTGCTGTATAATTTTGCGATTTTTCCTCGCCATACACGTAAAGCCTGAAAACGGCAAAGCTGGCATAAATCGCTGGGTCCATCGCGTCCTCCATCTTTAACACCCTGTAATTTATGCTGGAGGAAGGTTGCCTCTCAGCCAGTGAGAGTCCTTAAAACTGCCGGCTTGTTCGTGTACCTACTCGGAACCTACGTCCAACATTCCGGTTTCCCGATCGTCAGTCGGAAAACGAACTGTACTGTTCGGTACCTTCTGGGAATTCTCTTCTGAACACAGAAGACTTCAGGACTAGTTCTTAGACAAAATGGAGTCGCCCACAGTGGATTTTGGCGCTGACTTTATTTATAATTTATCAGCTTGAGGTACATATTAGAATATTTTTTATGGCATGGACTTGCGAGGAAATGCATACTCTTTTCAATGGTATTTGTTTGATATTGAAGTATTCTACTCCTTTAAACTCTAATGTCAGTTCTTCCTATGTTTTTAGATCATATGTTTTTAGATTTATTAGACAATTTCCTACAATAACAATTATTCTGGGGGTTGGGTACGACATAATACAAACGTGTGGAAATCACAAGTCATGCAAATAGACAAGTCACCTAGAATATACCATTCGGGCTTTAAGGTCTGTACGTTCCGAGCCTACAAACACTCATTGTGCTTCACAGCTGGGATTTTAGAGTGGTATCCAGGCGACATCATTAATAAATGATAATTTATTTGATTGCTTATAGCTATACATGGCCATGCCAACGACGCAGATGTGGAAATCTCCAGAATGAAATGAGATTCAAATACAAAGTATTCTGCTTCCTTGTGAGGACAATGTACGTGTAGGTTTATTGAACTGCAGGGTCCAAAACTATATACACACGCAACAACACATGTATGCTCTGACAGCAACTTCGAACCTGATGACAACAGGCATGGATAATACCAAGTCGCAAGAAGTCAATCGTAAGTACATGTTATGGGTCCTAACTACAGGTACAAAAAGTAGGCCCTATATAGTACTATATTTTGTAAGCCTACTCTACTATGATGACAGGGTATAATGACAGGCATTGTATTGCCAAAACGATACCTGTGGTGGAATTTTAGACAGAAAACAGAAAGATTGCTAAAACTGTGATTTTCCATTCAAATGAACTCTGCTCCTTGATATACAGCTGTTTTTTTTTTTTTTTTTCCTACTAGGCCTACATTTAAATAAAGGCTGAACGCCTCATTCTAAAATTTCAAATTTTACACATTTACTTTGCTTAAATGAACAATAAAGACTACATAAATAATTATTATTGTATTACGCGCATTCCATCTTTACAGTTATAAGCCGGTCTTATAAATACTAGAGTCGCACAGTCGATATATTAAAATTTAAAGCTTGATGTGTGGCAGAGATTATTTATAGTGCAGTTTGTGGCGCTCCGCAAGTAGCGGCGCGCATGTAGCCAAGCAACCAATAAACTTCCGGCAAATGTTCGTCGTCCATGGAAGTAAGTCTATTGAAGAGCTGTGCCTTAAATTTGTGCGGTAAATCAGCAGAACAATGGATCGACACACTGAACGGAAACAATACTCATCACTCGACATCATCGAACGTTTGTTGGACAAAACTACCCTAACAACTCAGCGTGTGACGCACGGCCACATCATTGGTAAGTAATCGAGCGTGACTGGCACTGGCAGTGACCGGCTAGTTGCAGTGGAAATGTAGTTTGCTCTCACGGGTTACGGACCTTTATAGCGCGACAGGCGATGTGTCGATTTTTAGCGGAAACTGAGATGTGTTTTTTGCTGAAGTTAGCCTAGCTGCTTTTCCTTTGGAAAGCGTTCATGATGTACTCATATACTCCTTACAGCGTATGCGTCGCTCTCTACTTTCACTTTACATCACTACAACCACTCGCAATTTTTGCACAGAAATCTTGAACAACGTCTGGTTCTCTTTAATTGGTCACGATGACGAGGCAGGAAGTGATGTCAAAGTGGAAAGCCTTTAACGGAAAAGAAAAGAAAAAGAAAAGCAAAAAACACCCCCCCCCCCACCCACCCACCCACCAAAAAATAGGCCTATTACACTTGAAATATATATTAGGCCTACGAAGACAGGCCTAAAGTTCTTCTACCGGAAGTCAAGTGAATAAATACACACACCATTACGTCACTCCAGGTGTAGTAAATTACAAGGGTCGCTTTT
Organism: Liolophura sinensis; assembly: GCF_032854445.1. Taxonomy (NCBI): domain Eukaryota; kingdom Metazoa; phylum Mollusca; class Polyplacophora; order Chitonida; family Chitonidae; genus Liolophura; species Liolophura sinensis. The sequence goes on from NC_088306.1 coordinate 28,291,160, forward strand.
CATGTGCATTTTTCTACGTACATTATATATATGTACCGTAGTGCTATAAATATTTATTTGTGTAATATAGCCCTTGTATACAGTGTAGGCCTACTTCATGGAGAGTAAAACCAGAGCAGCTACGACAGAGTGGTAGTTGGCGAATTGCCACACGTACATAACTGGTTAGATCGGGCCTTTTGTCAATTTACCCAAATTAGCGTTTATTCTAGCAGTACATGTAAGCGCTAAAATAGTATCAAAACACACACCTCATAAAGCAACATCCCTTAGGCAGAATGATGTAAAAAAAGATGCAGGCAATGTGTGGATGGATAGACGGATATCTGGATGCTACACTTTTCAGCTCAATCCTTCGGACACGTGTAGCACACGCAAAAGATATATTGGCTAGAGGTTACCAGATGGATGTAGGCCTGTATAATTTCCGCATAAAAGGACGAGACAGCACCTGGCTAAAACATATGAGAAGCGAAAGCAGGATGGTCAAGTTTTCTAAAGAGTATCATACTTTATTATTTTAATGAATAACATGTAGAACAAAATCATATTACTGCGCCAGTGGCTGGTGTGAATCGAAGTAGCCATCTTGAGAATTTTATCCAATCAAACACGTTGCTATCAGATTGCGCGGATTAAGCTGCTATGTAGCATTTGCCCATTCACTCTATGAAGTAGCATATGGTAACACAGAACTATTGTATCAGACATCATTTTGAGATCGTTTACAACGATTTAGTTACATGTAGCCGAAGAGCCATTTCACACAGTGTTTTATGACAGGTCTATATCATTTAGGGACCACCGCAGACGTAAAATCAGTTGATTTACAAGCTTTGTAGCGTTGAACGACGGTATCACAAATTATCTCAGACAAAAGCATACCGCCTTGGCCCAAACAGAATTCATCTCCGCATTAGAGGTTAGGCCTACTTAGTCACGCTGTTCAAATTATACAAATACATTTTTTGTCATTCATGTTAGCGTTTAGTCAGCATGCAATTGCTAAATAACAAATAGAGTCAGTGAAAAATTCATTAGGGATGCCGAAGGTTCATGGGAATTAGAAGATGGTATCTCACCAGAAAATGCTTAAAATTATTAAACCTTGGGATATTTTTTTTTCTCTGAATTTATTAGAGCTGAATTGAATTTAAATTTTGTCCTTTTCCTTGTCGTTGGTTTTTTATTGTTATTATTTTTTAAATACAGTAAAATTATTGAAACGCCGTGTTTAAGCCGAGGTGCTTTCTGTATTTTAAGGTCAGCACTGCTCTCATCTTAGAGTGAGTGAGTGCTTGGAGTTTAACGTCGTACTGAACAATTTTTCAGTCATATGACGACGAAGGAATCCTTAGGGTGCATGTACGTGTAATGTGCCTCCTTGTTGCAGGACGGATTTCCACCGCTCTTTTATTTAGTGCTGCTTCACTGTGACGACTTACCGAAGGCAAGTAAGGCGCCCCGTCCGAGCCATTATACTGATAGTCGTTGCACTAACCCCTTCATGCTGCACGCCAAGGAAGTTAAAACTTCCTCTTTTAAAGTCTTAGGTATGGCTCGATCAAGGATTGATCCTGGATCTACCGGTCCTGAAGCGAACGCTCTACCAACTGTGCTATCCGGGCCGGTCTCTCATCTTAGAAGCCACCACTACAAAACTGAAGCATAAAATCCAGCGACAGGCGGACGCCTAGAACAGCCTCAGTGGTGCTTAGATACATTTACATTTGTGTCAAAATTGAGCATAAATCCAGTTGTACAACAATCCTATTGTAATTTTGTGAACATTTTATAGGGGTCAGAATTACAAGTATCTTCACGACCCCTCCAGAGGCTAAGACCTAAACCAGGAATACCTCGGCCGTGCATCTGCAAGCTGCTCGTACACAGTATAAATGACATAGCAGGCCAACTATGTGGGCAGTTGAAGCAGTGGAACAAATATCCTTTCAGTATGTCTATTCTCCGACAAAGCTATTTGTCACTTGACCCTTCATCGCCGAGCTCTACAACTTCAACCTGCCATGGGCTACTCCTTAGACTGTTATACAGGAAATACTTTCGACGTTAGAAAGCTTCACTAAACTTTTACTCGGTTAAAAAAATCTAAAAAAAAAAAAACATTTAACGCCGGTTTAAGATACTTTGAATGGTAGTCCTTCAGTGGACATAAACATTAGTCATGTGCTGTCTTTCATTTTAAGGTGTGAAAAATACATGTAATCATTTTTGTTTAACCCAGACATTGGCGAAGGCGTTCTGAGGAGTCAGACAAGTCACGTGACCTATGACAACCAGAAAGAGATCGATCTAGCTGTGGAAACTGCCAAGAAAAAAGCGGCCAAGGAACTGCAAGTAGCTTTGCGGAAACTGCGAGAGGACTTAGAACTAGATAAGAAGCTGGCCTTACAGACGCAGAAAGAGGTAAGCTCTGCAGATACGATGTCGATGACAAGAAACAACAGATAATTTAACTGTAGCTATTTCGGAGCCTGAATAGAAACAGACGTGAAGAGCCACAGACATTTTCTTGTGACCAGATCTGAGAACTGATTCATTCTTCCCTGCTTGGCTTTCAGAAATAAAGTTAATGTGAAAACTAAGCTGGAAACATGACCGACCGAACATGATCAGAGCTATATATTCAAAATATTAATTTGTTAAATTTAACAGAAAGCCTGTTATCTGAGTGAGGCTAGAATGTATTCTGTTATTGCGGCAGATTATTCTGTTAAATATAACACATATTCCATTACTTCAACATAACCATTCTATTAGGCTAACGTGATTACAGAATACATAGAATGACAGAATATTGACAGAATACATTCTATCATCACTCAGACATCAGACTTTGTGTTAAATCTAACAGATTAATTTTTTGAGTATGTTGTGACGTACTTGGTAATTTCAGCTTGAAAGTAAATTATTCATACACTGAATTGGCGTACAGATCGTTGAATATCGACTAAAGAATAACGGATTGGACTTCAAAGTATGAATATATTTGAATGAATATCAGTTCCTAAGACTATTCCTGTGCGGAATTATGTTGGTCTAACGTTCTATGTAAATTTAATACTAGTAATTAAAAACTGAACTGTAATGTTATGTACTAATGATGCAGTATTACGAAAAGCGGAATAAGCGAGTGGCGGAACAGAGAGATCGGGCTGAAGAAGAAAGAGTGAGAGAATTAACGAAGAAATACGCGCTGGAGAAGGATTTGGCGTTAAAAAGACAGTTTCAAGAATGCGAGGAGGCCAAGCGGTTGGCTGTCATGGCTGCGACTAAAGCTCTAAAGGACCAGATGTTCGAGGAGTTCGCAGAGGACCAGCGATTGGCTGTGGCTGCTGCGGTCGCAGAGGAGAAGGTAAGCGGTTCTGATTGGTTCATTTTTGGGGGTCTGGACGCGAAGCGGACAGAGCCCTATTGGAGCATTTCTGGGGTGGTGAAAATTGTCACCGATTTTCTTATATTTGGGTATGTATACCCGTCTAGAGCATCTTTATTGTGAAGCACAATACTTAGTTCATAAAATACTGGTCAAATCATGTCTTGTTTTTTTTTTTACAATAAAAAATGAAGGTCATAAAATGTAACATTGGCATCGTTTAAAACTTAATGTTTTGCAATCGATAGTCACAGATTTGTTGAACGTACCCTTTAATACCACTCGTGTTAAAGCCTCAATATTGCTCGGCATGTCAATGCGTCGTTAGATCAGTTGAGCCACTTTTGTGCGGCTGTACCTTATAATCCAATCCTGCAACTGGACTGCACACTAACCAGACCCCGTTTAAACCCAAGAATTCTAGTTAATATTCATTGTTTATTTGACGACAGATGGAGTTTTTCAGCCAATCACAGGCTTCACTTACAAAGTATATGCACTGGTATAGAAAAAGTCTTCACGTTAAGATATCATGGGCGGAATCAAAGTAACCAGTCTGCGCCATTTTTCGATACATTGATTGGCGCGCTACACGTGCGGTACATATAGAAGATAATGGAACACAGCAGATTCGCTAAGCATGCTAACGTTTTTATGTTATGAATGTGACTATCATCGTTCCCTGTAGAGATAAAGAGATGTTTCCGTTCATAATATAAAATAATGCACCGATATCGTGTCGCCTGTTGTCGATTGGTTTTCTGCAGAGCCGTAAAGGTGACATGGTGAAAACAGTAGACGCCCTGACTCTTTTTTTCTCTCTTTCAAAATTTTTAGTAGTTTTTCGCTGAACTCATTAAATAATATTTCACTCATTCGATGGCGTTAAGTATGATTAAATTCTGTGGTGTAATGCTGTTTAGTGGAAGACGACATATATATTAATTCCGTGAGTTGGCGCTAGTGCGAAGCAGGATCTCGAATTTCGAGCTACTGTCTTTGATGTGTGACGTCATCATGATGAGCTGTGAAAGGAACGTTTGACGTCAATAAAATTGCTCGAAGGTCGTTGAATGAATAGAAGATATTGCACAGTGAAGGTTGCATACCATAGATATTGTTTGAGTGACAGGTGGAAATGATAACCCACGAGATGCGATGGGTTATCATTTCTACCTTTCACGAGAACAATATTTTTGGTATAACCTTCACTGTACAATGTTCTGTTTATTATTTATATCCTGACATTTTCTCTACATTTATATAAACGCGTATTAGTTTATCTGTTGCATCCGTGAAAAAAATAAGCAATGTGCTATCTTCGTCGCATTTCTGATTCTCTTCATACGCGCAACAATTCCGTTGACGTCCGCGCTCACAAAACCTTTTTGCAGTAATAGCACAATGTAATAACAAAAGTGATATCAAATTAGTGAAGATATCATTTTTATCAGTGAAGGAAATACTTGAATTTCACTGATGTATACATAATAAATACTATGTCGTCATACTCCTTTTCTGTTTGTTAAAGGAAAGGGCTCTCCAGCGTGAAAAAGACGCTGTGGACAGGATGAAGTGGATGTGTGAACAGGCGAAGTTTAAAGAGCTGGAAATCATTAATTCTAGGCACCAAAAAGAAGTCAACCGTCTAAACGACACGTGAGTGGTCTTCATGTTCATTTGACAACAGGCACGCAGTGGAAACTGGCGTCTTGTCACGCAGAAATCACGCAGTGGCGACTGGAGTGCTGTTGCACAGAGATCACGCAGTAGAAACTGGCGTCATGTCGAACAGAGATCACGCAGTGGAAACTGGCGTCATGTCACACAGAGATCACGCAGTGGAAACTGGCGGCATGTCGCACAGAGATCACGCAGTGGAAACTGGCGTCATGTCGTACAGAGATCACGCAGTGGAAACTGGCGTCATGTCGAACAGAGATCACGCAGTGGAAACTGGGGTCATGTCGCACAGTGATCACACAGTGGAAACTGGGGTCATGTCGCACAGAGATCACGCAGTGGAAACTGGGGTCATGTCGCACAGAGATCACGCAGTGGAAACTGGCGTCATGTCGCACAGAGATCACGCAGTGGAAACTGGCGTCATGTCGCACAGAGATCACGCAGTGGAAACTGGCGTCATGTCGAACAAAGATCACGCAGTGGAAACTGGGGTCATGTCGAACAAAGATCACGCAGTGGAAACTGGCGTCATGTCGCACAGAGATCACGCAGTGGAAACTGGCGTCATGTCGCACAGAGATCACGCAGTGGAAACTGGCGTCATGTCGAACAAAGATCACGCAGTGGAAACTGGGGTCATGTCGAACAAAGATCACGCAGTGGAAACTGGCGTCATGTCGCACAGAGATCACGCAGTGGAAACTGGCGTCATGTCGCACAGAGATACCGAAGACAAAATGGATACCTGTACGGTCGGTTTCCGGCCTATCACCACTTCATCACTTGACATTATGACGAAGTATATAGTTCACTATTTGAGTTGAAATACCAGCATCAGCACCTGTTTAAAGGGTTCATAGATGTATAAACAGTATATAGTAGGGTGATTTTAGATGTTGTTCGTCAAATTCTTTTCCAAGATAAACAAAAGTCGAGCTGGTATAAACACATCCAGGCGTTGTAAGCATAAATTTACAGGTTACCATTTTGGATGCATTGTCTTTCTAAGCTTGGGTAAGTCCACCTTCTACAAAACGGAAGCCGAAAGGTCGTTTTGAGAAAAAAAAACCTTTAAACAAATTTATACGTTAGTTTTGAAGTTTTAGGCATGACTTTACGGATCCGTAAAGAAGCTCGTCTGTTTTTTGTTTCTAAAATTGTGGCTGACTGCATTGTTGGAGTAATCAAGGGCAGAGCACTGTGATTGTGAATACGCGCCATAATATGCCACATGTTGGGACTATAACTGTATGTTCAACCATTTTGCTGACGGGATCATGGAATAGACTGGTCATAAATTCATATGTCTTGTATCTGCTTCCAGGTACAAAATACTCCAAGAAAGATACATGGATGCCTTCAACCACTGCAGACGAATTGAACGAGACTTTAAGGTTTGTCAAAATGTCCATCTACTGCTCCATTGTGATGTTGACTGCACCGCATACCTTACATTTGACGTCCTATATAATGTTCATGATATGTGGGATTTTGTTACTAGATGAACACACAATTGCACAGCCTTATATACATACTCAAAAAAATTAATCTGTTAATTTTAACAGAAAGTGATGCTAGATACTTACGATGCTAGATAACACAATATCTTGTCATATTCAACATAATATGATGTTAGTCTAATATAATCTTTATGGTGAATTAATAAAATATATGTGTTAAAATTAACAGAATAGTCTGCTGCAATAGCAGAATGCGTCACTCAGACAAAAGACTTTCTGTTAAATTTAACAGATTGTATTTTTAGTGTACATTAATCATCTAGTGCAAGTTCCACCGCGTAGGGTCATCACTGGTTGCCACTTTCATGCGCATGGGTCAGTAAAGTCGCGTGTTCGAATCCAGCTCTCACCGAGTCGGCTGTGCCTTTAAACCAGCCTGGCATTAATTACATATGCCTTTCACGACTCTGTACAATATTCGTATCAGAGATGATTGTGTCTCTTGTCACGTGGTCGCGTATGGGCCAATTCATTGTTACGATTGGCCAAACCAAACCAAACCCAACGTCATTATAATACACGTTTCTGCTACAGGAACTACAAGACGATTATAAGCGGTTCATGGACTACACGGACGGAAAGTTTCACTCGGACTACCTGATGAATTTGCGTCGTCGTGGGCTTCAGCTGGCGAACAAGGAGATACTTCGCTACATTCCCGATGAGGACATTGCTAAGTTACTCGACACGGACGTGTTCAGTGATAGTGCTGATTGACTCAGTTTTTACACAGACTGTAGTTGGCCATAGGCCTAAATGAATGGTGCTTCCGGTACAAAGCTAGTACCACCAACAGCTGTACAGTTACTGTTGTTAGCGGGGTGTACTGCAGCCATTACACGACTGATAGCATGCTTGTCTCAGAACAGAATAACACCGGTCAGATTGGAATGGACACTTACGTCATTATAGGTGTCTTCGGTATCACATCTCAAACGGTAAAATGTGACATCTATCTCATTCAAAGGTAGGCTGCAAATAGACCACACATTGTGGTATAATATGGTTGCGGTCAAATCTGACTATATGGTTTGTTTTTTCCTTTGCAATGACAGTTTGTGGGCAAACTGGTTATCTATTAGGCCAACTCATACATGTTCATGTGAGCTTGGACCCGAGTTGCAATTGCGCAAGAGAGGGTTCTTTATTTATTTATTTGATTGGTGTTTTAAGTCGTACTAAAGAATATTTCACTTATACGACGACGGCCAGCATTATGGTGGGTGGAAACCGGGCAGAGCCCGGATGAAACCCACGACCATCCGCAGGTTGCTGGAGGGCTTCCCACGTACGACCGGAGAGAAAGCCAGCATGAGCTGGACTTGAACTCAGAGCGACCGCATCGGTGAGAGACACCTAGGTCATCAACTGAGCCACGGAGGCCCCAACAGGGTTCCTCATAAACACCCGTAAATTTTTGACTACTCATAACTGCGTTCGCCATTGATTGGCTTGTTTCAGCACTTTCAGCGCTACTTCCGTCAAATCATGTCGATGTCCCAGAGAAACTGGCCAGTCCTATTGTTGACACATATACGATGCTGTCTCACTGAAATGCCACGCTGAAGACACCTGACATGACGTCGTTTCCAGTCACCGTATACTAAGTCCAGGTCAATCAGTACCTGCAATATCCCACATACCCTCAGGCATTGTATATGATAGGGTAAAAGTCTGACCGGATTTTCGGCTACAACCAGACAAAACAGACGCTCCACAGTCCTGGCCACCGCTGTTGTGGTTTACCAATCGGATGAACGGGTCTCAGTGTAAACGACTGTAAATGTTCTTCATTCTTGGTGGTTTAAATAGTCAACAAAATCAGTGGTGCTATGCATGAACATATTAATATCCTATAATTCAAGGAGGTAGTAATTCCGTTTCGCGACTAAAGGACAACTGAACATTCCACTAGACGATAGCAGAGCTTGGCAAAGGGATATATATGTAGGCCCGCGCCCGGAACTTCCGGAGTAGTGTAATAAAATAGATGATTTTACAACACATTTTATAATGTAGTTATGATCTCTTTTCTTTTGGAATTCCGGAATAGGTTTCCACTACTCGAAACACAAACATCTCATGCCATTATGTACGATAAAAAAAATCCTTATTAGAAACTTGCCGAAATGTTTCCGCTTGTCGAGCCTATCGAACGAGTTTTACGGTACTATACCAGTGATTTATTTATTTACCTGTATTTGATTACTGTTGAAGAAAAACTCGTTATGTACGGTGGCAGCTAGTTTATAACAGGCGGAGGAAACCGGTGAGCCCTTTAGGATAAACCACCGACTTTTCAGCGGTTACTGGCGAACTGTCCCATATTTGACTTACGCCATTTTGGTAGAGAAACAAGTTGTCTGCATCAAACTTCAGACCACATTTATTTCATTTGTGTTTCAAGTGGTACTCAAGAATATTTCACCCATATGATGGCGATTAGCATTATGGTGGGAGGAAACCGGGGGCCGACCGTCTCACGTACCAACGGAGATTGAGGAAGTCAACGTGAGCGGGACTTGAACTCACATAGAAGCACCGGTGAGAGACTTCTGAGTCATTGCACTTGGCTAGCACCCTAATCAATCGACAACCACCCGTGCCCTACTAACTTGAGCATTTACTGAGGAAGTCACGCACTTCCAAAACAGAGCTTGTTCTTTCCTTTGGGGCCTTTACGTCTATTGAAAAGCAACACAGGAGCAAATGACTTGATAAAACTTGATAAACGACACGGCTTCCGAGACATTTGGATAATACATGTATAGTAAGGTCCGTTGTGCCATAACCCTAGCGTTTAACGGCACAATAGGGTTGCCTCTCTATCTTAGAACGAGTCAGTTTATGACTAAGTAAACCTGCCGCAAGAATTTTGACACGTTTACACTTTGCCACACCCAGCAGCACTGACTTTTAGATGACTAATATAATTGTTTTAAGATAATCACCATTGTTGTATATACCAACGCATGCTTATTTATTTATTTATTTATTTATTTGATTGGTGTTATACGCCGTACTCAAGAGTATTTCACTTATACGACGGCGGCCAGCCTTATGGAAGGAGGGAACCGGGCACAGCCCGGGGGAAACTCACGACCATCCGCAAGTTGCTGACAGACCCAACGCATGTTAAATTTCCGTACAGTAGCGATGTTACGCCACAAAAGGGCGTCACTTTGCTGTCGTAACTCGAGGACGAGGCATTAAACCCATCCAGCATTGTATAGTCAAACCATCTAACCAAAGACATTCTAAAGTTCATGGTTGACTATTTCAGTGAACTGAAACTTCGCATATCTTAACAAGGTGTATGTTCATAAATCTGCAATTAAGTGAAGTCAAGCAAATAATTTCATGTTCAAGCACTTTTCATGTTTCTTTGACAACAACAACAAACGGTTTTCATGGAATTACCAGCATAGTAAAAGAATTTTGCAAAGATTTCTCCGGAGTAATCATAGTCTGAGTGATTAAAATAGGGGCAGTTATAAAGACTAGGATGATCCTTTTGTTAGTCATTTAGCCACGGTTTAGATGTCCACTGTGAAAAGCTGGTTCTTCTATGCATTGACGTCACTCTAGCACGTGTTTACCAGTATTATAGCAACCTTAACTTTAAAATTCCTGCGAGTTTAATGTGTCGTTTTATAGTTTCAAGTAGCTCAGCATGCCGAAAAGAGTTGGAATTGGCTGAGCCCGTGTTCACGCAGCCATGGCCCGCTTAGTGAACGGTTAAGCACCACATGGATTTAGTTGCGTTCCAAATGCGAATCCGTGATCTCGTGTATTTCTAGAAACCATCAAGTGCAAGCGGACTTCAGCGAACTTCGCGCAGGACCACACAAGACAGCACCACAAGATTGCGCTATTACTGTGACACTGGCTGATTGGGGCGTTGTATCCTTTTTTTTTTTATATAAAATAGATTATGAATTGTTTCTCGCCGACATCCCTGGGTTCTGGTCATGTTGTTTAAAGTTTAAGCTAAATATACTATATACACCTTCAATAACACATCAATGTCCTTGCCAAGACAGCTGGTATATCCCAAAACGAGAACACCAAGAAATAAGTGGCATTCTGAAAATAATAATTCCGTGTGATAACCTTCTTCAGACAGCAAATAATCCGGGTGGTTTGCGTTAATATCTATTACAGATATTTCTTCAGCTTTACTGATTGTAACAGTACAAACCGCTCCTGTCAATCTCTTCCTCAGACATGTCAGAGAAGCCAGCCAATTATACAGCCTGTCTTAGAGAAGGGATAGAATCCAGCCAATCATATTGTTTATTTTTCAGAAGAATAGGCCTCGCATTCGCCGGCCCATTCCTTCCCGCCCGTACAAAACGTTGAATTTGTTTACAAACTGCAATGTAAAATAAAAAAGCATATTTTAGATTGCTTTAAAATTTATTTATTTATGTGATTGGTATTTTATGCTGTACTCAAGAGTATTTCACTTATAGGAGGGCGCCCAGCATTATAATGGGAGGAAACCGCACAGAGCCCGGTGGAAATCCACAACCTTGCGAAGGTTGCTGGCAAACCTTTCAAGGTACAAAGCTTGTTTCAAAAGGATGACTGAAACTGTCAATGAATAAGAGTCAATCTGTCGCCAAACAACTCTACCAAACCAGGCCTGACATTGAGAATATAGCTGGCGAGCAGCTTACCACTGTCCTTGTTGCCATTTCAGGTGAGAGAAGACCAGAAAATCGTGCATTTCCACAAATTGATATATTAATAACCCAAGTTTATGGAGGACTGCAGAATGCTGGACTAAACTGGAGAGTAGATAAGAAAATATCTTATCAAATATATATACATATATTTGAAGAAAAACTTGTCCTTAGTCCCCCAAGTTCAAATTCCTTATGATGACATCCGTCATTCGTATATACATAAAAATGCATTGCAGATACCTGGTTGATTGAATTACATCCCTTTGTTAGGGGTACCCAAGTAAGCCATGAGACAGACATCGTTACATTGCTGTGAAGATAAAAAATACAAGTCATCATGGGAATGTGCCAGAGAAATATACAGTCTTGATAATCATTTAAGATTTTAAAAAGCACTCCAAGCAGTATTGACCGCTTTGGCGGCCCAATGGTTAGATTGTCCATCAAGACGTCGGAGACCTGGGTTCAAATCCGGGTTGAGTTATGACAAAGTATGACATTAAATCCAAACGTACATACATACATACATACATAGAAAGCAGTGTTGGCCAAAGGGTATAATGTAAACAAGATTCACAGGATTCAAATTTATACTTTTTTTTTCTTTTTTCGAATAGACTTTATTTTCCCTGAAGTTTAGCATTTTGAAAGTGACACAACTTCCCTGATTTTGATTGATTCATCTACATCACAAGGCCACATAACATTTCTTCTTGTGAAGTTTGATTAATTTCTTATTAGGAAAATGAAGTGGTGTCATTGAAAGTATCACTGTAAGGCCTTTATGTGTTTCTGAAAGTGCATTTTTACACACCAAGCTTAACGTGAAACACAGTAATTCTGAGCCCTCATGAGTCCTCAAATGTTAACAAACTCAATATTGCAACATATTCATAACTAAACCATTGCTCTGACCTCAAATCCATTCCAAACTGAAAGGTTACATGTACAGTTGATTGTGACTACACTGACAGCACATGTGTCATACATGTGCATATAAAAAATGTTTGGTAAAAGTTTCAGGAGCATACACAGAATACAGAGTATTTGTCAACAGAATGATTGTTCCTCTTTAAGGTGTACAGTAAAACAGTTTTACTTTGGAAACACCTTCCACCAAGTAGATTTCAGTCTTCATCACAATCCAATTTTGCCACGTGAGTATGACGTTATTAAGCAAAAACCAAATAAAAAAACATAAATCAATAAATATTTTGTCATTCAAATCTGTCAGCAGGAATTCATAAACTTTTGCTTTTAGCTGATTTATAATGTAGCATACTTACATTGTAAAAGTCCTCTTTAAACTTATTTGTGTTGAGGACAGGTAGTCTGTAGCACAAACTGTAAGCTTCTCGTAAAATGTCAGGATTTTTTGGCAACTCTCCTATATAAGGTCGAAGAGGAAAATATTACCATTACAGTACTACGTGCAAATACAAAGCTGATATCATGTAAACGGTAATTATTTGGGCTAAAAGCGAGGTGTGACAAAGCGTATATTGAACACTTGAGGTGTGAGAGAGTGTATATTGAACACTTGAGGTGTGAGAGATCGTGTACTGAACACTAGAGGTGTGACAAAGCGTATATTGAACACTTGAGGTGTGAGAGAGTGTATATTGAACACTTGAGGTGTGAGAGAGCGTGTACTGAACACCTGAGGTGTGAGAGAGCGTGTACTGAACACTTGAGGTGTGAGAGAGCGTGTACTGAACACTTGAGGTGTGAGAGAGCGTATATTGAACACTTGAGGTGTGAGAGAGCGTGTACTGAACACTTGAGGTGTGAGAGAGCGAATACTGAACACTTGAGGTGTGAGAGAGCGTATATTGAACACTTGAGGTGTGAGAGAGCGTGTACTGAACACCTGAGGTGTGAGAGAGCATGTACTGAACACTTGAGGTGTGAGAGAGCATATCTTGAACACTTGAGGTGTGAGACAGTGTGTACTGAACACTTGAGGTGTGAGAGAACAAATATTGAACACTTGAGGTGTGAGGGAACAAATATTGAACACTTGAGGTATGAGAGAGCGTGTACTGAACAAATGAGGCGTGAGAGAGCGAATACTGAACACTTGAGGTGTGAGAGAGCATATCTTGAACACTTGAGGTGTGAGACAGCGTATATTGAACACCTGAGATGTGAGAGTGTAAATTGAACACTTGAGGTGTGAGAGAGCATGTACTGAACACTTGACTCGTATACTGAACACTTGAGGTGTGAGAGAACAAATATTGAACACTTGAGGTGTGAGAGATAGCATATTGAACACCTGAGGTGTGAGAGAGAGCATACCTGCTTCCACAGCTTTGATGTACTCCAGGATTAACTTCACACGACTGTGTAACATCTTCACTGAGCTATGCTGAGCCTGTAGGTGCTGGGCCACTGCAGCAATTCAAACAGACCAGTTTTTGTTATCTTCAATGAAATTATCAAATTAGAACATGGACAACATGGACACAGTGAGCTACATACAAGCCTGTTAAACTTCAACAGTATATAACTTACAGTCGTGTTCGTATTTCCAACTAGAATTTTCAGCTAATGATAATTTAATATGCTCTTTTGGATTATCCTAAGAGCTATTTTAAAGACAAATCCGACCCAGTGTACAATAACATGTCTTGTATATGGGTTGTACATGCATGTATTCTTTATTGCTGGAACAACTAAAACTTAAGACAATAAATTGATTGTGAGGTGCAGAAAATGTTTCAGACTTTGCTAACTGTTATATGATTAAGAATGCATTTAGCACTATTATACAAGTAGTTCAACAGCTGAGTGGATCAGACACTGATTCTTAAATTAAGAAGCATCAACATACCAGCCGAACTTTCCCCAGTGTCTGACGTGGACACTCGTGCTACATGATCTATCCCTATCCTCTCTACCTCTTCTGTGGCCAGTGTGTACTGCAATTCTACAAACAACATGGTGGCCTGTAAAACAGAGGTGAGAGAATGAGACTGAGTACGTCAATATATGATGTACACAAAGGAGATAAGGTAAACAACATGGTGGCCTGTAAAACAGAGGTGAGAGAATGAGACTGAATACATAAATATATGATGTGCAAAATTTATTTACTTATTTATTTATTTGATTAGAGTTGTACGCCGTGCTCATGAATATTTCACTTATACTACGGCAACCAGCATTATGGTGAGAGGAAACCGGGCAGAGCTTGGTGAAAACCCACAACCATCCGTAAGTTACCGGCAGACCTTCCCACGGAGGGCCGGAGAGGAAGCCAGCCTGAGCTGGACTTGAACTCACAGTGACTGCATTGGTGAGATGATGTACAAAAAGAAGATGAGGTAAACAACATGGTGGCTTGTAAAACAGAGGTGAGAGAATGAGACTGAGTACATACAGTAAACTTGTTGATGAAGGAAAATAACACATGGTGACCTTAAACACAGAGATAACCAAGTACCACAATCAAAGATATAATCTCAATAATCTGTATACAAATGTAAGACAAACAAACTATGTCAATAAAGGAAAACACAGTAAAAACATAAAGTTTATATATCAGTGCCAAAGCAGAAATCACAAAAGTTTTATACTGAGGTAAATTACAATTAGATGTATAAGCTAGTGAACAGTCATGAAATTTAGAGGCTGTGCTAAATGCTTGATTTGGCTGATTTTTCTCCACTAGTCATAAATTTACGTACATGTAAACTTGTAAAATTGAATTTTCGTCAAAAACAGCAAAATTTTCAATCAAATACAAAATGAGTACAAATACAGTATGATTAACATCTGCAACTTACCTCACCATTCACCAGGTCTATCACAGTTTCATACAAGGATACGGGAAGCTGGTAACAAAAGAGATAACCAGGTTACATCATACAGGTTACTACATACAAGGATACGAGAAGCTGGTGACAAAAGAGATAACCAGGTTACATCATACGGTTACTACATACAAGGATACGGGAAGCTGGTGACAAAAGAGATAACCACATTACATCATATGGTTACTACATACAAGGATATGGGAAGCTGGTGACAAAAGAGATAACCAGGTTACATCATATGGTTACTACATACAAGGATACGGGAAGCTGGTGACAAAAGAGATAACCACATTACATCATACAGGTTACTACACACAAGGATACGGGAAGCTGGTGACAAAAGAGATAACCAGGTTACATCATACGGTTACTACACACAAGGATACGGGAAGCTGGTGACAAAAGAGATAACCAGGTTACATCATATGGTTACTACATACAAGGATATGGGAAGCTGGTGACAAAAGAGATAACCAGGTTACATCATACGGTTACTACACACAAGGATATGGGAAGCTGGTGACAAAAGAGATAACCAGGTTACATCATACGGTTACTACATACAAGGACATGGGAAGCTGGTGACAAAAGAGATAACCAGGTTACATCATATGGTTACAACATACAAGGATACGGGAAGCTGGTGACAAAAGAGATAACCAGGTTACATCATACGGTTACTACACACAAGGATACGGGAAGCTGGTGACAAAAGAGATAACCACATTACATCATATGGTTACTACATACAAGGATACGGGAAGCTGGTGACAAAAGAGATAACCAGGTTACATCATATGGTTACTACATACAAGGATACGGGAAGCTGGTGACAAAAGAGATAACCACATTACATCATATGGTTACTACATACAAGGATACGGGAAGCTGGTGACAAAAGAGATAACCACATTACATCATACGGTTACTACATACAAGGGTATGGGAAGCTGGTGACAAAAGGGATAACCAGGTTACATCATACAGGTTACTACACACAAGGATACGGGAAGCTGGTGACAAAAGAGATAACCACATTACATCATACGGTTACTACATACAAGGATATGGGAAGCTGGTGACAAAAGAGATAACCAGGTTACATCATATGGTTACTACATACAAGGATACGGGAAGCTGGTGACAAAAGAGATAACCACATTACATCATACAGGTTACTACACACAAGGATACGGGAAGCTGGTGACAAAAGAGATAACCAGGTTACATCATATGGTTACTACATACAAGGATACGGGAAGCTGGTGACAAAAGAGATAACCAGGTTACATCATATGGTTACTACATACAAGGATACGGGAAGCTGGTGACAAAAGAGATAACCACATTACATCATATGGTTACTACATACAAGGATACGGGAAGCTGGTGACAAAAGAGATAACCAGGTTACATCATACGGTTACTACATACAAGGATATGGGAAGCTGGTGACAAAAGAGATAACCAGGTTACATCACACAATTACTACATACAAGGATACGGGAAGCTGGTGACAAAAGAGATAACCAGGTTACATCATACCGTTACTACGTACAAGATTTTAATTTGAGCACACTTTGGAATGAAATGTGACCAAAAAATAAGGTAACACAATATAGAAAATTTTCATAATCACACTCGCAACAACAAAATCAGCAGAATCAAATTTCTTTGATTCTAAGCATTACAATATTTGTTTGGCCATCTTAATTTGGGCTTTTGTTGTTTGGCTAGTTATTTTGGTGTTTTTTTTTCTGGCAAATTTTAATTTGTTCACCCAAACGGGTATGGAAATTGCCCTGTAGGTGATCCTAATCTCGTATAAATGTAATATGACAACATGGATACAAAAACAGAACATACCTCATATTATTCATTAAAAAATTTGAACCTTAATTTAATCGCTTACTAATACTAATATGCAATCACACAAAATTTTCCACAGAAAGTGGCATTCTTCACTAAAAACACATTTTCAACAAGGTAATATATATGAAATCATCTCTGAATAAATTCAGTATGTTTGATACTGAACTTTGTTAATTTATACATGAAGGTTCTGAAAGTACGCTTAAAATTTTGAAAAGCTAAGTGGTTATTTCTCTGATCTAAGGTCTTTCATTTAAAGAACACTTTGATATAAATAGACTTCATACGAAACATGAACAGCTTAAACACATTCTTTATTATTTTTTTTTTTGTCCACAAATTAATTACGGGTAAACAGATTACATTATGTGTTTCTGCAGCAGAAATAGCTCAGTACTAAACCATTATGACAATGTGAATCCCCAACATCTTACCGTTTCTGCATGTTTTGCTTGAGAGTTCAGTTTTAGAACTATTGGGCTTTCATTGATTTGGCAAATCTGAAAACAAAACATGTAAAAGGTAATGTTCAAGTATCAAATCTGATCTGTTTCTGTGCTTTTGGTGAACACATGTTGGAAAAAGATTTTGAAACTTCAAAAATACCTCTGTAAGAATACTAGGATATGTTTGACAGCATTCTCAGGCAACTGTAGGTGCTAAAAGCAATAATAAGGAATAACAT
The DNA here is from genome assembly GCF_032854445.1 of Liolophura sinensis. Lineage (NCBI taxonomy): Eukaryota > Metazoa > Mollusca > Polyplacophora > Chitonida > Chitonidae > Liolophura > Liolophura sinensis. The sequence continues at coordinate 28,308,832 of NC_088306.1, forward strand.
GATAACCAACATATATTTAAAAAAGGGGGATAACTCTAGTCAAGGAAGCAAACTAACAGTAAATCTTCAACTCGTTCAACTACTAAACCACTTTTTCACTGAAATTTTCGCATATAATTAGCATGAAAATGATGCTAAAAATACTTTGTTTGTGTCATTAAAATTATTTCTCCACACCTCATAGTTGTCTCAGCTTGTTTCAAAATATTAATCGCACAGGTGGTTGAAACCGTTGAAGAATTAGGGCAAGTCTTTACATTACCTGTTTGTGAACTTTGATGTCAGATTCTGACGGAGCATCACCTGTTGTGTACCAGCCCAGGAAATCCATTTCACTAAACACCTGTTTAACTGCAATAAAATTTACAAAAACATGCACACAAGAAAATGACCTAAATCTTATTTATTCATTTTATTACTGCCATCTTGTGGGTCCTAGCAATATAGCAATGTAATAAATGATGAACAATTATGAACAACTTAACCCCACACGAACAATATGTAAAATGATCCACACCATTGCAAGAATAATAAAATAAAATTTAACAGCCCTTAAATAATGGCTAGCATACAGACCAATGTACCTTGACCTGTGTTGGCCAGAAGGGACAGTGCCTTCTATCTCTTAAACTTACACTGCTCTTCTTTGCTCTGATAAAATTCCATATTGATGATAATGTCTTCCTCCACTTTGTCAAACAGCAGCTCAAAGGAATTCATCACCTCAATGTTTCTGCCTTTTTGTTTTCCTATCAAGGCTCCTATCACTGAAACAAAAGATGAGTTAGGAAACCCAAGCCATTCAGCCTCTGATCAAATGTTTGTGGGTCACAGTAAACAAAGCAGTCCAGGACTGCTCTGGCATTTAATAGGTTAAGTAAAAATTATTTTGCCTGGGGATAGCCACAAACAAACATCACAGTGCATTCCTGATGCAGTTACCTGCCCTTGTCAAACAAGTTGAGGCTGCAAGTACAGTGGGACGGTTTGAGCAATACTAAAGAATCTCCGGCCCACACGGCCTAAGAAATAACCCCTCAATGTTGTACTTATGATAAATCGACCGTCAAAAAGGTAAGGAACATGAGTGTCTAACCACTTACGGCTGTGGAGATGTATTTGATGGGTAATTTTTGTCTCAGAGAAGAGAGTGCCACGGTAACTGCATCAGATTTTTACAGAGCGCCCTCTGATGTTGGCCATCCTTGGTTGAAAAGAAATTGTCACATCTAATGTCAGAGCAACCCCGGACTTCAATTAAATCAAATTAAAAGTTGAAGTCTATTTTCACAAATTTCTCATATATTTACCGGCCTCAACACTAAACCATTAAACTGAAAACATCCAGTCGGTCCATTCTGCAGATTGCTTTGCGGAACGAAGTGGGCCTTTAAATCCAGTTTAAAACAGCAGGACATGCCAATGACTGGTATGGATTGAAGAGAATTGGACCTTTATTTCCACTCATGCAAGTACAAATACATTCTCTAGTCGAAATACTGAAATCCACAGAAATATTTCCGTCTCCCTCATCAAAACAACACCGTGCACTCATGGTTAGTCAGTTGTACTAAAATTATGGAACCACATCCAAAAAGATAAGGAAATCAACCTAGCAAGATGAGACAATGCAACCAGTCTTAAATGAAAATTTATCAATCGTCATGGAAGTAAAATAAAAAGAATAATTTGCCCTATCAGTTAAGCGAGAAAAATCAACTCCAGAAGTTTCAGTCAAGGTTTGCGGCGGTCATCTGCACAGATGTTGTTTTGCCTTTTTTCTGTCCGTGGCCTCAGATACAATTCAGATTTTAGACACATCCGATGTGTAGTGACTCCACACCACAATTTTGAAGAGAAGAAAAATCTACACTTGACCAGATTTTCTGCATATAACTAGTATGAAATGGATTTAAACATGTATGAGTGATGAAAAAGATCCTTTTCTCCTCAATCCATACAAGAAATCAACCTGTGCAGCCATTTCAGAGTTGATCTAAAGGCTCACTTTGTTTCGCAGAGTGCTTTGCGGCATATACCGACTAGATTTTTCAGTTCAATGATTAAACATTGAGACAGGTGACTATCAGAATTTGCGGGAAATAGACCTCAACTATCCCGAACTACAACATGTATTTGTAAGTCTCTGAGGTGATAAACACACAGAAAGATTGTATGTGTCTGTAACAATCATGTTTATGTTCATTTAGGCGGGGCTTCCGTGGCTCAGTCTCTCACCAATGCGGTCACTGTGAGTTCAAGTCCAGCTCATGCTGGCTTCCTCTCTGGCCGTATGTGGGAAGGTCTGCCAGCAACCTGCGGATGGTCGTGGGTTTCCCCCGGGCTGTGCCCGGTTTCCACCCACCATAATGCTGGCCGCCGTCGTATAAGTGAAATATTCTTGAGTACGGCGTAAAACACCAATCAAATAAATAAATAAATTCATTTAGGCTTAAATGAGTGAGCAGTTGTAAAGACTGGCATTATACTTTTGTTAGTCAATGAGCCCCTTCGGCAGATGAAGACTAGGGTCATGTTTATGTGTAACTTTCTAGGTCCGCCGAATATGGAGGAGACCCTTTTCAGATGTAATCCACGTGACAAAAGCATGTGACACACCCACATGTGTACTCAACCCTTACCATGTTCATCTGTCTTAAAGACGTTTAAAAACCACATTCTAGCACATCAACTCAAGTTGTGTTGTGATATAAGCAACCTGCTACGGACCCGACATGCTGTCTAATGGATGTTGGAATCCAGAGCATTTCTCAACAAGCAAAGTCAATCCTTTCAAAAATGTATGAACCATGAATAATCCAGGGCAGACAGTTCACAGAAACTAGAATGATAAAACATCTTATTTATGATGTTTTCTTTGTATGCAAACTGAAAATTCCATTTTAACAAACGAAAAATCAGTAAAATCATGTGAGGGTTTGAAAAAATGATGTTAGAATGCACATAGAAATCAACACATAAATATGACTCTAGTGTTTACCACTCCCGCCCCTTCGTAGCCGTGAAAGACTCCCACTCCTTTTCTTATACTGGTCTAGCATCATTGGAGTCTCGACGCTTTCAGTGTTAATTTCATACTCAACGAAGGTCCATGCCGATTTGTTATCGAATAAGTCTCGCACAAATAAAAGAAACCAACCTAAAGACCTGCTTTCCGCACCCACTGCACCGCCATCATATGTCCCTACTAGATTTAGAATAGACGTATTATAGCCATGAAGGCTTCCACAGTGTACACTCCTCTGCTCCACTATGAAGCAGGACATGCACATAGCTGCTCAACATGGCGCCTTCATGGCTATAACATGTGAAAAGCAGGTCTCTAGGCTGGTGTCTTTTATTCGTGCGACACTTGTTCGATAACAAAAGAAATCGACCTGGACCTTCGTTGATTATGAACTTAACACTGTAAGCGTTGAGACTCCAACAACGCCAGGCCAGTATCAGAAAAGGAGTATGGAGTCTTTCGGGCTAGCCCCTCCTAAGATGTTCATTGTGAAAAGCTTGTTCTTCAATGAACTGACGTCGTTCTACCACGTGAGCAACATCAGCTTAAAAATTCCGGATAACAGCCGCCACTTAAAAGACCTAAATGTATCTTTCCGTTACCAGTATACAACAGTTCAACCTGATTTTGAACCAATGTTGTTGTTGTTACCTTGCATGGGTTTCCCTTCTTGCGCTCGAACCCTCGTGGAATGCTCTGATATGTTCATGATAACCAGGGGGTGGAGGGACACCGCCACACTTCCCGAAGTTCCTGTAGAGGCCATCACCGCCGAAGAGGTGCCATCAACCTCCATATTCGAGGTCATTTTGTTTTCTTGATAAACTAAATCTTCCTAACAATTTTGACAATGTTGACCCTAACCGCTCTCTCGTGTGGGAGGCGTAAAGAGTACTATGTGATGCAGCTTTTTGGTCGATGAGGCTCACAAGGGGTGGGATTTGTAAAATTTTCCCGGAACTAATATCAATAATGTGTCGCCTGTCAGCGACCAAATCAATAACGTTATCGATGAAACGCTTTCTTGCGTGGCCCTGTAATAGCTGACTCTGGTGAGAAGTACGAAAATAATTTTTTTGTCTTCTAGAGATGAGAATACAAAATATTGAAAATTTTTAGGCCTACATGAAGGCCTTCCCACCGGTATCTGTGACTAATATAACAGATTATAATACTCTGTTATATTGGTCCCATCTGGTATTTAATTAGGCGTGTAACCAGTAAACTAGAATTTAAATATTGGTACATACATGTATGCATTAGATTACATTAGATATGTACATTTTTACAAATAGCCATTACCCACATAGGCCCGTCATTACGATAGGCTACCTATATTTTTAGACATCTCTCCCATCTAAAAGTCAGGTATCGCATGTAATATTCACAGACATGGATGGAGTGTTGGTATCCGCACCATCCGGCCTCCAGATAGCCAAGTGTACATCTACGTTTTGGGCTGTAATTAGATTTAATCGCTTTTGTTAAAGGGAACTCAGTTTAGCTGAGTTATATCTGTAGTGCTCGGTAGGTTAGAATCCAGTAGATCCAATGATAAATTTTACGTAATAGGCGCACATGTAAACTGACGGCCAAAAGAAACTTAAAAACGTGAGTTAAATTTAACCAGCCTTTTCATCAAATTAATACCAAATTATTGTAGGAAAGCATTGTACCAAGCATATTCCCATATGCGACAAGCGTCGTATACGCCCACACGAATTTCTTTTGAGACAACGCAGAAAGTTGAAAAATCACGTGACCCATGGATGGCCACACTGCACATGTAATAAGTGTATAAAAACGTTACACACAGTGTGCTGGACTTGCACACTGACTAAAAAAACCACCAAAGTTATGCCTCGATTGACTCCAGAACAACCTAGAGTGCCCTGGGTATGGTATCCATGGGAGCAACCCATGCCCGCACTGAAAGGACCTTCGGCTGTTCTCGTGTCACTGTGACAAACTTGATGCAACGTTACAGACAGACATGGCCAAGAACAGGCAGGCCTAGGGTAACTACGCCCAGAGAAGTCCGGTACCTGGGCACCTTACACCTGAGGAACAGCTTCCTGACAGTGACGTCATCGTCAATCAATGCCTTTTGTCACCGGTTGAGTCGGCGGACCGTGTTCAGGAGACTCATAGCTCACGGAATTAGGGCCTATTGACCATTCAGAGGGCTGTTGTTGATAGCCGAACATCGTCCCAAGAGGTTGCGATGGGCTCGAATTGTGCGCCGTTAATTGGCAGCGACGTGACTGGCATCGTGTTGTTTTCACGGATGAAAGCCGCTTCTGCCTGTTCCGAGCCGATGGCAGACAGTGAGTTTACCGTCGAAGAGGCGAACGAACGGCTGCATCATGCGTCCAGGAGGTGGTACCGTTTGTTGGCGGCAGCGTGATGGTATTGGGTGGGATTTGTGGAGAGGAACGGACACCACTGGTAATTTACGGGAACCTAACAATTCTGTGTTACGTGGATGAAATTCTACGTCCTGTTGCCCTGCCATTCAACAGCAGCCACGTGGTGTCCTGTACCAGCATGACAACGCCAGACCTCATACAGCTCGAGTTGTGCAGAGCTTCCTGGACGTCAACGACGTCAGCGTCTTGCCGTGGCCTGCACGAACCCCAGATATGTCCCCCATGGAAAACCTATGTAATATCATGGGTCATCGAGCAGCCAACCGACAAGAACTGACGTTCGCTTTCCAAGATGAATGGCAACGAATCCCACGTCATCTCATCAGACGACAGACTTTATGCGTCGGAGAGTTTTTGCATGCATTAAAGCACGGGTTGGCCACACGCGATATTGATTGGTTTTGGCATTGATTGATTTTAAAAATAATCAACTTTTTGTATACTCTGCCCATTGTTAACCAAGATGGAATGGCTATTTTCTACCCCTGCTCTGTTTGTCCACTTGCAAAATGATTTGAGGGCTACTTTGTCTCTTCTTACTCAAGACTTTCAATATCTAAAGTCATTGGTCTTTTCAATATATTAATCTTCAGTCATCCTGTTTTTTGTTTTGGCAAAATGAATTGATTTGGACTCTTTGTAAAGTTTCTTTCGGCGGTCAGTTTACATAAGTAAAATGGTAAAATATTGAGTAAAAATCTCTTTCTTATTATGCTCAAATTTCCGTGTTCAGAAGCAAAATCTGAATAGCCTTGAAACTCGACGTATTCTTATGTGAAAGCATTTCATGTATCATTTATTTCATTGACATGGTGCTGTGAGATTTTTCACTTTAATGTGACAACTGTCAGATTTATGGATAGGGGAAACCAGTTGTGTCCAGAGTAAACCGCCGACATTCGTTAGTACAAGTCCGAGATTGCACTGACATTAGGTTGGGCAAAATTTTGTTCAGCCACGAATGGTCCAAACCAAACAAGATTTGGCCAAATCTAATGTTCGAGTAATCTTGAACTATAGCCTCTTCACTTAAAGCCATATCAGTCGAAACAGCGAGAATTGGATTCGAACACCTAAGGTATTGGTCACAGACCTTCAGCAATTACTGAAGAAATTCCCCTCGTTCACTACATGTGGGTCTATGTGTGCCAAACTGTATGTGACATGCAGACCTTTATGCCACATCGGAGGGAGACTAGCTGCCCTGCACGATTGTAAGACCACCCAATCCACACCACGTGACAGTATCACGACACAGAAACATCCCAGACGCTGGATGCAGCTACATGTGTATGTTTGTCTGATACTGTACGGTTTCGCCATGAACGTTTAAATTTGTTATGGAGGCGGGATGGGGTGGGGTGGGGCGCTGTGCATCCGTTGCCGTGCGTGCCATCGCGGCGCATTGACCCAGTACACTCTTACCAATGCGATCGCCCGATGTGCAAGTACAAGTACGGTAGATCACTTTATGTGCTAAATGCTTCACACATATATGTACTTCTAATAATGGACAATCATTTTTAATCTACTTTACGCATTATATCGTGCTGAAATAATATTCAAAGACTCACTATTATTCTTATTGTTTATATTTACAGGGATTAATTTTGCAGGAGTAAATACAAATGAACCTCATTTTTGTGTTTTGACGCCATGAGAACACGGCTACGTCGAAACTTAAGCTATGTTCCCCGCAACATTACTTCCTCCTATATGGGCATATTATAGTATCCATGCATTTAAAATTTTTGCAGTGGTCCTCCCTGACCGAGGTTGTTAGGCTGCCAGAGCGACAAAATGATCCAGGAGACACTCACCAATGCGGTAAGTTCAAGCTTATGCTGGCTTCCTCTCCATCCGTATACATTGGAAGTTCTGCCAGCAACCCCCGGATGGCCGTGGGTTTCCCCTTTGCTGCCGTCGTATAAGTGAAATATTCTTGAGTACGCGGTAAAAAAAAAACAATCAAAAAACAATACCATTTTTTTTGTGTGCATTAGACACTGCAGAGTGGGGGAAATCACTGCACCACAAATGTAACTCTCTGCAAAACTCTTGAGCACGCAATTATGCACCAATCAGTTAAATAAATATATAACAAATGTAACTTTTAACCTTATACTTCCAGTACACATAACATGTTAATGGTAATGGCAGCTAGCGGACCACATGCGCTCTCAACCAGGATTCCGTATGATTTCGCTGTAGTTCCACACATTACCATAGCTTAACAATTATCCATTCTAATTTATGATAACACTTATTCACCGCAAGAGGGCCTATATCTTTACTCACACAAAAATATGGTTTCAGAGAAAAAATACAAAGCTTCGAACTCTTCCTCGAGGTACAACCTGTTCTCCACAGTGACATCGTCAGTTCACTGCGCTAGGAGGAATGCCTGCTTACTTATGGAAGACATACGGATTTTAAACATACCAAAACATGACAAACCTATTAACCATCTAAATTTTATGTTTTACATATGAAGGCAAAGGTTAACCAATACGACACTTTGACAGCACGTAGAAATGCACACATGAAAGTTTCAGTGAAGATATTTTTCTGCTTAACGTTAATCTTCTTACTATAAATTAAAAACACAGTGTCTCGATTGAACGAAAAATTGGCGTTTTTGACCGAGTGTGCATTTTCGGCGGGTTATTACATCTGATTTTGAAATTTCCAGAGTTGTGCCGGGATTTTGAAATTCTCACTTTCTTATTGTAACTCTCTGGGGCCCGTTCCCGGCTTACCTTACCAGGTCCTTTATGCATAGAGGATATGTGTGGGAGTAACGAATCGCGTGATCTCTCCTTCGGATTTTGGATGGAAAAATTTCGCTTGGAGATCTTATTATATCAGGGAATATGGACCAAGGAACGAGAGCAAAAATGGCTTCTCTTCCCCCCAAGTCACGAGCATTTTGTTCAGTCAGCTACTGTTTATTGAAGCCGTTATAACCGGAATACCTAAGCTGGTAGAGCGTTTTCTACGGGGGCAGTAATCCAGGGTCAATCCTGGGTCGGATAACATCTAAGACCTTAAAATTTGAAGTTGTAATTTCCTCGCTGGGCCATTAGCATACATGCGCAATTTAACCAGTTCTTGGACTCATTTGAAACACGCATGAATTTTGATGGAGTAAAAAAAAAGTGGTAGAGATTCTGATCACTGACAAACCCAACCCCCTAACCCAAAACCTTGTTGACTAGACACCATGACCTCAATCCCATCAGCCGTAATTCAAAAAAAAAAATGGTGGTCAACCTATAATCATATTTTGATATGCTGTACCCACATAGCTGAGTTATGTGCACAGGTTAGTCAGTATTCCAAGTGAAAGTTTGAAAACATTATGTCATGAAATATATTCTTCGATGGGATTTGGCTCCCAATATTGCAAAAAATACTACTGCTCTACAGGTACTTTGATCTGAACACGATCACTGCACTGTTAAAGGATAGGCAAGTTGGCTAGTTCCCTGTCCATGGCGTCAGATGGTGCTGATCACTTCACAATCAAGGTACATAGAACATGCTAGGGGACCAGATTAATAGGCAAGTAGCCCTGTTGTGCCAAAAAGTGAAAACATCGCTTTGCGTTGGGACGTCACTCTGTTGTCGTATTGAAGTAACTTGAATCCGGTGTATTCAGGCCCAGTTTGTATAGTTTGTTGTTTATTTCATGTCTGCCTTTGCCGTTACGTTTTGTAGTCAGGAGTCTCCCACCGATGCCATCGATGTAAATGCAAGTTCAACTCCTGTTGGTTTACTCCCCGGTCGCACGTGGGAGGGACTGCCAGCTATAGCTACCTGTGGATGGTCGGTTTTCTTAAATCATATTGATGTCGTATAAATGAAACATTCTTTAATTTTGCGTAAAACTCCATTCAAATTAATAATTAAATAAATTATGATATTACACACGAATGACGTTTATTTGCCTCTAACATTGCCGTTTTACATCAAATTCAAGTATGTTTCACGTCTATGACGATCCTGGGGTTAATGTACTGGATAAACCACGTGGAGGAAACCGACCCTAAAGGAAACGATCACACCTTGCTTGGCATCTGTACCGCCCGACGCATAGCTGCATGCAGGCAAACACATGCGTAAAGTACCTAAGCGCCCTATAATTGGTATGTTTAAAATAAAAGAGAAGACAATATGTTTATTGATTTTTTTTTTTAATCACAAAGGTTAGTTTTAGAATTTAGTATTAAATGCCACTAACAAAACTTACATATACAAAGGTGAACACATATACATCCAGATCTGTCAGGGGCCTACCGTACTTCAATGATAAACTGAACAAGATTCTGAAGAAATGGAGAGGAAAATTATTACAATTTGGTTTAAATTTTAGATTTGTTGCAACGGTCTGCATTCATGTTCTTCAAAAAGTTGTAAGGATAAGGCAGGTCTGGTTTGGAGGCTTCGTCAAGCTGCTTCATCTGCAAATCAAGTAAGTAAATTTGATCAAATTTGTATATGTACATGTAACTCAGCAAATGAATTTTATTACAGTAAGAAATTTCAAACAGAAAGGAATTTTATTTATTATTTATTTATCTATTTCATTGTTATTTGTACGCCTCACTAAAACTTTTCAAGATGGCGGTCAGTAAATTTTATGAGTGGAAGAAGCCAGGTTTAAGTAAACGGTTCCATGCACTGTCAAGCATTTATTGTCACCCCATCCACCATATACAGTCAAACATTTATTGTCACTCAAACCACCATGCGCAGTCGATCATTTACTGTCACCCAAACCACTATGCGCAGTCAACCGTTTATTGTCACAAAAACCACCTTGCACAGTCATACGGTTATAGGAAAGCATTGTACCAAGCATATTCCCATATGCGACAAGCGTCATATACGCCCACACGAATTTCTTTTGAGACAACGCAGAAAGTTGAAAAATCACGTGACCCTTGGATGGCCGCAACTGTAATAAGTGTATAAAAACGTTACACACAGTGTGCTGGACTTGCACACTGACTAAAAAAACCACCAAAGTCATGCCTCGATTGACCCCCAGAACAACCTAGAGTGCCCTGGGTATGGTATCCATGGGAGCAACCCATGCCCGCATTGAAAGGACCTTCGGCTGTTCTCGTGTCACTGTGGCAAACTTGATGCAACGTTACAGACAGACAGGGCCAAGAACAGGCAGGGCTAGGGTAACTACGCCCAGAGAAGTCCGGTACCTGGGCACCTTACACCTGAGGAACAGCTTCCTGACAGTGACGTCATCGTCAATCAATGTCTTATGTCACCGGTTGAGTCGGCGGACCGTGTCCAGGAGACTCATAGCTCACGGAATTAGGGCCTATTGACCATTCTGAGGGCAGTTGTTGATAGCCGAACATCGTCCCAAGAGGTTGCGATGAGCTCGAATTGTGCGCCGTTAATGGGCAGCGACGTGACTGGCATCGTGTTGTTTTCACGGATGAAAGCCGCTTCTGCCTGTTCCGAGCCGATGGCAGACAGTGAGCTTACCGTCGAAGAGGCGAACGAACGGCTGCATCATGCGTCCAGGAGGTGGTACCGTTTGTTGGCGGCAGCGTGATGGTATGGGGTGGGATTTGTGGAGAGGAACGGACACCACTGGTCATCTACGGGAACCTAACAACTCAGTGTTACGTGGATGAAATTCAACGTCCTGTTGCCCTGTCATTCCTTCAACAGCAGCCACGTGGTGTCCTGTACCAGCATGACAACGCCAGACCTCATACAGCTCGAGTTGTGCAGAACTTCCTGGACGTCAACGACGTCAGCGTCTTGCCGTGGCCTGCATGTACCCCAGATATGTCCCCCATGGAACACCTTTGGAATATCATGGGTCATCGAATAAGACAACGGCCATACCTTGCAGCCAACCGACAAGAACTGACGTTCGCTTTCCAAGATGAATGGCAACGAATCCCACGTCATCTCATCAAACGACAGACTTTCTTTATGAGTCGGAGAGTTTTTGCATGCATTGAAGTACGGGTTGGCCACAGGCGATATGGATTGGTTTTGGTATTGACTGATTTTAAAAATAATCAACTTTTTGTATACTCTTCCCATTGTTAACCAAGATGGAATGGCTATTTTTCTACTCCTGCTCTGTTTGTCCACTTGCAAAATGATTAGATGGCTGCTTTGTGCGTTCTTACTCAAGACTTTCAATATCTAAAGTCATTGATCTTTTCAATATATTAATCTTCAGTCATCCTGTTTTTTGCTTTGGCAAAATAAATTGATTTGAACTCTTTGTAAAATTTCTTTCGGCCGCCAGTTTACATAAGTAAAATGGTAAAATATTGAGTAAAAATCTTTCTTATTATGCTCAAATTTCCGTGTTCAGAAGCAAAATCTGAAGAGCTCTAATAGGCTAGAAACTCGACTTATTCTTATGTGAAAGCATTTTATGTATCATTTATTTCATTGACATGGCGCTGTGAGATTTTTCACTTTAATGTGACGACTGTCAGATTTATGGATAGGGGAAATCAGTTGTGCCCAGAGTAAACCGCCGACATTCGTTAGTACAAGTTCGAGATTGCACTGACATTAGGTTGGCCAAAATTTTGTTCAGCCACGAATGGTCCAAACCAAACAAGATTTGGCCAAATCTAATGTTCGAGTAATCTTGAACTATAGCCTCTTCACTTAAAGCCATATCAGTCGAAACAGCGAGAATTGGATTCGAACACCTAACGTATTGGTCACAGACCTCCAGCAATTGCTGAAGAAATTCCCCGCGTTCACTACATGTGGGCCTATGTGTGCCAAACTGTATGTGACATGCAGACCTTTATGCCACATCGGAGGGAGACTAGCTGCCCTGCACGATTGTAAGACCACCCAATCCACACCACGTGACAGTATCACGACACAGAAACGTGTGTCCCAGACGCTGGATGCAGCAACATGTATATGTTTGTCTGATACTGTACGGTTTAGGCATAAACGTTTAAATTTGTTATGGAGGTGGGATGGGGTGGAGTGGGGCGCTGTGCCTCCGTTGCCGTGCGTGCCATCGCGGCGCATTGACCCAGTACACTCTTACCAATGCGATCCCCCGATGTGCAAATACAAGTACGGTAGATCACTTTATGTGCTAAATGCTTCACACATATATGTACTTCTAATAATGGACAATCATTTTTAATCTACTTTACGCATTATATCGTGCTGAAATAATACTCAAAGACTCACTATTATTCTTATTGTTTATATTTACAGGGATTAATTTTGCAGGAGTAAATACAAATGAACCTCATTTTTGTGTTCTGATGCCATGAGAACACGGCTACGTCGAAACTTAAGCTATGTTCCCCGCAACATTACTTCCTCCTATATGGGCATATTATACAATCCTGGAAAAAAGTTTGGAATATTGTTTTCACTGATGATAGCATTTACCAGAAACATACTTTTGTGCGCCTTACATTGAATGCACACATTCTTGTTTGGGTGGAAAATGTAGTGGATTATGTCCCCTTTCAGCTCATACACACCATTATTGCTTGTGTCACCTGAGCAAAATTACAGTTGGGACAAAGCATGACCATCCATTTCTCAGTGAAAAAGTCATGTACGCAGACATGATTATAATTTAACCTTGTAACTCTTATAAAAGCTCGGTTAAGGCATGCCAGTGCTCCAGAGTGTTTCCAACAATACTGCTGTGATCATGAGACGTAAACTGAGTGCTGCAGTCTGCAACCATATCGTTGGTATGAGCCTGGCTGGAGCAAAACAGAAGGACATTGCAGCAGCTCTTGGTGTCACTCAGGGAGCCGTCTCCAAAATCTTTAAGCGACACCGACAGACGGGTGTGCCGACGCCTAGACCGAGGTCTGGTCGGCCACGAAAGACCACCGAGAGAGAGGACCGGTATCTGGTGAGATTTTGCCGCAATGGCCGTACGAAGAGTTCCAACCAGATACGCGCTGACTGGATGAGATTTACCAATACTCCTGTGTCAAGCCGCTTAGTGCGATCCAGACTGTTGACTGCTGGGTATTTGGTAAGTAGGCCTAAGAGGAAGCCTTTGCTACAGCGTCGACACCACCAGGCACGCTTATCCTGGGCGCGGGAACACCTGAACTGGCAGGTGGGACACTGGCGACACGTGATATTCAGTGATGAGTCTCGTTTTGTCGTCTACCGGGAAGATGGCCGTGTGATGGTGCGTCGTCAGGCTCACGAGGCTCTGAACGAAGATTGCATCATGCCCAGAGTCCAAGGCCGGGGCGGTGGGGTCACCGTCTGGGGTGCTTTTCATAGCACTGGTAAATGCGACCTGCACGTCTTGGATGGACACATGAACCAGCACCAATATCAACGGATTCTGGAAACGATAATGCTCCCATTTGCTCGGCAACAATTCAGGGCAAACTTTGTGTATCAGGACGACAACGCCACGCCGCACCGGACCGAACTGATACGGAATTTTCTGGAACAGCAGGGTGTTGAGCACATGCAGTGGCCAGCCATTTCACCGGATATGAACCCAATTGAGAACTTGTGGGCGGAAGTTTCCCGTGGGTTGAATAACCTGGATGAAGCCCCAACGAACGTGGCTGAACTAACTCGTGCTGTGCTCACTTGCTGGAGAGATATACCGGAAGAAACTTTGACTTCCTTAGTTGCCAGTATGCCAAGACGTGTGCGCGCATTGTACAATGCGAGGGGTGGGCACACCAAGTACTAAATTAATTTTCTGTATTGTTAGTGTTTTACATATTTAACTTACCAAGTATTGTAGACATATTTCCAATCGAATAAAAGTTACAGCTCGTAATAAAATACATAGGTTTCACTGAATTTCTGCACTTGTTTGGGGCGCTTTCAGAATATCGTGAAAAACTCGTCTCCTATAACATTTAGAAATGTTTTGGTTTGAGGAAACTATTGATAATGCATCATAGAGACTAGTCCAAGTAAAACCAATCGACAGATTATTGACCTGAACGCAACGAACCACGCTCTTCGTGGAGATGGTGTGAAATTCACCAATATTCCAAACTTTTTTCCAGGACTGTAGTATCCATGTATTTAAAAGGTTTCCAGTGGTCCTCCCTGGCCGAGGTTGTTAGGCTGCCAGCGCGACAAAATGATCCAGGAGACACTCACCAATGCGGTAAGTTCAAGCTTATGCTGACTTCCTCTCCGTCCGTATACATTGGAAGTTCTGCCAGCAACCCCCGGATGGCCGTGGGTTTCCCTTTTGCTCTGCGCCCGTTTTCCTCCCACCATAATGCTGCCGTCGTATAAGTGAAATATTCTTGAGTACGCGGTAAAAAAAAAAACAATCAAAAAACAATACTATTTTTTTTTTGTGCATTAGACACTGCAGAGTGGGGGAAATCACTGCACCACAAATGTAACTTTCTGCAAAACTCTTGAGCACGCAATTATGCACCAATCAGTTAAATAAATATATAACAAATGTAACTTTTAACCTTATACTTCCAGTACACATAACATGTTAATGGTAATGGCAGCTAGCGGACCACATGCGCTCTCAACCAGGATTCCGTATGATTTCGCTGTAGTTCCACACATTACCATAGCTTAACAATTATCCATTCTAATTCATGATAACACTTATTCACCGCAAGAGGGCCTATATCTTTACTCACACAAAAATATGGTTTCAGAGAAAAAATACAAAGCTTCGAACTCTTCCTCGAGGTACGACCTGTTCTCCACAGTGACATCGTCAGTTCACTGCGCTAGGAGGAATGCCTGCTTACCTATGGAAGAAAACCAGATTTTAAACATACCAAAACATGACAAAACTATTAACCGTCTAAATTTTATGTTTTACATATGAAGGCAAAGGTTAACCAATACGACACTTTGACAGCACGTAGAAATGCACACATGAAAGTTTCAGTGAAGATATTTTTCTGCTTAACGTTAATCTTCTTACTGTAAATTAAAAACACAGTGTCTCGATTGAACGAAAAATTGGCGTTTTTGACCGAATGTGCATTTTTGGCGGGTTATTACATTTGGTTTTGAAATTTCCGGTGTTGTGCTGGGATTTTGAAATTCTTACTTTCTTATTGTAACTCTCTGGGGCCGGTTCAGGGCTTACCTTACCAGGTCCTTTATGCATAGAGGATATGTGTGGGAGTAACGAATCGCGTGATCTCTCCTTCGGATTTTGGATGGAAAAATTTCGCTTGGAGATCTTATTATATCAGGGAATATGGACCAAGGAACGAGAGCAAAAATGGCTTCTCTTCCCCCCAAGTCACGAGCATTTTGTTCAGTCAGCTACTGTTTATTGAAGCCGTTATAACCGGAATACCTAAGCTGGTAGAGCGTTTTCTTCGGGGGCAGTAATCCAGGGTCAATCCTGGGTCGGATAACATCTAAGACCTTAAAATTTGAAGTTGTAATTTCCTCGCTGGGCCATTAGCATACATGCGCAATTTAACCAGTTCTTGGACTCATTTGAAACACGCATGAATTTTGATGGAGTAAAAAAAAAGTGGTAGAGATTCTGATCACTGACAAACCCAACCCCCTAACCCAAAACCTTGTTGACTAGACACCATGACCTCAATCCCATGGTGGTCAACCTATAATCATATTTTGATATGCTGTACCCACATAGCTGAGCTACGTGCACAGGTTAGTCAGTATTCCAAGTGAAAGTTTGAAAACATTATGTCATGAAATATATTCTTCGATGGGATTTGGCTCCCAATATTGCAAAAAATACTACTGCTCTGCAGGTACTTTGATCTGAACACGATCACTGCACTGTTAAAGGATAGGCAAGTTGGCTAGTTCCCTGTCCATGGCGTCAGATGGTGCTGATCACTTCACAATCAAGGTACATAGAACATGCTAGGGGACCAGATTAATAGGCAAGTAGCCCTGTTGTGCCAAAAAGTGAAAACATCGCTTTGCGTTGGGACGTCACTCTGTTGTCGTATTGAAGTAACTTGAATCCGGTGTATTCAGGCCCAGTTTGTATAGTTTGTTGTTTATTTCATGTCTGCCTTTGCCGTTACGTTTTGTAGTTAGGAGTCTCCCACCGATGCCATCGATGTAAATGCAAGTTCAACTCCTGTTGGTTTACTCCCCGGTCGCATGTGGGAGGGACTGCCAGCTATAGCTACCTGCGGATGGTCGGTTTTCTTAAATCATATTGATGTCGTATAAATGAAACATTCTTTAATTTTGCGTAAAACTCCATTCAAATTAATAATTAAATAAATTATGATATTACACACGAATGACGTTTATTTGCCTCTAACATTGCCGTTTTACATCAAATTCAAGTATGTTTCACGTCTATGACGATCCTGGGGTTAATGTACTGGATAAACCACGTGGAGGAAACCGACCCTAAAGGAAACGATCACACCTTGCTTGGCATCTGTACCGCCCGACGCATAGCTGCATGCAGGCAAACACATGCGTAAAGTACCTAAGCGCCCTATAATTGGTATGTTTAAAATAAAAGAGAAGACAATATGTTTATTGATTTTTTTTTTAATCACAAAGGTTAGTTTTAGAATTTAGTATTAAATGCCACTAACAAAACTTACATATACAAAGGTGAACACATATACATCCAGATCTGTCAGGGGCCTACCGTACTTCAATGATAAACTGAACAAGATTCTGAAGAAATGGAGAGGAAAATTATTACAATTTGGTTTAAATTTTAGATTTGTTGCAACGGTCTGCATTCATGTTCTTCAAAAAGTTGTAAGGATAAGGCAGGTCTGGTTTGGAGGCTTCGTCAAGCTGCTTCATCTGCAAATCAAGTAAGTAAATTTGATCAAATTTGTATATGTACATGTAACTCAGCAAATGAATTTTATTACAGTAAGAAATTTCAAACAGAAAGGAATTTTATTTATTATTTATTTATCTATTTCATTGTTATTTGTACGCCTCACTAAAACTTTTCAAGATGGCGGTCAGTAAATTTTATGAGTGGAAGAAGCCAGGTTTAAGTAAACGGTTCCATGCACTGTCAAGCATTTATTGTCACCCCATCCACCATATACAGTCAAACATTTATTGTCACTCAAACCACCATGCGCAGTCGATCATTTACTGTCACCCAAACCACTATGCGCAGTCAACCGTTTATTGTCACAAAAACCACCTTGCACAGTCATACGGTTATTGTCGGACACACCACCATGCGCAGTCAATCATTTCCAGTCACTCAAACCACCATATACAGTCAACCATTTACTGTTACCCAAACCACAATCAACCGTTTACTGTCACCCAAACCACTATGCGCAATCAACCATTTATTTTCACAAAAAACACCTTGCACAGTCAGCCAGTTATTGTCGCCCACACCACCATGGGCAGTCAACCGTTTACTGTCACCCAAACCACCATATACAGTCAACCATTTACTATTACCCAAACCTTAATCAACCGTTTACTGTCACCCAACCGTTTATTGTCACAAAAAACACCTTGCACAGTCAACCAGTTATTGTCGCCCCCACCACCATGGGCAGTCAAGCGTTTACTGTCACTCAATCCACCATATACAGTCAACCATTTACTATTACCCAAACCTTAATCAACCGTTTACTGTCACCCAACCGTTTATTTTCACAAAAAACACCTTGCAGAGTCAACCAGTTATTGTCGCCCGCACCACCATGGGCAGTCAACCGTTTACTGTCACCCAAACCACCATATACAGTCAACCATTTACTATTACCCAAACCTTAATCAACCGTTTACTGTCACCCAACCGTTTATTGTCACAAAATACACCTTGCACAGTCAACCAGTTATTGTCGCCCTCACCACCATGGGCAGTCAACCGTTTACTGTCACCCAAACCACCACGTACAGTCTACCATTTACTATTGCCCAAACCACAATCAACCGTTTTTTGTCACCCAAACCAACATGTACAACGAAAGTGGGCGATTGTGGAAATTCCTATGATTGAACCGGCAAGTACCTGCAGTTTGGAGAGGCAAACTTTACCACGGAGCTACGCGTTATTTTTTTTTTTTTTTTTGGTGTCGTACTTAATGAGTCTCCAGTTGTTTGAGGACGTGGGATCATCCGGTGTGTGTGCACAGATAATATGTATTCATGTGTCAAGGTGAATTCATGACGTCAAAGTGTTGCGGCCACTGATGTACATGTATCATGCCGAAGACACCAGAAATTGACAAACCACCCAGTCACACTATACTGACACCGGGCCAACCAGTCGTGTTTCTGCGAAGAGCGCCAGTAGGGGCATGCGGAAACAAGTTATTTTCTTTTTAACTCCTTGATATGCCCCGACCCGGGACTGATCCCAGGGGCCGCTCGCATAAAGGGATCGTAAAGAGAAGTTGACTGTAAATCACTACAGTCTCGATTGTAGCCTAAGCTTACAATCGACAAAAGGGGCTATAAGTTACGATAGTTGTAACTTACAATCAGAAATTACATTTCGTTTAATCGACCCTGTTGTCGACCCTGCTGTAAATATTGCCCTACTATGTTATTCATTCGTACTTGCCTCAGCGCGTGCGCGTGATATCTCCTACTCGTTTGTGCGTCTATAATGTCAGGCTGGCCTGCTTGTCTTTGTGCGTGCATGTAATATCTCCTCATCGTTTGTACAACTATGTTGTGCCAGTCTGGTGTGTTTGTTTCAGGACCTATAGAAGTGATATGCCCTCTTGGTTTGTGAACCTATACGGTCTTAGTCCGGCTATATGTTAGTTCCGGTGATATAGTGTCTACGGTGCCTGCCTGGCGAACTATCCTCAGCGCGTACACGTGATATAGTGTCTGCGGTGTCTGCCTGGCGTGCCGGCCTCAGCGCGTATACGTGATATAAAGTCTACGGTGTCCGCCTGGCGTGTTAGCCTCAGCGTGTACACGTGATATAGTGTCCACGGTGTCTGTCTGGCGTGATAGCCTCAGCGCGTACACGTGATATAGTGTATACGCTGTGTGCCTGGCGTTCTATCCTCAGCGCGTACACGTGATATAGTGTCTACGGTGTCTGCCTGGTCCTCTGTGTGCCTGTACCGTATCCGTTTGTTGCGCTTAATTGCTTCGTGGCGTACATGTCAAAGGACCTGGTACGGTAAGGCGGAGAATTGGCTCCAGGAAGGCACGATAAGGAAGTGCAAATTTCAAAATCCCGGCACAATTCTGTAAATTTCCAAATCAGAAGTATAAATCTTGGTCGAAGCTCCCACAAAAGCTATATGGTCATGAAAGAGAAGGTTGCTTAGTAATAACCCGCCAAACACATACCTTCTATCAAAACCTCCAAGTTTGCGTTCAAACGAGGTTCTGTGTTTTTAAAGTGTGAAGATCAACGTTAACCAGATAAATATCTTTACTGAAACTTTCATATGTGTATTTCTACCAGCTGTCAAAGTTTCGTTTTGGTTAACGAATAAACTTTATAAAGTGATCAGTTTGCCATATTTTGGCAAGTTTAAAATCCGTATTTCTGCAGTAGTCTTACATGCATCCTCCATTGTACAGTGGACTGACGAAGTGGCTGTTGAGAACATGTTACACCTCGGGGAAGTGTTTGAATATTTGTGCCTCTTTATTTTTATTTGGAAACATAATTTTGTGCGAGTAAAGATACAGGCCGCCTTGCATTAAACGATTGTTATCAGGGAGTAGAATGGCTAAACTATGGTACTGCGTTACATTTGGCAACTATAGAGAAATTGTACAAGAATCCCGGTTGAGAGCACATGTGGTCCACTGGGTATCATTAACATCAACAAGTTATGCGTAGCGGAAGTATAAGGCTGAAGGCTACGTATATTATATATTTATTTAATTCGTTGGTGCAGTGACTTTCACAACTCTACAGTGAATAATGCCAAAAAAAGAAGATATTTCAATGTGATTGAAGCGGGCTACAATTTTTCGATTTTATGACATATACATCGCTTAAGTGTATGTTTGGGGCTTTATATTTATTTATTTATTTGATTGGTGTTTTACGCCGTACTCAAGAATATTTCACTTATACGACGGCGGTCAGAATTATGGTGGGTGGAAACCGGGCACAGCCCGGGGGAAACCCACGACCATCCGCTGGCAGACCTTCCCACGTACGGCCGGAGAGGAAGAGAGCATGAGCTGGACTTGAACTCACAGCGACCGCATTGGTGAGAGACTCCTGGGTCATTACGCTGCTGGAGCTTTATAAGTCACATGCTTGCCATTTAACTGGAAAAGAAGGGTACAACAGAACTAATAAAAGAAGTAGTCTTACGAGTGTGTCAGCAACTGTCACTCACAGCTATAGTCAGTTTCGCTTGTTGATGTGCACAGTTTCTTGCACTGGGGCCGTTTCCGCGCCTTACCATGCCAGATAACTTCCTCATCCTTTGTTCACATAATGCGTAAGTCTGGCGCACTCCCTCAGGGTGTACACGTGATATTCCCGCTTGGCTTCGCGCACCTGTCGTACCAGATGGACGTGCATGCCTCAGTATGTACACGTGATATTACCTCATGGCGTCGCGCACCTGCCGTACCAGACGGACGTGCATGCCTCAGGGTGCACACGTATGTGTTTTCTTTCGATCACGTAGTATTCTTGTGAAACTGTTGCGTGTAAATAGGATTTTTATGAAATGCAGACACAGCGATGGCGAATTTATGCGATGGGCTTCTATAGTTATCTCTTTTCAGATACTGAGATACTGTAGTAAATCGTAAATGTTAAGGATGCCATTTGGCAGATGTAGGACTTACCTGATCGGCGGTGAGGCTCCAGCCTGTGGAAGCCCCAATGTTATCCTCCACCTGGGAGATCTTGGTCGCCCCGATGATGACAGACGGGACACATTCCTTTTGAAGCAGCCAGCGTAATGAGACCTGGGCTACAGTTTTACCTGGGATGAAGAGCGGCGAAGATCAAAGTATGTAGTCAAAAGTCAGTGCACAATACTCAGTTTTGGGTGAATTTCATGATACTCACAACTCACATGTATATGATATTATAATACTCGATACTCACAGTTTATCCCACATTGCTCTGTACTCAAGTCAGAGCACAATATCCACTGTTCTGGGGTTATTCAACTCACCTGTAATACCATAATGCTCGATACTCACAATTTATCCCACGTTAGGCTGTACTCAAAAGTCAATGATTAATACTCGCTGTTTATAATATCCACAACTCTCCTAATACTCAATACTCACAGTTTATCTCAGATTACTCATTCCACCCACGGCTCACAGGCATCGCTACGTTACTCACAAATTACGCACTAATAGTACATGCGTGTTCTCCTATACTACTCAATGCTAATACACGGACCGTTTCGGAGCAGAAAGGGTTAGAGCGTCCGCTTTAAAAATGGCACTTGCTCTGCCTCGTTTGCCGCTCAGCACTGAGAGATTAGAGCAAGAAAACACGACTTGTTGGTCTGATGTCAACATAATGTGACTGGGTGGGGTGTCATGCCTGGTGTCTTTGGCGTGATGTTTCAGTGGCGGCAGCACTTTGGTCGCATGGACTCGCCCTACCACAAGAAGAAACAGTATATGTACACGTACCCAGTGACTCCTTGTTCTCGCACGCCATCCAGTATTATTTATTTGATTGGTGTTTTACGCCGTATTCAAGAATATTTCACTCACACGACGGCGACTGGCATTATGGAGAAAGGAAACCGGGCAGAGCCCAAGGGAAAACCCGCGACCATCCGCAGATTGTTGGCAGACATTCCCACGTACGGCCAGAAAGGAAGCCATCATGAAGCTGGACTTGAACTCAACGCGACCATTGGTGGGAGGCTCCTGGATCACCATCCCATATTACAAATCACTCGTACAAGTATGTCATTCCGCGTGACAAATTACTTGTAAATGTATGATATTCCACATTATACTCACTTACATGTGTATATACATGTAAGTGGCATTGCAGAATACTAGTTCATGTCCACCATCCCACATTACTTAGTTACGTACTCGTTCATGTCTGCTCTCCCACATTACTGGCATACATATACATACACCATCCGGCATTACATAATACTCGTTCATGTCTGGTCTCCAACATTACTGGCATACATATACATACACCATCCGGCATTACATAATACTCGTTCATGTCTGGTCTCCAACATTACTGGCATACATATACACACATCATCCGGCATTACATAATACTCGTTCATGTCTGCTCTCCCACAGTACTGGCATACATATACATACATCATCCGGCATTATATAATACTCGCTCATGTCTGCTCTCCCACATTACTGGCATACATATACATACACCATCCGGTATTACATAATACTCGTTCATGTCTGCTCTCCCACATTACTGGCATACATATACATACATCATCCGGTATTACATAATACTCGTTCATGTCTGCTCTCCCATATTACTGGCATACATATACATACACAATCCGGCATTACATAATACTCGTTCATGTCTGCTCTCCCACAGTACTGGCATACATATACATATGTCATGCGGCATTACATAATACTCGTTCATGTCTGCTCTCCCTCATTACTGGCATACATATACATATACCATGCCGTATTACATAATACTCGTTCATGTCTGGTCTCCCACATTACTGGCATACATATACACACACCATCCGGCATTACATAATACTCGTTCATGTCTGCTCTCCCACAGTACTGGCATACATATACATATGTCACGCGGCATTACATAATACTCGTTCATGTCTGCTCTCCCACATTACTGGCATACATATACATATGTCATGCGGCATTACATAATACTCGTTCATGTCTGCTCTCCCTCATTACTGGCATACATATACATACACCATCCGGCATTACATAATATTCGTTCATGTCTGCTCTCCCACAGTACTGGCATACATATACATATGTCACGCGGCATTACATAATACTCGTTCATGTGTGCTCTCCCACATTACTGGCATACATATACATATGTCATCCGGCATTACATAATACTCGTTCATGTCTGCTCTCCCTCATTACTGGCATACATATACATATGTCATCCGGCATTACATAATACTCGTTCATGTCTGCTCTCCCACATTACTGGCATACATATACATACATCATGCGGCATTACATAATACTCGTTCATGTCTGCTCTCCCACATTACTGGCATACATATACACACATCATCCGGCATTACATAATACTCGTTCATGTCTGCTCTCCCACATTACTGGCATACATATACATACACCATGCCGTATTACATAATACTCGTTCATGTCTGCTCTCCCACAGTACTGGCATACATATACATACACCATGTGGCATTACATAATACTCGTTCATGTCTGCTCTCCCACATTACTGGCATACATATACATACACCATGCGGAATTACATAATACTTGTTCATGTCTGCTCTCCCACATTACTTGCATACATATACACACACCATGCGGCATTACATAATACTCGTTTATGTCTGCTCTCTCACATTACTGACATACATATACATACACCATGCGGTATTACATAATACTCGTTCATGCCTGCTCTCCCACATTACTGACATACATATACATACACCATGCAGCATTACATAATACTCGTTCATGTCTGCTCTCCCATATTACTGGCATACACATACATACATCATGCGGCATTACATAATACTCGTTCATGTCTGCTCTCCCACATTACTGGCATACATATACATACATCATCCGGCATTACATAATACTCGTTCATGTCTGCTCTCCCACATTACTGGCATACATATACATACACCATGCGGTATTACATAATACTCGTTCATGTCTGCTCTCTCACATTACTGACATACATATACATACACCATGCAGCATTACATAATACTCGTTCATGTCTGCTCTCCCATATTACTGGCATACACATACATACATCATGCGGCATTACATAATACTCGTTCATGTCTGCTCTCCCACATTACTGGCATACATATACATACATCATCCGGCATTACATAATACTCGTTTATGTCTGCTCTCCTACAGTACTGGCATACACATACATACATCATGCGGCATTACATAATACTCGTTCATGTCTGCTCTCCCACATTACTGGCATACATATACATACACCATACCGTATTACATAATACTCGTTCATGTCTGGTCTCCCACCTTACTGGCACACATATACATACACCATGTGGCATTACATAATACTCGTTCATGCCTGCTCTCCCACATTACTGGCATACATATACATACACCATCCGGTATTACATAATACTCGTTCATGCCTGCTCTCCCACATTACTGGCATACATATACATACACCATCCGGTATTACATAATACTCGTTCATGCCTGCTCTCCCACATTACTGGCATACATATACATACACCATCCGGTATTACATAATACTCGTTCATGCCTGCTCTCCCACATTACTGGCATACGCATACAAACACCATGCGGCATTACATAATACTCGTTCATGTCTGCTCTCCCACATTACTGGCACACATATACATACACCATGCCGTATTACATAATACTCGTTCATGTCTGCTCTCCCACATTACTGGCATACATATACATACACCCTGCCGTATTACATAATACTCGTTCATGTCTGCTCTCTCACATTACTCGCATGTAAAGTACATTATCCCGTATCAATTTTTATTACACAAGAAATAGGGGAGGACTGGCGTGTTTCAGTCACCTGTTTCTTTGGAGATATCATCTAACACTTTAACCAGGTTCCAGTAACGGTCAGATTCCATGACTTTCTGGTACTCTGGTGCAATTTTCACCTGTTGATTGTACCCCATGCGAGTTTTTTCGGGCACCTTAGCGTGGCGTTTGTATTTGCCGGTAAGTAGTCCTCTGTGAAATGGTGAAAAAACCCAAGGTTAAAGAGACTATATACGCTGGAAACCTTTGGCGACTTTATCCATATGGATTAATCAAATAAAGCTTTCTGTACATATTACCAAGAATAGCTCAGATTATTACTGTAACTGTACTATTTATAGGGTAAAATAATTTTAATATTTGCAAAATCTGCAATGCGACCGGCTTTATACATTGTATGAACTTTATTAACAGTTTTGAAAGGAGCACATATACGAGGATAATATTTTGCGAAAGCTAACTACTTAGTTTATTCTAAAATAACAACAAAAGCTCGATTGGATTTGCGTTAATCGATATCTTTTTTAATCCAAATCCAAATACAGTTGTTATGAAAATAACAGTGACAAAGATACTTTTAGAGTAAAGGCCATAAGAGATACAACAATACTCTGGTGTTCTGACAGAGATACAATACACAGTCTTCCAGCAACCTGCGGATGGTCGTGGGTTTCCCCCCGGCTCTGCCCGGTTTCCTCCCACCATAATGCTGGCCGCCATCGTATAAATGAAATATTCTTGAGTACTGCGTAAAACACCAATCACAAAAATAAATGAATAAAAGATTTGGACCCATGATAAGTTTAGAAAGTAGAAAGTTAGCCAAGTGGGACTGTAGGAGGTAACAGAAAACTCTAAAACCTTACCCTTTGAGTGGACTCCAAGGTATGATCCCAATTCCTTCGTTCTTACAGACGTCCACAACTTCAAACTCGTTCTCCCGGGTGAGCAAGTTGTACTGTTGCTGTTAACAGTACAATTGTATAAACCTCATGCTATTATATTTCTCAAATAAATTTTATTACGCAAAGTTTTAAGTTTCAGTGAGAGTATTTCAATGATGTCATTATATTATTTGTCGTGTCCAATTTACGTCCTTCAAATGAAGAAACAGTAAAATTTGTGTGGAAGGAGAGGGCTACCGCAGACATGGCCACACTAATGTAGCAACACCCCACCCCCCGACACCCAACCCCAACAAAAGTAATACGGATAAATTTGTAATGAGAGGAAACCGGGCAGAGCCCGGGGTAAATCTACGACCATCCCCAGCTTTACTGGCAGGCCTTTCCACGTCAGGCCGGAGAGGAAGTCAACGTGAGTTGGATTTGAACTCACAGCGACCGCATTGGTGAGAGGCTCCTGGGATATTACGCTGCTATGGTGTGCTAACCAACTCGGCCATGGAGGCCCCTAATACGGAAAAAAGAATAGACCCTGTTTTCTGTTCCTTCAGAATGAAGGACCTTTTCCTACACAATGACGAGTCGTGTCCAAGCCAGACTGATCACCGGTCTCTTGTGATATGAGAGTAGTACTTTATGTCCACATTGTCCAAATGAACATTTATGAATCTCCAGAACTTGAGTCCTTACTACTCGAGGCAAGAAAGGTTCGTCAATGTACAGGTCATCTGGCATTGAGCGTTGTACATTAAGTTATCCCAAGATTGGGTAAAACTTACAAGACCACATGTCACGTAACTCTCTGAACTTGGCGTGTGCGTGTGTTTCTCGTCTTGGTATAAATATTAAGCGTCTCGTTAAAGCTTTAGAAAATTTATTTCGCAACTTTATATAGTATTGATGAATACATATCACTTTGGAACGATAACGTTCACCACACTTAAAAATGGCAATTTGTTTTATTTGGCTCTCGTTTCTAAATGTAAATTTTTTTCTTTTGTTTGCACTTTAAATACTCCAAAGTTGTAACACTAATGTGTACCTGCAGACTAATAAACTGAGAAAATCCCATTTTTTCACACAAATCTGTAATCTTTTGAAGCTGCCAGCCAGTCAAGTTACTCCCTCCGACATACCGCACTTTCCCGCATCGCACGAGATCGTTGAGGGCCCCGAGGGTTTCTTTAATAGGCACGGCTTCGTCCCAGCAATGTATCTGTGAAAATATGTAATATACACACACAAACAAAACACAGCTATGCGTAGAAAACAAATATTCCCTTCAACGTATTTATTTATTTCATTCCACTTAATATAGTAAAGTGGACAGTTTTATGAATAAACGTAAACGGCGTGTTACAGACAAACCAAATGCCCATCTATTAGCAAAGTTACTAATTCTACACAAGTAAGATCGAACATATTACAATTGACACGACTGTATATTTTAACCCGATTCTGCATAAGCCATGGTGGAGGAAGGGCGGGTATTTGTCACTAACCATTTAAATGAACACCTACAGAATAAAAACCTAACGGAGGTAAATTGACGAGGGGCTGTACTTTAGTGGTGCGGTGTGACTATTTGGCAACTATCTTGCTGTCGTCGCTGCTCTGGGTTACTCTCCATGCTGTACGTCTTCTTGTAGTCAAGATTTTAGATGGCGACGCAGAAGCCATAATGGCGGAAAACATGCAAGTGGTCTTCAGCAAAGTATAAGATTTCACGGACCTAAGCCATGGTTGCGGCCACCAAGACTCGTCGTTTGTGGCTCCATGGTTCAGGAAGAATGAAATCGATTACACTGGTAAACATCAATGTATACCTGATATAAATCCACGTAGTCCGTCTTTAACCTCCTCAAGCTGTTGTCTATACAGCTCATGATTCGTTTTCGGCTCAGTCCGGTACCGTTCGGTTCTGTCCGGTTCCAGCCAAAACGCACCTTTGTAGCGACGATAAAACGCTCCCTTTCGTTCCTGAAGAAAATAAAATAGAACATTCAAAAACTATATATATCAAAACAACTAAACACACACAAAACCAAACAAACAGTACCAACATAAGATGTTTTTGTATACACAGAGGCTTACGTGTACGTTAGATTTTACAAGGATTTGTTTCGTCATGAATGTCATGAAATTCAAACTAGAAAAACTAGCACCGGCAAGGCGTCCTAGGTCGACTTCTATTGATGTTGGCTTTGATTTGTTTGCTTAACATTGCGTTCAATATTATCACTTTTTCAAGACGCCGGCGCCAATGGCAACATATTTACTATGCTGTCTCAGGTTTATTATACCATGAGGTTCGGTATATCAAGAGGTTCGGTATACCCAGAAATTCGGTATACCAAGATGTTCGGTATACCAAGAGGCTCGATATACCAAAAGGTTCGGTATACCTAGAAGTTGGGTATACCAAGGCGTTCGGTATACCAAGACGTTCGTAATAACGAGACGTTCGGTATACCAAGAGGTTCGGTATACAAGAGGTAGGGTATACCTAAATGTTGGGTATACCAAGACGTTGGGTACACCAAGACGTTTGATATACCAAGAGGTTGGGTATACCCAAAAGCCTGGTATATCAAGAGGTTGGGTATACCAAGAGGTTTGGTATATCGAGGGGTTCGGTATATCTAGAAGTCGATTATACCAGCAGGTTCGGTATACCAAGAGGTTCTGTATATCAAGAGGTTCGGTGTATCAAGAAGTCGGTATACCAAAATTGTACATATAAAGTTTTAGCTTGACCCCAAAAGGAGATGTTTACAAGCCTGACTTTCTAACCCAACGCCCATCACGGTTTGCTCCTCTACTCACTTTGACAGCCAGTTACCGACGATTTCCTCTGAGCCGCCCGCAGAGTAAATGTCGGCTGTGTCCAGGAAATTTCCACCCAACTCGGCAAAACGGTCTAGCATCTGGTGGGAGTCGGCCTCGTTCATTTGGCTCGGGTTGTCGGCACTAAAAAATGGCTAAACAGAAAAGATGCAAATATTGGAACAAAAATATAAATGATTGAAGGAAGACTGAAGAATAAGACAAGAAATACATGTATCAATCTTGATGTCAATGTTGACCGTTCGTTAAAATCATTATCTTGTTCTGTTCTACCGTGAACAACCGCAAAAAGCCTTGAACAACCGCATACTGCCGTGAACAACAGCACACTACCGTGAACAATTGCACATTACCGTAAACAACACACTTAGGAGAAAAAATGCGCACTACTGTGTGGTTTGTTCACAGCACAACAAGGTGTGATACTGTGTGTTGTAGGCTTACTGTGTGGTTTGTTCACAGCACAACAAGGTGTGATACTGTGTGTTGTAGGCTTACTGTGCGATTCCGCCCAGTACCGTGCGGTAAATGTTTTGATGCATACTGTGTATCCCATTCCTGAGTAAAGTTATGCAACAAATTGTACATGTATATCTGCCGGAACACTTGGTATGTATCAATCAATAACTAGGTCAGAGTCTCATTACAGCTACTACAAAGCCAGTCTCAGATGACTCATCTGCTGCAGGACCAGAGCCTCAAATGACACAGCTCTTCCAGGGTCAGAGTCCTGGATGATTCAGCTCCTCCAGGGTCTGAGTCTCAAATGACTCACCTCCTCAAACGTTACCTTCAAATGACTCAGCTCCAAAGCCTCAGATTACTCACCACCTCAAATGCCAGCCTCAGATGACTTAGCTCTTTCAGAACCAGAGTCTTAGATGACAGCCCATTTAGGGCCAGAGTCTTAGATAACAGCCCATTTAGGGCTAGTGTCTAGAAACTATTCTAGTTTACTCCTTATTTAAAAAGAGAAATGTGGGTAATTTGATAAATATAAATTTGACGAATTTTTTTAGGTCTTGAAAACAATTCGATTTGAAAAATTACATTGAATTTATTTATTTTACTGATCACAAACATATTATAAATCTCCCATTTATACCTTTCTTTTTCACACAACGCTAAATGCTAGACAGATCTGACTGAAATAATATACGTTTTGCCAACTTTTAATATCAGACTCTAATCTGGTGCACAGGCATATGTGCATCCTACAATATGCTGGTGTCAAATTATGCCTGCCACTCCCATGCATAGGTATCATGATGCCCAAATAACATTGCGTGCTACATGAAGGAGCTGTCTTGCTAACGAATGACGTGATTGTCTAAAGATCGGAGTATGCCTAATGCTGAACAGGTAAAACAGTTAAACCTAGTGGATGCTATCCTCGATCGATGCCGGTGTTTGTTGAGCTTTAATGTGGCTGTATGTTAAATGTGATGACAACACAGTATTTCGAATAATTCTAGACCAGTGACATTTAATAAACTGCAGTTCTCATCACTGCATTTTTTCCACCTAAGTCTTCCTAAGCCATACTGCTAGGGGGCGTGTAGAATGCTTCTATTTACGCATTTACATCAACAGTTGGAATAAAACCCTGACTGAGATAAACTGACAGGGGGCCCTATATCACCCGTTACACGTATGTGTGACCATTTGCCGGATACCAACTTTCATCGGTGCTGTGCTTTTACTCTGTATTGTGTACGCCTTTAATTATATTACTGACATATTTATATGCTTATTTATACGTTACACGTAGGAAAGATCGTCAGTATCTTGCCAAAGGTCGGTGGTTTACGTCGGTCACACTCCAGTTTACTCCACCCATAAAACTGACAGTCACAGTATATTAAAGTTCACGATTCTGGTACAATACAGCGTTAGGCAAATATTAAAACGGATAAACACAAACAGTAAATACTTGATGCAGAAGCCGTTATGATATACTCACGCTAATGGCCGATGTCCCCATTGTCATTGTCCCCAGACAGATATTAGACACTTTTAGGCCAGAATTACCAAGGAAATTGTATTCCATCTTAGGAGATTGATTTGACGACATTTCGGTTTGTAGGCTGGTTTTGTATCTGTTGTACATTCACGCCTGGTCAAATCCGCGTCTGACAGGTGGCCACGCTGTGATAACAAGTCATATGTACACATATGTACTTGTGTATATGTGACACTGACCTGCCTGAGAACAGAAATGTAGGGCAAACTCAAGTAGGTATTCCGAACTAGCCTGTGAAAGACGGTAGGCCTGTTTTCTGACCCACGATATTCATGACTGAGCAGTTTTATTCTTACTCCTCGCTACAGTACACAAACAACCGGTTTAGTGTGCGCATGTGCGTGTGTTAGAATACTTAGGCGTACACAGAAATGCATGGCATAGCACGATTTACATACAGTATACCATGCACACTGAGTGAAATCTAAAAAATAATCCGACCTCATACGCAATAGTCGCCGAATGGGGTACACAATTCTTATACAGTGAGTTAATCCTTAGGGTTTAACGTCGATGGAGGAATCCTTAGAGTTTGTGTAATGTGCCTCCTTGTTGCAGGACGAATTTCATGGCTCTGTTTATCTAGTGCTGCTTCATAGAGATGCCCTACCGAAGGCAAGTAAGCTGCCCCGCCTGAGCCAATATACTGATACGGGTCAACCAGTCAATGCACTAGCCGCTTCATGCTGAACGCCAAGCGAGGAAACTTCCCCTTTTAAGGTCTTAGGTGTGACTCAATCCAGGATTGGCCCTGGATCTACCGCTCCCGAAGCGGATGCTCTACCAACTGTGCTATCGGGGCCGGTGTTTCTTTTATAGAACAACGCTGTTGCGAGAATTACGGAGCGAAACAGCCCCAAATGTGTCGGACTAACGGTAAGGAACATTTACCGCTGTTCACACGCGCATTGATTCATCCCAAGCATAAATGTAAGTCAAGCGCATGTTCCTACAAATTAACTAACAAAACAGGTTAGTTAATAACAGAGACCACGTTGACGTCGATTTATGCTAGGGAAGATTTAACGCGCCTGTGAAGAGCGGTAAATGTTCCTTACCGTCCGCCTGACACTTTTGGGGCTGTTTCTCTCTGTAGCTCTCTGGCAGTACGTGTTGCTCGATGAGAATTAGCCCACTCTGCAACTAGAACAACGGAACAAATATATATGACATGCAGTCATGTATACCTTATATAGCCACTGAGAGCCTCCGTGGCCGAGTAGTTTGCGTGTCAGCGCGGCGCAATGACTCATTCAGGACTCTCTCACCAAGGCGACGACTGTGAGTTCAAGTTCAGCTGATTCTGACTTTCTCTCCGGTTGTACGTGGGAAGGTATACCAGCAGTCTGTGGATGGTTATGGGTTTTCCCCTGTTTTCTACCACCTTAATTGACCACTTCGGCGGCTTAATGCTTAGAGTGTCCGTCATGAATTCGGGAGACCCGAGATCAAACGCGGGTCGGGTCATAGAAAAGACTTTAAAAATGGCACTCAGCACTAAAAGGTTAGAGCAAGGAAATAAGTCTGGTTGGCCCTTTGTCAGTATAATGTGACTGGGTGGAGTGTCTTCGGCATGACACCTCAGTGGCGGCAGAGCTTTGACGACATGGACTAGCCCTGGTACAAGAAGACACAATATATGTACATGCACCCACCTAATATGTACATCCACCCACCTCGTCGTCATATTACTGAAAAATTGTGAAGTACGGCGTGAAACCCCACGTATTCATTCTTGCATTCCTACTATCATAATGCTCACCGTTGTAGTACAGGTGGATTATTCTTGAATGCGGCGATTTGAATGCTATAAATGAATTTCAAGAAGTCATTGTATATGTTGTACCAAGCAAAATATAACATATGCCATTAAACAATAATGTGGACGGTGCCATTATCGTCTATGGAAGTATGGAAATTGCAGTTGTTGAAACCTGTATTGTGAGGAAGAAAAGGAAGGACGAGTAAAATATATACAACAGAAACTGTCCACAATAAAATTATGATTGATGAATTGATTTGTGCTTAACACCTAGATGAAGAAGTTTTCTCTTATCCGGTCAGGTTTATCGGTGAATGAAACAGAAATGCCGGCAAGCAGTTTCGTACTGTCAGGGATGAGTAAGTTTTGAAATCACAGATAACCGTGTACAGGTTATGGGTGTTTAGCAGATATCGTGAAAACTCCCGCTCGAAAGCTGTGTGTAGATCAAGTTTTCACAACATAAATGATTCACTTGCGAACTATTTCTACAAGAATGCGATTCAAGCATTCAAAAAATCGAATCGCGTGAAGTGGCTTTACTCAACGTGCATGCACATGGCGCAATTGCTGGAGGCAGTTGAGGAAAGCCTGAGGTAAGATACCGCCAAGCGTGTTCTAACTGATATAAACCGTGTGATGCAAGCTCGCCCCTGCTGACACCATATATATGTAACCAATCAGCCAATCAACTAATCAATTCACTATCCAGTCAACTGAGCAATTAATAAATCAACGGATCAACCAGCTAAAATCAATCAATCGTTCATTCAGTGTGCCAGTCGATAGTTCAACTAAACGATTAACCAATAAATGGACAAATCAACGGATAAATCAACGGATAAATCAACGGATCAGTCAGTCAATGTATCATCAACCAACCTTCAGTTAATGAGCCAGTGAGCCAGCCATTCGTTCATTCAATCAATCAATCAGTCAATCAATTGATCATGAGTGGGTGGGTAAGTAAATGAGTGAGTGAATGATTTTAAGCTTGCCAGTAACGCTGGCAACAAACAGTAAAGTATAACAAACAGAAAACAACTAACCCAAGCTACATCTACTTGTGTCAGCCAGCAACTTCCGGATGGTCGTGGATTTCCCCGGGCTCTGCCCGGTTTCCTCACACCATAATGCTGGCCGCAGTTGTATAAGTTAATTATTCTTGAGCACAGTGCAAAACACCAATGAAATAAATAAATACATGCTCTTGTTCACTCATTTAATTTCTGAAGCTGACCATTACTACCAAGTTTTCAAGGAAGCACTCAGTGGTAAGGGAAGCTATTCCAAACCGCTGGTAGGCGAGGTCGAGGTTTGATAGGCAGGGCATGTCACAGATCGTGGGGCCGGTGTAACAACAAACAAACGTTGTAGGCCTATAACTGTTCATGTGAAAAGGTGTACTGTCCTAACTGTCGACGAAAGCGATGAATGGTACTTGTGTACTGCTGACGGTAGGCGAAAACAAAGAACGGTACTTGTGCGATTGTGGCGGTAGGCGAAAACGATGAATGGTACTTGTGCGCTCCAGACGGTAGGCGAAAACAAAGTACGGTGCTTGTACGGTCCTGACGGTAGGCGAAAACGATGGACGGTACTTGTGCGATTCTGACGGTAGGCGAAAACGATGAATGGTACTTGTGCGCTCCTCACGGTAAGCGAAAACGGTGTACGGTACATGTGCGATTCTCGTGGTAGGTGAAAATGATGTAAGGTACATGTGCGGTTCTGAAGGCAGTTGAAAACGATGTACGGTACATGTGGCTGTCCTGATGAAAAGCGAAAACGATGTATGGTACATGTGTGGTCCTGACGGTAGCCGAAAACGATGTACGGGACATGTGCGGTCCTGGTGTTAGGCGAAAACGATGTACGGGACATGTGCGGTCCTGGTGGTAGGCGAAAACGATGTACGGGACATGTGCGGTCCTGGTGGTAGGCGAAAACGATGTACGGGACATGTGCGGTCCTGGTGGTAGGCGAAAACGATGTGCGGGACATGTGCGGTTCTGGTGGTAGGCGAAAATGGGTGGATTAAAGCTCATTATAAGCATAATATTCTGGGTTGCGTAGCAACACCTCACATACATGAAAAGACATACACTATTTTGCTAGCTGAACAAACATGTGCGTGTGTATTCCCTCGCTACATGTCTGAATGAAGGCTAAGTATCTGGTGACCATACAGCCTGTCCAACACACAATCAGCTGAGAGATAAGCATTGGTACACAGATATAGTCACGGTATTCTTTCATCCCCTTGAAAATAGGTAGGTCGGTTGGTTTTTCCGGCGTGTTTTCTCACGCATGGTGCAATTTATGTGAAACAGACCACGGTGTAGGGTTAATCACGTCGATTTTGTGTATTACTATAGGTGGTGGCTTCGAAATGTTGATATAGACAGATCTGAAGTAAGAAGGCGTACATTGTAATATTTTCATGTATATAGGATGCGATTCATGTGTGATAACCCAGGCCATGCGTGTCCCAATGGAACATAACTGAAGGTGTGGATGTGGATAGGTGGATAGGCCTGTGCAATGTTTCGCGGATTATTTCTCGATGATGCAATTCACGTGAAGTTTGCGATGGTGCATTTCTGATTTAAAATGGGAATGTCGACATAATGCTTAGCAGCTTATCTCTCCGTGATGCAATTCTTGTTAAATGGGTCATGAAATCCTCTATAAATAGACCTACAAGTAAATGTGTTTTTCAGAATTCCTGACTTTGTAGTTTTGAGATTATTGGTAATTGGATGAGATATAGCTTGAGCTCCCTTGACCAAAGTTCTGACCCTGGTTGACGGTCAAACTGAATTTTCAGTTACATGTACTTCACAGGAGCAACTGCCGCTTTACAGGATTAACAGTCGCCTTCCCAGGAGTATCTGCCACCTTCAAAGGAGTAACTGTAACATTCAGAGGAGTAACCGTCCTATTCACAGATATAACAATAATTCACAAGGGTACATCTCTTCAGTCACTTTCATCTCTGTGTCTATAGAAAAGAGAATCAACAATGAGACAACGCTCTGACATAGATGGTGGCTGGGCTTATGTTGTTGGCTTCGGTGAGTAGACGTTTTAATCTGCCTCTAAATGGATACGGTCATGTCACCGTACCATCGGTTCGTACCATCGCCGGGCGTTGGAACGATGATGACCGTATCAACCTTCAATCCAATTCTTTAGAAATTTATATATTTAGGGCAGAGCCCAGGGGAAATCTACGACCATCCGCAGGGTTGCTGCAAAACCTTCCCAATTACGGGAGGGAGAGGAAGCCAGCATGAGCTGGACTTAAGCTCACAGCGACCGCATTGGGTGAGAGGCTCCTGGGTCTTCACGCTGCGGTAGCGCGCTAACCAATTGAGCAACGGAGCCCCCCGCCCCCACCCCCCCCCCCCCCCCCCCAGTTCCTTAGAAAGCATTCAGCCTAACACTAGTCGGCCACCCCAGATGCACTTAGGTTATCGGTATTCTAACACTATTAATGAAACCAATTGTATGTTACATTAATAAACACAATGCAGCTGTTAAATTTCATACCCTCAGCTTTGTTATTTATACAACTCTTGTCACAAGATAATTATTCGATGTATTCTTCATATCAACTTTAGTTGAATATTATTCGACAAGCACTTGCCAAAGTATTTTTTTTTTAGTTTTCGTGGTTTTCAGTGCATGCATATGTATATCTACAGAGTTATCTCCCTTTAACAGACCTTCTCTGCATTTATCTGGTCACACAGGGGTGTTCATCAGCTTCTTTCTGATTGGCGGGTTTGCGCAGGGCTTCGGGATTCTGTATGCGTCCTTCATCGACACCTTCGACCAGACGGATTCCATCACCTCTCTCCTTGTTGGAGTTCGCTCTGCCTGTATGATCGTTTCAGGTTAGATTTTCACCTAAAACATTACTGATACAGCACAGAGAGTAAAACTAGCCGCAGTGACGACAGTGTGATAGACGCCAAATGTACACATGCATTACCGATCAAATCCTGTCTCTTGGCAGTTTACCTCAGTTAAGGTTTTATTCTGACTGATGGAATTGTAAATTATCCTTAATTGGACAGTAATATACCAAAGGTCATATGGTGTATATATATCTCGACTTGTAGCATTTGTTGTGTGACGATTTTAATCAACGTCACGAATTATTACTGCCAAGACTAGTGTGTCAATGTTATTCTATCAAACGCCTTCACTCTAAGTTTCTTAAGTTTTACAATGAGTATAATTCTCTTGTAAGTAAATACTGACAAAGCGTCCAGAACCCCTGCCACTCTGCTTCATGATTGTGTCTAATTCCGCTGAAATCGGGGCTAGGGACTGGATCTTCATCGTGATGAATTAGATGGCCACGATGGATATATGTCTCAAACAGTTTCAATCAAAGAGATACATATTTTGTTATCGACTATTGATATTCCTAGTATGGTACATGATTTGAATACTGTCTGTCGCCTAAAACATACCTTGCGTCTTTCCAACATCATCAAAAACTGTTGACTGCTTATCTTTGCATGATTATGTCATATTTTCGTAATTTATAAACTTTCTTAGTTCTTTGGTGGTTTGTGTTAAACGTCCTTTTGGGAATTGACATAGCGATTAGTGACCTGGATCTCCTTATTGATTGACGGCTGGTATACGAATGTCCGTTTCCACGCATAGATTTCACGGCTTTTCAAAATGACTGCGCGCATAGAACGGTTCGGTTCATTTGAAGTTGTCGCGACTAAATGTAACCAATTTTTTTCGTTTAGTGATGTAGGTCATGCTAAAATCATGATGAATTTCAATGTTTCGAAGTAACACACTGAGCCCATGATCTATATTCACATATCTCAGTCCAGGAGGCTCTATATAGGAGCAGACGCTGCGGTTCCAAATCGTTGATAAAATTCTTAAAATTTCTAATACGCGTCGCATTAAAATGTTTACAAATTTTTGAATTACTTTAATATAGTTAAATAGTGTAGGTATACGAGCATGATATTTTGTTAAAGGTAATAATTTGAGGTATACATTCTAGGTAAGCTGAGAAAATTTGATTTGAAAGCGAATATGGATTTTTTGCCGAAATCTCCGGCATTGTCTGTTCAGTTTGTTCCTTGTTATTACTACGGTTATTATTGTTATTACTACGGTTATTACTACGGTTATTATTGTTATTACTACGGTTATTATTGTTATTACTACGGTTATTATTGTTATTACTACGGTTATTATTGTTATTACTACGGTTATTATCACGGATTTGTGACGCTTACTTGAATACCAGGTACAATCGCTGTAGAATAGGAGTGTGTACAATTGGAGAGATGCAATTTGTACTTTTTGTTTTATCGAAAGGATAAAGTAGGATCAAAAGCAGATTTTGCTATTTTAAAGCATTTTCCTGAGGGAAATAAAATTAATAAAACTATGATTACGTAAACCAGAATAATTTCCGTGTTTTTGGTGTTTACTTTTTGAAGTAGTAAGCTATGACGAACTATCGCGTTAATTCACGCAATTATATTTTTATAAATCCATAAAACTGAAATAATTTGGAAGTTCAGAGGAACTCTAATTCTCCATAATATTTCATGGCTACTAAACCATTGTCCACATTCATTCATTGGTAATTTGCATGCCTTGAAACTGTTGTATCGAATAGAATCAAAAGTTCGCTTCCTATCATTGCATACTTTCTTAGTGAGGTAATGGAGTGGTAAATGAATTTGAACCACACAAAAAATTCTTTCTTTACATTTCTGCATATATTGTCGGCTATATGTTGGATAAGTTTAAATATGTTATTGTAATTCTATACAGATTATGTACAGTGTTCTCCCAATGAAAGCTCAGTGCTGTTTACTTCAGCTAATAGCATATCCTACTATTGCATTGAGAAAGGGGGCACGTGTTCAGCAGTTTAGCTTCGTAAGAAATGTCGTTTCGAGATACTGTCCTATGTTGACGGTATAATCTGCCCGCAACCTACGGATGGTCGTGGGTTTCCCCCGGGCTCTGTCAGGTTTCCCTCCCACCAAAATGCTGGCCACCGTCGTATAAGTGAAATATTCTTGATTACGCCGTAATACAGCAATCAGAGAAATAAATCAAATACATTCACGGTATAATTCGTAAGACAAAACGGAATACAAAATACGAACAATAGACAGAAAAGGATATTATCCTGTGCATTTAACGGCATACAGTGGGCTGGTGGTTAGCAGCGAACATTTTAGCTTGGTCTATTCCATAACAGCTTCAACCGCATACCGGGTAAGCCCTTGCGTCATTCCACAGGCGATCTGTCACTGTGTGCAGGTTGGCAATCGACTGGACGATAGCGGGATCCATCTATTTGCAATGGGCCCTTTTAAACATACGCCTTTCCCACCCCACGTATGCCCTGTCCGTCTTCACTCTGACTCCAGTATCTTGGACACAATTGGTTGAATTGCGCTTGTGTGCACTTAAACCTTAATTAATCCAATCCATAAAGGGCGTTTTCTTTTCGACTTACCCACATTGTCTTCCGTACAGGTCCCGCTGAGGTACAGTGTTATCAGAACGATACACGGAGAGGAAGGTGGTTATCGCCGGGGGTGTCATCACAAGCTTAGCCTTCTCTGTCTCGTTCTTCGCTACAAGCTTGGAATTTCTGGTGGTTACCATAGGAGCCCTTATGGGGTAAGGATCGGTGTTCACCGTTATTCGTCTGTTGAGAGCATTTTGAGGTCATTTGCAAAATTCAGTGATTATTGGTGAAAAAATGGTTAAATTTATTTATTTATTTATTTGATTGGTGTTTTACGCCGTAGTCAGGAATATTTCACTTATACAACGGTGGCCAGCATTATGGTGGGAGGAAACCGGGCAGGGAACCGGTTGCTGGCAGACCTTCCCACTTACGCCCGGAGAGGAAGCCAGCATGAGCTGGACTTGAACTCACAGCGACCGCATTGGTGAGAGACTCCTGGGTTTTTATGCTGTGCTAGCGCGCTAACCAACTGAGCCACGGAGGCCCCAAAATTGTTAAACATCGAGGCAATAAAATCCATTCTCACAGGCTGTCATCTAATTTAATCAACTGGTTCGACATCTTGCTTTCAACTTATAAAACACCGTCAGATGAGCGAGGTTTTCGTTCGTACGATAGAAATCAAATAGATAATTATTTTCGCCAGCCTTTTCAAAAATTTCCCGGTTTGGAAAATTATTTGCATGTATTTTTTCATACAGTTCGCACGTATTGTTCGTGAAAAGCGTAAATTGTCGCTGGTGTCTATCTGCCTTTGTAAAACTTTAGCAATCTATACGTTGATAGAGACAAAACTTTGGGAGGTACATTTGTAGATGTGCATTTTTATTTATTTTATAATTTTGCTTTTTCAGAAACTTGATTTTAGAGGTATGGAAGACTTATTGGTGCATAATTTTAATATCCAACGCTAATTGCAGGTATCGGAACGTCGATTTTGATTGGTCCGTCGAATGTTGCCATGGGACACTATTTCGTCAAAAAGCGTTCACGTGCCATGACAGTGACGTCATGCGGAGGCTGTATCGGGATGATGGTCGTACCAATCCTTCTTCAGGAACTTGTAGAGCGTTATTCAGTTCGTGGGGCACTCTTGATTTATGGGGCGTTGTCACTCCATCTTATTCTCACTGGAGCTTTTCTCAGACCTTTGCGAACAGGCAACGTAACCAGTTCACGCGACGCTTTAAAACTGGAGGAGATACAGACACACCAACAGGATTCGTGGGAAAATGATGACGTGAAAGGACATACATCGAATGAACCACAAGTTCGCCTAGAAACTGGTAATGGAAATAAAGCAGAAACCAGTATACCCAAGATACGGACTTTCTCTAACGGCGACAAAGCATCTCTTAGGGTTAGTGCAGAAGTTGGGAAGAAACCTAGGCTAGTCACAGAGATCGAAACTTCTGTACATTCAGTTCTTGATGAAAATGAGTTGTCAATGGTTCACTCCAAAATGGAACACCGAGGGAAAAGAAAATGTAATGATGTGTTTATGATACTATCAGGCACTTTCGATTTTTCATTGCTGAAGAAACCGATCTTTTTGCTCATTCTTACCTCTGCCATGCTGTCCTGTATTCCGTATATCACCATGACAATGTTTTTCGTACCTTTTGTCGAATCTCATGAAATCTCGCGAGACACGGCAGCCATTTTGCTGTCCGTAATGGGCGCGTGTGACATTGTGGGAAGACTTGTATGCGGTGCTGTCGCTGATAGAAAACCTATGGAGCCTAAACATGTCATTGTTTTCACCTCCATCTTGGCCGGTATTCTGTGTAGCTTGTTGGTTGTTGTCTCTGGATTCTACGGCTTCTTGGGAGTCGTTATCGCGTACGGCTTGGTCTGCAGCGCTCCCAACATCTTGGTACTGCCGGCAACAATACATTTATTGGGACTGGCAGATCTTCCGAAAGCAGTGGGTTCACTTTTGTTCTTCGTGGGACTGTCTACCTCGGTTGCACCCTCGTTATTAGGTATTTGAATTCCTATGGTATTTTGTCCAAACTACTCACTACATAATACGTTAACGTGAGATTATTGTCGCCTCTCCAGGCAGGTGTACTATTCGAATCTTTTGATTTATTTTATTTTTTTCTAGTTTTACGTCATACTCAAGAATATCTGACTGATAGGACGTCGGTCAGAGTTATGGTTGGAGGAGGGCTATCAGAGCGAAATAGTAAAATCTAAGAACATGTGAAGGTATCTTTTGGCTGACGATTTTGTTTTCAATACTTTTTGGCTTTTTCCTTTAAACTTTGCGCTCCAAAATCAGCATGGCTTCTGACGTATTGTATGGTCACTGCTACATTCACACCCAGACGCAATCTATTGGCTGACGGTTTTGTCTTCAATACTTTTTGGCTTTTTCCTTTAAAGCTTTGCGTTCCAAAATCATTATGGCTTCTGATCTATTGTATGGTCACTGCTACATATAGACCCAGACGCAATCTATTGGCTGACGATTTGTCTTCAATAAATTTTGGCTTTTTCCTTTAACGCTTTGAGTTCCAAAATCAGCATGGATTCTGATGTATTGTATGGACACTGCTATACACGCAGAGTAAAGCACACATGAGCAGATAGAAACTTGAGTCTTTCGTTCATAGAACGTAGAATTCCTTCTTGCGGGTATTTTTTCTACCCTGCATTGTAAAACCGAATTTAATTCACAGTTTTTGTCTCACTACAAAAAGGACGTTACGCCCAGCTGACCTTTGCTTTCCTAATAACCAGTACAGCATCCTTCTATTGGAATAAATGACTCTCATCAAGGAGAGTGCATTTTACAAGCTCATTACAGCTCACAGCAGTGTCTGTAACAATTTTTCAGTCATGATGACGAAGATTCATTCAGGTGAGTGTCCATGCGTTGTGTTTTTATTGTGGCAGAGCGAGTACATGCCGCCACAGTGCTGCCGCTAATGAAGTATCATACTGAAGACACCAGACATGACACTCCACCCAGTCACATTATACTGACACCGGGCTAACCAGATCTGTTTCCTTGCTCTAACCTCTTAGTGCGTCAAGCAATCGTTAAGGTCTTCAAAACATGCGTCTCTACCCCTATATAACAGTGACAGTTGTTTGTTGAAAAAATATTTGTATTGTTTTATAAAATCCATTTTTACAGGACTACTGAAGGACTTAACAGGCAGTTACGGCTCTGTTTTCCCAGTGCTGGGCAGCATTTATGTCCTGGCCGGACTTATTCTCATGTTTGAGCCATTAGTAAGAAGGACGAGCCCTCGGAACCATCTGTAACCGCACGGAACCATCCGTAACCGCACGGAGCCACTCGTCACCACTCGGAACTTGTCAATACAACTGGGTATGTGTTCAGAATCGTCACCAGAAGGGTTTATCTGGTTCGAAGACCCCTACGTTATTTGAAGGGGAGAGAAATATATAGCAAAATCAGTGCACTACACTCATTATAAATAGTCGCGAAAGATTGCCCTGAGAAAAGTTGTACACTGTTGATGAAGAGCTTCATGTGGAAATCTACTTGTGCAGCGTCGTTTGCCAATTACTAGAGCAACTTTACTGAAATTATTACACAGAGAGACAATGGAAATAAACCTGAAAGTTTATTATGTAATATCTCACACGATGTATTTATTTTTGTGTTTGTGGTTTGGAACCTGTCAAATTGCGAGGTAACAGAGGGAAGTGAAAGGTGAGGTTGGAACGGGGAGTTGGGTGAGAAGAGAGTCAAATTTGTGTTCAATTGGTGTTTGGATTATTAAAAATTTTAAAAATCTGTTGGTAATTTTGTGCCTCGTGTTTCCTTTTGAGCCATTTAAAGTAAACCAAGGTCACACATGAGTGTAACTGGGAATGTTCAGGCACAACAACCTAGGGTTGGAACACACAGAAGTTAAGTTTAAATCAACTTGTCAGTATATTTTACTACGCCTATTTCCAGACAATCTTGACTTATAAAAGCAATAAAGCAATTACTGACTGACACCTAGTAGCGGAGTTCTATGACGGGAAATTTCAAGCTAGCTGCCTTTAAAATTACACATTTTTTGAAGTTTAAAAGAAAAGACAGCATTAAATGAAGTGAGCATGAGGAAAAGGGCAATTAAAAATATATTTAGCTAGATTGTTTTTTGTGTTTTTTTTCTTGGAGGAGGGGAGGGGGTCAATGAGTTAAATCCATTCCAATGTTTGAATTGAACCGCGGGCTTAATGCACCCACTGCCACTGGATAGATACTCTGACGTCAAGCCACCCTTTCTGTCTATATATTCACCTATACACGACTTTTTTAGAACACTGTTTAGTAATCTTTCATTCGTGGGTAATAACTGTTATTCTAACACCAAAAGCTTTGTTTGGAGCGAGAGATACTTCCAGCTGTATAAGATTCATAAAGCCCAGCGTATAATTCAATCAATTTGAATTTATTTTATTAACTCTGAATAATAATAAATAAAAAGAAATGGTTTTCAATCGTACATAGTCAAGTCTTCCAGCAGCCTGACAATGATCAAGCTCTGCCCATGTTTCCTCCTAGCATGAAATGATTGCCGACGTCGTATAAGTGAAATATTCTTCACTAAAGAGAGGTAATTTATGGATATCAACACTTAAGTGCCACAAATCTTTTATCAGATAGGACAATATTTGGAAAATCTATTGTACGGAAACCAGAGCGTGACAAACGAACTGATGGACGGAAAGACGGATATGATGACAGCACGGCTTTTGAGTAATTCTATGTCAGTTACGTCTAATAAAGTGCAATGAACTTCACTCCATTATTTTTACTTTATTCTTTTTAAACTATGATGCTAGGGAGTGTGCAAGTTAAACAGTTACGCGAAGGGTTGGAATAAAATCTAACGGAGGTTAATTGATAAGCGGTTAGTCTTCATCGACTAAACCGAGTCGTCGAATTCGACAAGTCAGATACAAAGCCCTGTTTTGTTAACCGCCTTTTCACGATGGGATCTGTTGAATTCTTCAAAACGAGTATGAAATAAAGTTTAAACTATTTTCATTCGACGAGTTGATTCGACAAATCGCACCGTGTGGACGCGGGTTTATGTATGACCACTTGAAAAACTGTCACAGTGCTCTGGGTCTGCTTGCACAGATATTGTATTTAAACCTAGATATAAACCCCACAGTTGAGTTTGTAGTTGATTGTAAAAATAAGCTTAGGCGTTAGCACTCAGGAAT
Organism: Liolophura sinensis; assembly: GCF_032854445.1. NCBI lineage: Eukaryota > Metazoa > Mollusca > Polyplacophora > Chitonida > Chitonidae > Liolophura > Liolophura sinensis. The sequence continues at coordinate 28,353,255 of NC_088306.1, forward strand.
TGTAAGATGATTGGAACTCTGCGGAGTTTAGACCGCGAATGTGGGCTAAATTTGACTCGTATGTCATAGTGGCCTGTATAAAAGGTAAATGTACCAGTCCGCAGTGTTTCCGTGCCTTAATCATAATGATTCAGCTCCTAATAACATCAATATGTGACAAAGTTTTTGTAACATCTTTTTGAGACAATTACTTGTAAATAACACATCTTTGCAAACCAAATCCAAGACTTCTAGATAATAGTGTATGTAAAGGCAAGTATTTGTACTTAACAGTGATATAAGGGCCGTTGTTTACAAGGGGCTCGACCCAGTTGTAAGAGGGTATAGGTTGTAAGTTAAGGCTACGATACTGATCTTACTGATTTACAATAAACGTATAATTACGATGGTTTAGTGAAAATGTCTCCTGGTTTTATTCTACATGCTGTAGTCTGGAGGAGGTAACTTTTTTAAACGTGTCCATCTGGAATACATTTACAGTAACAGGTGTTTGCACTCTGTCCTCATTTGTATATTGACAGTACTCTATCAATGTTTCTTGACTGCTGAAAACAAGGTGGATTTATGTACACGTATACATCCGTATGCATCGACAGAAAAAGCTATATCAGACTTCCACAGAAATCGCGTGAGAGCATCGGGATTTTGAGAGCAGGAATAGGGTCAAATAGCTTTTATCTGATGTATTATTTATTTATTTATTTATTTATTTATTTATTTCCTTGATTGATTGACGTTTTACGCCGTCGTCAAGAATATTTCATTTATACGACGGCAGCCAGCAGATGGTGAGAGGAAACCTGACAGATCCCGGAGAAAACCCACAACCATCCGCAGATTGGTGGCCCCTTACAGATTTTCGGAAGGCTTATCACTTTACACTGTTGGTTATGAATGACTATTGCACCTTTCATTATTCATGATTTAGGAAAAAAAATTATGTTACCAGCTCATAATTGTCAATTAGACCGAGAAATCAAGAAGGAATTCAGTGACCGGCCTTTCCACAATCTGTTATCGTGTTTCAGAATTCCATATATGGCTCGCGCAGATTCCGCAGAAGTCGAACACAACACTTATTAGCTATGACTCTGTTTTTACAACGGGCTAAAACAAGAACGTGGCTCATCAAGGTGTTCGCCGTGCACCTATGCCATCAAGGTGTTCGCCACGCGGTATGCCATCAAGGTGTTCGCCGCGCGGTATGCCATCAAGGCGTTCGCCGCGCACCTATGCTTATTTTGTTTTCTTTCCCTGCGTGACTTCTGTATACAATACCTATCTATACTGACTTCGAATACAACCAACCACAACAACCACAACCGTAAATAGAGCGTGACAGCCACTGAACCTTAGACACAAGACCTGTGCTCGTCCAGGAAAACTCTAAGTGAAATGCTAACCTTTGTGACCTAGTAATCTTTGACGTCGTGTTACTGTATAGTGAAAACATAGTTATTTCCCTTTATCCAAAATGGCTTCAACTGCATCAGAGACACTGTTTTACGAATAATGATCTATGAGCAATACATTCTAAGAAAGAAAACGATGTCAAGGTCGATACCCAACTCATTTGTTTGTGTATGTTAATAGATTTACCTGGTGAATTTAAAGTCATCGAAGCGAGAAATTTCCCGAAACTCGAGTAACGAAAAGACATCCGGGATCTTTAAATACTGATTTAACGCGAATGTTAAAGGAAGAATGATAATAAAAAATATTTTGAAACTGTCCTCTTACTCATAGATTGTCTCTCCCACTGAGTAGTTTTATAACATCACTCTGGCCGGTTTCATCCCACCGTCGTATAAGTTAAATATGCTTTTGCGGCGTAAAACACACAATCAAATAAATAAATAAAGTTTGATATAATAGGCCTACAGTACATGTATCTGAACTCGCAGAAGAGGCTAATACTCCTCTTTTGGAGTTTTATGGGCAAGTCTGATATATTCATTTTCATGTGTATCCACACGCTGAAAAAAAAATATTGAATTTCGTATAGGTTATGAATGGTGTGTCGCAGCTGTGTGACAGGATACAGTCAGTTGTTAGGCATGTCTGTTTTAAGGACAAAACCGGCACTAGTAAACTCGCAATTTGGAGTAGGCCTAAACGTTAAAGCGAACAGTTTGCAACTCAAACGTAGTATGGTGTATTGTTGTCTGTGCATGTATTGCGTGATACATTTTGAAAAGGTGGATATATTTAGACAGCTCATCAAGCCAAGTATACCCCATGAACTGGACAAAAGTGGGTGTATGTATAGGGTATTCAAAGCCGGTACAGAACACACCGTGAGGGGTAATTGTCATGCGCTGTAAGGCCCAGGGTTTGAAGTATAGCCCGGCATGCACATGCATCAGAAAAAAAGTCATCAAGCCTTCACCACATTCTTGCGACTGCAGTTGAGCGTGAATCGCTGTTCAGCGAGCAAATTAGCCTTCTGTGTATCGAAGTTGTATTTGGAATGCGAGATTAGAATATTCCTCAGGACCTTATGCTCAACAATGAAGGCTAGACGTGACATTGATGGCGGATGGGCTTATATGGTAGGCCTGGGTAAGTTATTATATATACATGCTGGTACTCCCATACACGATCGATGATCCGTTGCTTGTCTGGAATCAGTTCTTTATATTGTAATGGATCAACATTTCACTTGTTGACAAATCCCACTAAGTCAAGTGTAGGGTCACATAAAGTATTCGAGCTGTAGTTACGAGGTTTTTTCTGTACCTGCAAAAGATATTTTCAAGTCTTTTTTTTATTTCTCGTACCGTTAATTGTCAGGCTACATGTATGCCGCCATATTTTATTTAAGATATGTACGCTACTGGTATGGGTGCCAGTGTTGAGGCATGTCCGAGTCATTTGGGCTGTGAACACAGAGTGTTTATTATTTGCTATATGTATTCCATTCTTTGTGTATTTTTATGTACACAACTATAAAGCTTAACACAGAAGTAGGCCACTGAGTCATTTAAAACAGTTAGTTAATACACCATGCGACAAGGCAATCGTACCGATAGCCTATTCTAGCGCTGCATTTTGCAGCCTCTGAAGGAGTGGTTCACTTCAGGCTAACGTTAAACAAATGAACTTGGTTCTTCGCTATGAGTTATCAATGTTTATTTATTTATTTGATTGCTGTTTTACGCCGTACTCAATAGCATTTCACCTATACGAGGGCGGCCAGCATTGTTTTGGGAGAAAACCGACAAAGCTGGGGTGAACCCACGGCCATCCGCAGGTTTCTGACAGACCTTCCTACGTACGGTATCAGTAGATAAGGTTAAGCCCAGGACCGAAAACTATTGTCGGAGTAAACAGTATAAATACGTCAATATGTTAGAACAAATATGCCTCATGTGTGAGATTCCTTTTATACTAAATATGATAAAACACGCAGTGGAGGTATAAAGACTACAATATAACATCAGGACACAAAGACCCCCACCCCCACCCCCCACAAACCCCTTCCCTCCCCTCAGCCACCACAATACAAAAGTCCGAATCACAGACAGGCTAAGATTAAGCAGAACACACCCAAGACTTCCACACACAAGCTCCAAACATTGATATCGATGAATCTCGAATATAGTCATTACCCTTACATGATGACCCATTCCTAACAAGAGATATATCATTGACAAACCCTGACTTTCAACATGCGGCTGCGTCAAAGTCACCACTGGTGCACATGGGAAACATAAAAAAGTTATGTTAAAATTAAAACAAGTAATAAAATAAGAATATAGCATGGAGCTATAAATATAGGTCATGTGTAAATAGAGCCATTAAAATAGCCATTGGACTTAACACATATTTGATTTGGTACGCCATCCATAACGATTAAAATAAATTTCATTAAGAGCTATTAGTTTAACTAAAATACTCGCAAGTTTGAATATTAGGGCTATGTTTGCGAACGTTAACACGTCCAAAGACCATAGCTGTTTCATAGTGTGTTCATCGGTCAGAAATCGTAGTCGGATGAGCATACTTTTACACAACTCACCAAAGCCGGGCAATTCGCACTGACTAATGTGCAAAGTGTGTATTAATGTACATATTTGATCTGTGTATATTTTGTACATGAACGTTCAGTGAACACCTCCGAATATACACTTAAACGCTGTGGGACCATGCTTTATTTATTTATTTATTTATTTATTTATTGTTTAATATCATACTCAAGAAATTTTTGCCCATATGAAGCCTGCGCTCATGCTGGCCTTCTCCCGGTCGTACGTGGGGAGGTCTTCTTGCGGCCTGCGGCTGATCGTGGTTTTCGACTGGGCTCTGTCCGGCTTCCTCCCATCATGAAATTGGCCGCTGTCGTACATGTATAAGTGAAATATTTTCGAGTAGGCTACGGCGTAAAAAACTAATCAAATGAATAAATAAATATATTAAGGGTGTCAGTTTTTTGGTACTTTGGTATCGTGAAGGTAATGACTGGCCATCATGCACAATTAAGGCACACATCTTAGTCAGCTCCTCTGGAAATCACTGTTTCGTTTTCACACGTTTTCATTGCGCAGGTGTTTTCATCAGTTTTTTCATCATCTCCGGCTTCGGACGAAGCTTTGGACTCCTGTATGCCGCGTTCATCGAGACTTTCGGTCAGTCTGACTCTGTGACGTCACTTCTCGTGGGCATCCGGTCCGCCTGTGCCATTGTCTCAGGTAACACAGGTCATGCGTGGGGGTGGGTGTACAATTCGCATTTACAGGGGCGCGTTGGAATTTTTACTGCTTTAAGATTTTACAAACTATATATTGTCAGACTTACCTCTATCAGTGTATAGCTGAAAAAAAAAACTGAATTAGGTCGTTTCATCTCGTCCCAGAAAGTTTCGGGTTGTGAACAGAAGTTTCTGGGTGGCAAGATTAAGTGATTTTAGGATTAAGAAAATTTAAGTTATGCCTTGTATACTTGTTCCTTTAAAGTATTGTTATCTGTCTTTTCGCTCTTCTCTATATGACTCCCAGTACTTACGGAATCCACTACTCTCCTTGTTTGCGAGCCATGGTAAAAATGGGCAGTCCAAGACGCCTATATTGCAATTGTTCAAAAGTGTATTAAGACTTAAGCCTGGTTTTAACTTTAGTCCAGACTAAAGTGTCATTTACTTTGTATTAGGATGAGACCGGTATTAAGATTTAAGCCTGGCTTTAGTTTAATACACCTCTGGGCAATTTGGGCCTGGACTAGACACTAAAGAAACAATAGGCAGCCCCAAAAATTGGTTTCGGCAATAACGGATGAAGACAGACAATTTTTCTGTTGAAGTGTAGAATTAGAGCTACATGTAATGTTACCAACTGCCGTTTGGTACCAACTTACGAATGAGGTTCATGCATTTTCTCTTCAAATCGTTCACAAAGGACAAAGGTAGACTACTTCGCCGAGATCTGTCTGTTGTTGGGTTGCCCATCCATCTATCTTACATGTACACCTACCAGCCAGCGTAGCGTGTACGGTTACCATTAATCCCATCAAGCAGCCCCAAAAATTGGTTTCAGGTCCTGTCAGTACAGCTTTATCGGAGAGGTACACAGAGAGAAAAGTTGTCATTGCCGGAGCTTTGTTCATCAGTTTAGGATTCTCACTCTCATTTTTCGCCACAAGTCTTGAATTCTTAATCGTCACTATTGGAGTCCTCCAAGGTACGTAGCAAATTTTGACACCAGTCTTCTGAGGTAAACACAAATGTTCTGCTTGAGGCTACACTACAGGCCCCAGGTGAATGGGGCTAAACTGTAAGACCTGAGGTGAACCTCAATTTCATTACAATTCCCGATTGGTAGCACAACATCCTTTAACGGTGTTTTTTCGTTTCTCATCCAACAGGTATAGGTGCTACCATTCTTATTGGTCCATCTATGGTTGCCATGGGACACTATTTCGTAAAAATGCGATCTCGTGCCATGACAGTGACGTCATGCGGAGGGTGTATTGGCATGATGGTTGTGCCGATCCTCATTCAGAAGCTCGTAGAGCACTACTCGGTTCGCGGAGCACTCTTGGTATACGGAGCTTTTTCCCTGCATCTGATTTTAACCGGAGCTTTCTTGCGACCTGTGAAAACAATGGACAGCCAAACGTCACGTGACGCCGACGTCAAAGGGAGACAATCTTGTGGGGAAGCTTTACAAAATTACACAGCACCAGGGCAAGGTGACGCTTTGATATCTGAAGAGGGAGATAAAACAAATAAACGTGACCTTTTATGTGAGGAAGGGACAGGAAGTAACACTCAAGTTAAGGGTGAAGCTATGGATGACACCGACAGTAGCCAAAATGGGATTGCGTTGAACAAATTTGAAAAACACAGAGAAAAACACGATAACCAGGTAGAATACCATTTGATAGAATCCTGTGAAATAACAAACCACAAACATCGTTCCGCAACCCCAAAACCACAAGCCACCAAGACTAAAATTCGACAAAAAGGATTTATGAAGGTTGTCATGGATACAATGGATTTCTCGCTGTTAAAGAATCCTCTTTTCATACTGATACTTATATCTGGGACAATGTCAGGTATCCCTTATATGACCATGACCATGTTTCTCGTTCCTCTCATAGAATCTCGCGGAATATCGCGAGACACAGCTGCTATTTTGTTGTCTGTGATGGGCGGCTGTGATATTGTGGGAAGACTTGTGTGTGGTGCTGTAGCAGACAGAAAACCTATTCAGCCAAAACATGTTATAGTTTTCACCTCTGCGTTGGCCGGAATTCTTTGCAGTGTGTTGTACGTTGTCAAAAATTTTCACGGCTTCTTGGGAGTAGTCATTGCATATGGCTTGGTGAACAGTGCTCCCAGCATATTGGTCCTGCCGGCTACAATACAGTTTGTGGGACTCAAATCTCTGCCAAAAGCCGTCGGAGTCTTACTGTTCTTCCTCGGTATTGCGATTGCAATTGCTCCCTCTTTGCTAGGTAACGGTTCTTTTTTTTTTTACTCTACTTCTTACAATAATCAAATCACTTTATGTAAGAAATATCTAGACGACAGTATCGTCCATAGCTCACTTTTTACCAAAACATCAAATTTCTTAAAGGGAAATAAATAGTAAAAGTGAAGGAAACATTAGCAGAAACACGAATCTGAAAACATCTTTAATTAATTCTTTCCACAGAATTAAATGCATGCAGGTGTGAGGTGGGCTGTATAGACCATACTGATGATAGACGTTGTCACAGATGTATCACAACCTGTTTTCTGTACCTTTATGTTCAAGTATTAATAATATTCTTGTGGACATTACTCCTGTTATGTTTGGATGACATATAAACACCTTCTGTATGGCCAGGTGGGAGATAATGGGGGCGGGGGGGGGGGGGGGTCCGTAGCAGAGGGGGTAGGCACGCCAATGCAGTCGCTGTGAGTTCAACTCCAGCTCATGTTGGCTTCCGCTCAGGCCTTGCGGGGGAAGGTCTGTCAGCAACCTGCAGATGGTTGTAGGTCCCCCCCCCAACCTTTCCCCCGCGCTCTGTCCGATTTCCTTCCACTATAATGCTGGTCGCCGTCGTATAAGTCAAACATTCTTTAGTATAGCGTAATACACCAATCAAATAAATAAATGAATATAAGTCCAGAGAAAAGTCGGCATGAACATTGTTCATAATGCCCACCTGACAATGTAAACACCTGACTCTATTTAATTCATTATTTTCAATGGTTTTTCTACTGATATTTGCTAATCATTTTTAATTATTCTTTCCTAGTTAATCTTGCTCGTAAGTCACGTGGTATTATGGCGCTTTAACTTAGCCAACGTCATTTTTCTTAAAACAAAAAACAAAATCCTATGAGAAATTTGATTTACGAAGTTTTCTGAACGTGGCCTCAGGCATGGATTAATATCTTTTTTGACTGAAATGTGCCAATAAGCCGTGGAGCCTAGCACTCTCTAACGTCAACAGCAATCACTGAATCAACCCCAACACAAGTCTGTCACTTATTTTTATAGATCAGTAAGTCATCTTTCATAAGGCGCGGTGTTCAAAACACGCATTCTGCCATCGATACTTACTTAAGTAAATCCCTTCCAATCCTCCAAACTGCAAACAGTTATGTGCGCGTGATACATTACACCATGCGGTACGTTGAAGCCCGTAACGGGAGCCCAGACAAATTTTAAAATGGTATTTCTATGTGTGACCAATTACTGTTTCCACTATTTTTAATTCAAGTCTTGTTTATTTTTGCCGGTGATATTTTTTTAAAACATAAAAGATAAGCTCGATTGTTAGTTTCACCGGCGTTGAGTGACAGACTTTTGTCGTTAATGCAACTCACAATCGGCTGGCACTACCGCATGGATCCGCGTGTCACCACCGCCATCAACTTCGCTGTAAAAATTTATAATCTGCTGACTGTGAAACCGCGCCAAAGTCTCCACAGGTAGTACCATAATTCGGTGGATGTCCAATTTGCGTCAGACAAACCAGACGGAAGAGCATATGTGTCATCTATGTGGGCTGTATGAGAGCGAAAATCGGTCATCGTTTCGCCCAGTCGCTATGCTGTACACGCTTTTCCCTGATCTAATACAACTCCGGTAGAGTATTTTTCAAAATATTTGTTGTAAAACTGTTTTACTTATATTATTTTCAAGGTGCTAATTAAGAGGTGTTACATGAAGGGGTAATTATAGATTAAGTCACACGCTAGCTCCTGCAAAAGCACAAAGAGGGTGGGCCTAATGCATGGATTCGGCTATGCGCGCAGTGGGTGGGCCTAATGCATAGATTCGGCTATGCTTTGCACGGCTTTTGAGTACATAATCCTGACAGGTAATCACGGCATGACGTCACCCGGCCAGGGCTCCGTGGTCGACAAGATAGGCAGAAGGTGAACTTTAATGTTTTTTAAATGCAGCTTACAGACTTACATAGCATAAATATTTAGTTTAGGGAACATTTAGTGTGAAAATAAAGTCGTTGGGGTTCTACTTTACTTAACAAATGACATGTCTGTATTTTGCAGGATTGTTGAAGGACCAAACGGGAAGCTACGGCCCTATATTCCCAGTTATGGGCAGTATCCACCTCATTGCAGGAATGGTTCTTTTGCTGGAGCCTTTGGTAAGGCGATCTAAGGCCAGGAATATCCCGAATCCCAAATCATAATGACTTATTTGAAGACAGTGATTAGACGAAGCACAAGGTAACAGAAAACTGGAGGCACCAAGACTTAAAGAGGCACCCATTACGCCGATGGCGACTGACAAGACAAGTTTAATTTGGTACTGATCCCGTTCAAAATAGAATGAAACATTATTGCTGTCCTTCTTTGAAAATCTGGCCTCTAAAAATGGTGATCTCATGTATTAATGTGAGACACCTATAGCTTCATGTTGCTGGATTTGATTGATTGATTTATTTATTTGATTGAAATTTTACGTCGTACTCAAGAATATTTTACTTATACGATGGCTGCCAACATTATTGTGGGAGAAAATAAGTGCAGAGCCCGGAGGGAAACCCCGACCATCCACAGGTTGCTGGAAAACCTCCCCTGGTACGGCCAGAGAGGAAGCCACTATGAGCTGGCGAGAGGCAGCTAGGTCAATGCTCGCTACTCGATTTGAAACGATTTTGAAACTTATCTCGTTATTCACGTCAATGGATGGCGCTTTAATACAAATAACGTTAGGCGAAACATGACTAATACAACATAATAAAAAAATACATATTTTGATAAAAAAAATTCAAATAATTTTTGCCTTGCTGACGATTAGGAAGACATCATAATCGTGTACTGTTCGGAATGACTGATGTCGGCCGCATTTTTGTTTCTATGCAGCTCGGTAAGGAAGGCCATTTGCCTAATTGTGGTCACATTGAAGGAATGAGTTTGTGGTTTGTGTATGATTGGCAAGGGATATATACACGAGCCGTCCATTGAACAGAATAAAGCAAACAGTCATCACACGCAAATTGTTGTTCCCTTAAAAAAAGATTTATTTAAGTCATCACAAATTTAAACCACTAATAATGGCAGTGCTATCATTATGAATTCTGACTGGTCGTTAATGTGTTACGCAGTTCCATCCGTCGCTTAGCAATTGGCTCCAGCAGTAGAAGAAGTCCACCCAATATCTGAAGGGCGCCTATTATGGGGAAGATTGCGTCATACGATCCCGTGACGTCTTTGATGAGACCTGAAAAAAATTGTCATCATGAGTTTAATTGTGGATCATTTCATTTAAAACGGCAAATCAGGTTCAAAAATTGTCATTATGTAGAATATCCTCGCGAAAAAAGTCACGTGAACTGAATAATTATGTGTCATTAAAAACGTTTCAGGGAGCAAATGGACGACACATGAAGACTCGAATTGCGATCGAGTTGGATAGGGTACCTCTCCCCTGGTAATGGCGATTCGGGTTCAGTTGGATTGACTGGTACTATGTTACTAGTTTTCCCACAAGGTGTGACTGGACGAAAAGACCACACACCTCAGACCCCAATAACTTCAGGTGGAAAAGGATCCTTCAGTGCCAACGTTAAAAAAGAACATCAATAACAATCGATCAAAGTTCATCAAAACGCTGTGAAAGTCCACCCAGGGTCAAAGAACAATGAGGAAGGCATTTTGGACTTTGTGGGACAGCATTGTAGGACATTGGAGCATTTTAAAAACATATTAAAAATCAAACAATTACCATAATTTTATGAAGCTGACATATTTGTTATTTCTTTATTTTATTGGTGTTTTACGCCGTACTAAAAATATTTCACTTATACGACGGCGGTCATACGCACGCTGCTGGAAGACCTTTCTACGTACGGTCTGAGAGCTGGACTTCAACTCACAGCGACTGCATTGGTGAGAGGCTCCTGGGTCAATGCGCCGCGCTGGCGCCCTCCCTACCTCGAACACGAAGGCCCTCGACATGATATTTTTCAACTGGCATAAAATAACATATAGGTAAATCATGCCAATCGCAACCACATTCAGGTGGAGATAGAATTGTTGCAGATTTCGAAAAAATATCTCAGAAAGTGTCAATCTATGAACAAAAAAAATTAAAAAGATAGCGAGCTTTAATTAATGACAGAGATGTAATCGCGTAATTTTGTTTGTCGCAGAACTTGTGCCAAGATCCCCCTCCCCTCCCTCCACCAACTTCCCCGTTATCAATATTAGATTTTTTAATTTAGTTATTTATTAGGTGTTATACGTCGTACTCCTGAATATACGGCGGCACCAGCATTATGGTGGGAGGGAACCGAACCCGGGGGAAACCCACGACCATCCGGAAGTTGCTGGCAGAACTTCCAATGTACGGCTGGAGAGGAAGCCAGAATGAGCTGAACTTGAACTCACACCGACTGCATTGCTAAGCGGCTTCTGAGTCATTCCGCTATTCTCCCCACTATCAGTGTTAGATTACTTCCCTGTAGCAGTAAGAGGTTGACCGCCCTCGTGGAGGACCGTTTGTAAGGTGTTATGTTCTGTGAACACCATGAACTTGTTTTCGATCAATACATCAAGTCTGTACATGACCCTTAGGGAAAGATCGTCAGTATATAACATAGCAAAGGCCCAGGAAATTCCGATCTCTGTCACCGTACAAGTGACCAGAATAGAATAAGTGAAAATTTATTAAGTATGGCCTACGAAGAATCAAATGAGAAAAGGTGAGCTTATCACTCACCAAACAAAGGCGGAGTTACCGCTGTGAAGACTCCACGAAAAAACATGCCCAGTCCGAGTCCCCTAGCAAGGGACGCAACTCCGAGTGAATGTGCTAATGCCGGCATAATGAGCAAAGTTGGTGCACTGGACACAAGAGCGAAAACGACGCCGAGGCCAACAAAATCCTCAAATTTTTTGGCCAGTGGCAAGAAACAACAGACAAGACCGGTTATAATTCCACAAATACACATTATGTGATGAGGTAGAAGCGGTCTTTTATCCGCCAGAAAACCGGCTGTCAATCTCCCGATGACATCGAAACCGCCAATGACAGACAGGATTACGGCGGCGCCTTCTCGTGGGATTCCGCGCAATTCTACCAGGGGGACAAAATAGAGGGACTGGTTACCGTATGTGACGTCGGAAAGAGTAACCGACCAGAGAAAAATCTGGTAGACGTAGTTTTTCAAAAGGCTCAAGTCAAACAAATCTTTCAGCAACCCAACTGCTAATTGTTTCGCCTGTTTGATTCCAGCAGAGTCGTGTGTTTGTCGTGAGCCAGATGTAATGGCATCAACCGTTACTTTGTCCTCATTTGCCTGAATTTCTGAATATCGCTTCATTCCTTCCACATCCACACTTTCTGTTTGCAAAAGGCCATCTGCAACACTGACTGAATGCAGTCGATTTGGAGAGGGCTTGCATTCTACGCCTGCTCCGTGTTCTTTTTGTATGGTATTATTTTCCAACACAGACGCAGACGTGCCTTTGATGGCTCCTAATTCAAGGGACGTTACTCTTCCTGTTTCTATATTGTACTCTGACAAAGCCATTTCCTCTGTGAGTTTTCCACTGGTACACATTCGCTCCTCTTCGTCAGAATTAACACGGTCGTTGTCGTTCGCTTCCCTAGGAACATGGACGTCGCCATCTTCCACGGTCATGGGCCTTTGCACAACGCCAGTTATAATCAGGTTCAAACATATGCCCCCGAAAATTAATAAAGTTCCTCTGATTGAGAAAGTATCGATGAGATAGGTTAGCAAAAACGGGACGACCACCATTCCTAAGCAGACGCCACAGGATGTCAGGCTATAGACGCGTGACCGCCATTTTGAAAAGTACTTCCCCATGGCAACGTTAGAGGGACTGATCAACAGAGACATCCCAAATCCTGAAACAACAAGAAAATATCAGCCTCAGACGACACTTGTTTAACATTTTGCACATGCTTTACATTCTTTCATATAACTATAAATTACCAAGTGTAATCATTATGTTTTCACACGCTCGTACTTTCCACTAGAATGGTATACATATTTATGAAAATCATTCTCTCTCTGCATCATGACTTCAGCAATTAATAACCTGTGCATTCATGATAATATATATTCAACAAAAATATAAACAAACGAAGAAATTATATGCTGTTTCCTTTCAGTATAAAATAACGTGCTAACTCAGCAACTAGGGTAAGTATTCACTGTCAGCTGTGGCTTCAGTTTTCACCAGATTTTCACATTTTAGGGCAATAATCCAGGAGCTATGGCAAAGTGAAAACAGATTGGTCGGTATTCACAGTTCACGCACTTCGTGATGCTAACGGTGGACACACTCGGTACTGAGTGCTGTGAACTGTGATTACTGACTGCTTTCACACTGCCATAGCTCCTGGATTATTGCACTAAAATGTGAAAATACGGAAATTGAAGCCACAGTTGATAATGAATACTTACCCTAATTGTTGAAATACCACGTTATTTAATACTGAGAGAAACAATATAAAGTTGCCTCGTGCGTTTATATTTTTGTTGAGCATCCATGACTTCTAGGCTACCCAGAGTGTAATTATTCCATACAGGGTGTAACTAAGTACACACATTGTAACTAACCCATTCAGAGTCTAACTAGCCTACCCGGAGTGTAACTAGGCTACCCAGAGCGTAACTAAGTCACCTGCAATGTAACGAACCCATGCAGAGTGTAATTAGCCTCCCAGAGTAAAACTAGCCTACCCAGAGTGTAACTAGCATACCCAGTGTGTAATCAACCAACACATGGAGAGTGAAACCCACCATCTTACAACATAATGTAACCAATTCACCCAGAGTGTAATCGATTCATCCAGAGTATAACCAACCAACAGAGAATGTGACCAACCCTGTCACACCCAGAGTGTCACCAACCAATGAGAATGTGACCAGCCCTGTCACACCCAGTGTGTAGCCAACCAACTGAGAAAGTGACCAGCCCTGTCGCACCCAGATTGTAACTAAACCACGCACAGTGTGACGACTTCACCCAGAGTGTTACCAGACCATCCACCTAGACAGCTTTAGCCGCTCACCAGGAATGAGGCCGAGGCTGACGATCAGGAAACTCAGACTGGTGGCAAAGAAGGAGGTGATGAAACCCAACGAAATAAGGAGGCTTCCGGCGATGACCACCTTCCTCTCGGTGTAACGCTCAGATAATGTCGTGCTCAGTGGGCCTGAAGAAAAGGAGTAACGTGTGATTCATGGATTGTTCATTCTTTTTATTTTTTTTCATTTTTTTTTTCATTTATATGATCGCGGCCAGCGTTATGGCTCGTGGAAAGCGGAGTGCTGAGGCTGGTTTTCATGTTTGACATATCGACTGACAGGCCATATAGGTAATTCTAAGGCAAGTGGATAACATTCTGAATCCAGAGGAAAAGCGCAGACATGATAAACATTCTTGATAAAAGAGAAAAAATATAAAGTTTAATTATCTTTTTATATAAATTACGTTGAGCACTGGAGGTAAATAACCAGAAAAAAATTGCAGAAATATGTCTTGCTGACGAGATCTCCAGTAAGTCGTTCTGACGAGATCTCCAGTAAGTTGTGCTGGCGGGATCTGCAGTAAGTTATCTTCACGAGATCTCCATCAAGTTGTGCTCAAGGAGACCTACAGTAAGCTGTGTTCACGAGATCCCCATCAAGTTATGCTCATGAGATCTCTAGGAAGCTGTGTTCACGAGATCTCTATCAAGTTGTGTTCACGAGATCTCCATCAAAGTGTGCTCACGAGATCTCCAGTAAGCTTTGCTCACGAGATCCCCATCAATTTGTGCTCACGAGATCTCCATCAAGTTGTGCTGGCGAGATCTCCATAAAGTTGTGCTAAGGAGACCTACAGTAAGCTGTGCTCACGAGATCCCCATCAAGTTGTGCTCACGAGATCTCCAGGAAGCTGTGCTCAAGAGATCTCCATCAAGTTGTGCTCACGAGATCTTTACAGGAAGCTGTGCTCAAGAGATCTCCATCAAGTTGTGCTCACGAGATCTCCAGTAAGCTGTGCTCACGAGATCCCCATCGATTTGTGCTCACGAGATCTCCAGTAACCTGTGCTCACGAGATCTCCATCAAGTTGTGCACACGAGATCTCCAGTAAGCTGTGCTCACGAGATCTCCATCAAATTGTGCTCACGAGATCTCCATCAAGTTGTGCTGGCGAGATCTCCATCAAGTTGTGCTCACGAGATCTCCACCAAGCTGTGCTGCTTTTGTTTCATGCTCATAAGATTATTTGAGGTATGGGTGAAAATGAAAATTTCTTAAAATTATATGCCCGTTTCTAATATAGCAGTTAATAAAACATCCAAGTGTGGACTATTCCGTCCAGAAATCACATCGTGTAATGTCGAGAATAGGCAAGCCAGACGACAGTGTCAAACTCACCGACAATTATCGGACAAGCGGTCCTGACGGCGGGGATAAGGGACGTTGTAGCGGCTGAGAGACCGAACATGTCCAGGAAGGCGGAGTACAGTATACCAAAGCTTCGTGTGAAGCCACCCAACAGGAAGAAACTCAAAAACACGCCTGGAATAACAGACGGAAAGTTTTATTCATTTATATCTTCATTCATTGATGGGTAGTGGGTTGGGGTAGTATTAGTGTCTGCTGGTAGAATCTTTATGTTGAATAAATACAATACGTATGTTACATTTAACAGAATAATCTGCTGTAATAGCAGAATACATTCTAGCATCACTCAGACAGCTGGCATTCTGTTAAATTTAACAAATTATTTTTCCAGTATATATAGGCCAATATTTATTATGTAAATAATATACTGGTTTAAAAGAGACATACAGACCTGTGTTCGTCCACCCATAATACTAATAACCATCATATGTGGGAAATATTAAGTCCAACAATCCATCGTATTTGCAGGCGCAAATTTCGTATTAGTCTAGAATAGTGATCCTATACTTACTGTATTACGAGTAGAAATTGGGGGTGAAGAATAACAGGTTAACCGAAGATATACATGGAACGGGTGGAAATTTTCTTCAAGGCTCATATCTTGTGTCTTAATATAGTTTAATCTATGTGACTGCTGTGTTTGATGCTGCAGCAGGGTTTATTGATTACTCCGACCATGCGTGGGAGATCATCAAAACAACCGCAGTGCGTTCCTTCTTACCAAATGCTACCGCCCATGCCCAACCACCGTCCACATCTGACGTCGTCTTCTTCTTCATGATTTGATAACCTCTGCACAAAAATACGCCCAACTGCTCGCTAAATGTACTCGCACAACGTAATCTGTGTCAGAGATTCCACTACTGAATCAGGGCTCATCGCAAAATAGGACTACACCTGTGTAATGGGCGCTGAACAGTTCGCCGACTGGAAAGAAGGTCAACCAAACTTCACGCAGTGAACATTTCTGTTTACGCTTTAGCGGACAAACCCTGCTGCCTCATAGTCTTCAAAAAGAAAAGAAAACACAAAATGAAGGAAGCATAACTGGAGATATCAGTTAAAGCTGTATCTAAAATGCGTTCATTAATGTTTTCAGAATCTTTTTACCACTGCCTCTTCCTAACCGTGTTCAAGAGCGCTATGAAGACAATTGTTCACATCGTGGCTATTTTAAAACCTCAGCTGTTTATCATTGTTGACAAACATTGTGTCATTTTCAAACTCATATTTAATTTATGTGAGTTATTTATAGGACAATTCTCAGCATATAAGTTTTCGAAATACTAATTTGCACTCGCCAGGGCTTTCTGGGAAAAAGTACATGTTCAGCTGGGTGTCTAGCACATTCAGTTAGTCCGTTATCTTGGATGAGTTCAGCACGAAATTCCCGTCTCGTTGAGAAAATTGTACACGTTGGTAGATGACACTTTCAAACATACATGTAGTAACATTGCAACGCTATCTACATTTACCATTGAGGACACTTTCCACGAAAAAAACCCCTGCAAAGCCAAAGAGCATCATTAACACTTTATTCAACACATGCAGTTTGCTGGAGACGACAGAAGTCTGACTACTGGTTTAATTTAGTTGTATGTTAAATGTGTCCACAATACATCACGTTGAGTAATTCTAGACCCGTGCTGTCTAATATAATCCAACTGACATTATGTATCATGTATAGTTTTTACCTAGTTTTGCTTAAGCCATGGTGCTAGGAGTGCTTAAGTTGCTATTTACATAAAAAAGTCTTAAATGGGGTAAAAATCGACGAGAGGCCGAATTGTGACCATCACATTGCCGTCGATGCTGTGATTTTACTGTTTGCATGCATTTTGTAAATCACAGGAACCACCTGAGGTTACAGGCTTCTGGACGATTTATCTGCCCCGACACAGCATCTTCATGCAACAGCTGACCTCCCACGCAGTGACATGTCTTTTTGTCGACAGGTAGGTGAATAAAGGCAAGCAGCTCTTCATGATTGTCAGGGAAGGACCAGTGGAAGGCCCTGCTACAAATCTGATAAGTGTTAAGGTTGTTTGAACAAGACAACTTACGAGACAAGCCTCCAAGACGAGGAGCAGTTCTGACCTGAGAAGATATGTTTTAAACGTGTTTAGTTTAGTTTACGGAACAATGGAAAGCACAATATGTATAGCATTCTTCCGTTTACATACATGTAGACGACTGGTTTGCTATAAAATAGTTTTAAAACCTAGGGATTCAAGATGAAAACAACACATTGAATTAACCACAGAGTGGGAGGAGCCATAAAATGATCTTGTCAATACATAATCTACATGTAAAGAACAGTCTGGAAATAATATAAAGTGACAGGTTATAACCGCAAAGTCTTTGCTAAATATACCATTTTTCCACTTTTTCCATTCCACCGGTCTTATAATTCTCTATTTTTGTTGCCAACCTGGATGGTTAATAAGCTCCAATGTTAAATAATCCAAAAACATTTACGGTAACAAATCACGACCGTCTAAGAGTCAAACAAGCACCTGTATGCTGCGTCAGGTAACCAAATGAACAGGCGCATATATAAATGCAATACACACTGCTCACTATCATGTGTAATACACACTGCTCACTGCCATGTAATACACATTGCTCACTGTCATTTGTAATACACACTGCTCACTGTCATGTAATACACATTGCTCAATGTCATGTGTAATACATACTGCTCACTGTCATGTGTAATACACACTGCTCACTGTCATGTGTAATACACACTGCTCACTGTCATGTGTAATACACACTGCTCACTGTCATGTGTAATACACACTGCTCACTGTCATGTAATACACATTGCTCACTGTCATGTGTAATACATACTGCTCACTGTCATGTGTAATACACACTGCTCACTGTCATGTGTAATACACACTGCTCACTGTCATGTGTAATACACACTGCTCACTGTCATGTGTAATACACACTGCTCACTGTCATGTGTAATACACACTGCTCACTGTCATGTGTAATACACACTGCTCACTGTCATGTGTAATACACACTGCTCACTGTCATGTATAATACACATGCAATTACATACACTAACACACTGCTCACTGTTATATGTAATACACACTGCTTACTGTCGTGTAATACACATTGCCAAATGTCATGTGTAATACATACTTCTTACTGTCATGTGCAATACACACTGCTCACTGTCAAGTGCAATACACACTGCTCACTGTCATGCGTAATACACACTGCTCACTGTCATGTGTAATACACACTGCTCACTGTCATGTGTAATACACACTGCTTACTGTCATGTGCAATACACACTGCTCACTGTCATATGTAATACACACTGCTCACTGTCATGTGTAATACACACTGCTCACTGTTATGTGTAATACACACTGCTCACTGTTATGTGTAATACACACTGCTCTCACTGTCATGTGCAATGCACACTGCTCACTGTCATGTGTAATACACACTGCTCACTGTGGTGTAATACACATTGCTCACTGTCATGTGTAATACATACTGCTTACTGTCATGTGCAATACACACTGCTCTCTGTCATATGTAATACACTATGCTCACTGTTATGTGTAATACACACTGCTCTCACTGTCATGTGCAATACACACTGCTCACTGTCATGTGTAATACACACTGCTCACTGTCGTGTAATACACATTGCTCACTGTCATGTGTAATACATACTGCTTACTGTCATGTGCAATACACACTGCTCACTGTCATGTGTAATACACACTGCTCACTGTCATGTGTAATGCACACTGCTCACTGTCATGTGTAATACACACTGCTCACTGTCATGTGTAATACACACTGCTCACTGTCATGTGTAATACACACTGCTCACTGTCATGTGTAATACACACTGCTCACTGTCATGTGTAATACACACTGCTTACTGTCTTGTGTAATACGCACTGCTCACTGTCTTGTATAATACACATGCAATTACATACACTTAAAGCAATGGATAGATCCAACACATCCGATATCCCACCTTGTGGTTTGGTCAATTGCGTGTTTTTGATGGACAGTTTGAAAAGGTCTATTACCTCCTTTATGCTAATATTAACATCATGTTGTGCATGTAATGACAAAGGCTCATATCATAATGCTAGCGGCCATCGTATACGTGAAAAATATCCTTGAGTACGACACAAAACTCTAATCAAATAAATATATAAATAAGTGTAATAAATAAATGTAATAACAAACTATTAATCTCGTACTCATAACCACACCACCCGTGTTAATTATTTATCACTAGCAGGTAATCATTGGGTACAGGACAATGGATAATATAATGACCAGCTGGTTCATAGGAAGTGCTTATCGCAATGCGCCGGAATCTGGAATATGATTAACAAAGTAACATATTGTAGCTAGTAGCAAATCTCAGTCCGTGCATCGCATCAGTTAATGTCCCAAGCATGTCACAACATTTACCTCCCCCAGAATATGGGACCGGTACGTGGTGGAAGGGAGAAAGTTTTCCGTTAATTGATGTGTTTAGTGGATTGGAGTTTTACGGTATACTCAGAAATATTCACTTAATATACAATGGAGGCCACCATTGTGGTGGGAAGAAACCAGGTAGAACCAGGCGCAAACCCTTGACCATCCGCAAGTTGCTGCTAGACTTCCACAAAATACGAAGGGTAAAAGTTGACCAGTGAAAGGGGAGATTTCCATGATAGTGAGCCAGCTATATCGGGGGTTTGTGATAGAGGGTGGTCCATGGGGCTTTCACCATCACACCTGTCATGCACTTTTCTGTGTTAAAATGATTTTTTGCAGTCTTGGTCGGTAAAAAGATGCTTGTGCCAGAAATGATGTTGCACGTACATTTGTACAGTTTCCCATACCCAAAACACAGATGCTCCTGTCCATGTATGTTCCAAGAATTGACAAGACCGCTAACAATCCGTGGAGTCAGATTTGATTGTTGACAGTTTATGTTAAGCTGGGAATCCATGGAGTGTCATAGATGAGGGCAACTCTTCTGTTTACCCCCCATCACCACCCCCGATCCAGGGAAAAGTCCCAATATCGGGATGTGGAATAAAAACCCTCTTGTAAACTCGTGTAATGTTTAGCGCCTAATCGTGAAAATACAGTGACTTATGGAATAACAGCGCCTAATCGTGAAAGTACGGTGACTTATCGGGTAACGGCGCCTAATCATGAAAATACGGTGACTTATTGGGTAACAGCGCCTAATCGTGAAAATACGGCGACTTATCGGGGTAACAGCGTATAATCATGAAAATATGGTGACTTATCGGGTAACAGCCCCTAATCGTGAAAATACGGTGACTTTATCGGGTAACAGCGCCTAATCGTGAAAATACTGTGACTTTATCGGGTAACAGCGCCTAATTAACAGATAGTTAAGATTTTCCATGCACCCACTCAATAAAGCCAGTGCAGACTAGATTAAAAATCTAGATCAGACTTTGAAACTGAAATCCGAGCCGACCTTTCAGTTTGAATTGCCTACCAGTTAGGAACATTTCTGGAAAATCTAAAGTGCCTGTTTTTCAGTAAATAACAGTCAGATGATTTTCCTTTTTATTGTCCAGGAGCTGGCTGCTATTAGAAAAGGTGGAGTGGCTGGTGAATATGGTAAGTAATTTCACAAAGTGTATACTATTTCTCAGCAGTGTCTATACGTATAGTGCCTAATACAAAAAATAGGTAATTAACTTTCTGTTACCAGACTTTATTTGTGTGTTTAGGGCAGCTCTGTAAATATGCACTTTACACTACGGCCTTTTGGGTACCGACATTTCTCTGTTCTAATACAAGTATTTTATGTCAGATCCACATTTTGAGACACAGACACACTTTACAGTTCAGTTAACAGGATGTAACCGTTCAGTTAATACAGAGCTGAAGAGACAGGCCATCTTAGTTCGTCATGCCCTAATACAGAAACAAAATAAATTTAAATAACTGTTAAAAATAGTTTTTTTTATTCCAAGATCTTGGATATAGGAGAGTTCGCAACTTTTAACAAATGTTGAATGGCCTGTGAGTAGACCTTACGCTAGACTGCATTCATTTGAGGCATTTTGCCTTGTGTGTATAGGCCTATCGTAGCTTTTGTGAGTTAGCATTTGTAAACACCTGAAATACAATCACAGCGACATTAAGAAAGTTAATGTTTAACCCGCGACAAGCGAATCAATTCATCCAATGTGATTTTATCTCCTTGAGCGTGATGAAGTCGGGGCGGAATGAATTAGCAGCGGAGTCTTTTATAAGCAGGGTGACATTTTCGACAGGTTGTTTGAAGGTTGGGACGACATACCTGACACATGTGTAGACTGAGGTGACTCAATCGTTGTAGGAATATCGCAGGTAAGCGTCTGATATGGTACTGGAAAAACAGGGATAAACATCTGAAATCCTAATGGAAGATCAGGGATTAACCTGTGATATCTGACGTGAAAATCAGGGATAAAATTTTGGTATGCTCCGTTCCGTCAGCTCTCCTGAAATTTGTTGTGCAATAACATACCTAGAATTTACGTTGGCAAGCTATATTTTGATTTTGCTACATTAGAAAAAATAATTTTAAAGTGATGTGAAATGTTGACTTAAGTCTAAGGAACGCTATGTGATCCTGGGGCCTGATATCTTACCGGAAGGTCAGGGATAAACATCTGACACCTTATCTGAAGATCAGGGACAGTTATCTGACATCTTATTTGAGGATCATGGACTTACATCTAATATCTTACTGGAAGACCAGGGATAAACATCGGATATCTTACTGGAAGATCAGAGATAAACATCTGCTATGTCATTTAAATATTGAGGACAAACATCTGATATCTCATTTGATGATCATCGACAAAAATCTGGGTGGCTTATCTAACACCTTTTTTGAAAATCGGGGTTATATATCCAGTACCTTATTTGAAAATCCGGGTGACATATCTAACACCGTATCTGAAAATCCGGGTGACATATCTAACACCGTATCTGAAAATCCGGGTGACGTATCTAACACCGTATCTGAAAATCCGGGTGACATATCTAACACCGTATCTGAAAATCCGGGTGACATATCTAACACCGTATCTGAAAATCCGGGTGACATATCTAACACCGTATCTGAAAATCCGGGTGACATATCTAACACCGTATCTGAAAATCCGGGTGACATATCTACCACCATATCTGAAAATCCGGGTGACATATCTAACACCGTATCTGAAAATCCGGGTGACGTATCTAACACCGTATCTGAAAATCCGGTTGACATATCTAACACCGTATCTGAAAATCCGGGTGACATATCTAACACCGTATCTGAAAATCTGGGTGACATATCTAACACCGTATCTGAAAATCCGGGTGACGTATCTAACACCGTATCTGAAAATCCGGGTGACGTATCTACTACCTTGAATAAAAAACCAGGATGACATACATAACACCTTGTTTAAACATCGGAGTAATACATCGAACACGCTCTTTGAACGTCGAGGTGACGAAACATCTGACACGATGTTTTGTGATTGGAGTGACATACATTACAAGTTGTTTTAATCTAGATATGACACATTTGAAATGTTGTTTGAATGTCGCATTATCAGACGTATCATCTCTTTGGAAAAAGGTATCTCTTTGTTTAGCATTTCGATGTCTAAATCAGCTTGTACTTGCTGTCATAGATTCGTATTCAGCTGTGACGCTGATTATTACTCCGCTGATATTACGCTGACAGAAAAGCTAGCAAAGTGTGTGTCTGGAATTGTTTTTCTAAAGGAGGAAATAGCCTTGCCGAGTTTGGAAATAATGAACTTTAGTCGGCATTGGGACTGTCAATGTCAAACGTGATTTGAAAATTATAAAACCATGCCCCTGACATGCCTAAGACCTGCCAGAGATCACTGTGTAACCATGTCATCTTTGAACATGTGCTATGGCATATTTTATCGTTATCAAAGTCTGTTTGGACTAAGACGTTAGTATTCACGCTCAGGTCTTCTTCCGCGTGTGTTTGTAGTTCGCTTGCACTGGATAGTATTTCCTGACATTACTTGGCGTTTAACTCTAATAAATCTTAACACATGTACTACCTTAGCCCAGTGACTCGTGCATTACACAACGGTTGTCTATGGTGGCCTGTTAGTGCCATTAAAACGCACCTGTTGACTTTCTGAATTAAGAACATCTGACTTTTGTAGAATCTAATCGTGTGTTAGGAAGAATGAATGAATAATTATGGCTTATCGCCAAGTTGGCAATATTTCAGACATATGGTGATGTGTTGGGAAGAGCGGTTTGCTTGCTAACCAGGAAATGTTCTTCAAGAAAGCATGCAAATTTACTTGAACAATTTAAAAGTCGTTTCATTTCTGTCGTTGTTTAATTAAATTTTTTTCCACTTCAAATTTCCCTATCTATTAAAATGGTTAGGGTGCATATTGAGCCTGGTTAGTGAAACAGCATAGGTTTTTACCTCAAATTTCCTTGCTACTTTGCAATTTCTTTGAAATTTTCCCATTATTACCCCTGTATTTTATATTCGCCATATGATAACAGGGGGATTAATGATAGGGAGCTGTTTGACGCTGACATTAACTTAAGCAGAATTTTTAGGAAACGGGTCTTGCAGCAATCTGGGTTTCCCCCAGGCTTCCACCGGTTTCCTTCCACCATAATGCTGGCCGCCGTCGTGTAGGTGAAATAATTTTGAGTAGGGCGTCAAACACTATTTAAATAAAGAAGTGTTTTTAGGTAACGAAATCCCATAAATGGGATAAGGTAATTTTCATTTCCAATATGTCGAGCTCAGGGTACACGTGCTGGACATGGATTGCCATGGCAGCCGTTCCCAGGAAGACTTTAATGACAAGAGTAATTTTAAGTCGTTTACGCCGTGTTGGCAGCGGAATATAGGCGCCTGGTAAAATGTCAAATAAATCACAGAAAAGATGTCGTAGAGAAATATATGTCTGTTAGCTTCATTTTCCATTGTTATTGTACTTAATTTTCCTTCATAGCATTTCACATCTTAACAATTAATGAGCTAAACCATAAAAATTGATGGGACTCCTTACATGAAACAGACTGGAAGCTTGATTAAAATGATAGAGAAAGGCACCCTCCACAACATACTGTGTAAATCTGATTTTTCTTGTACACGAATTTCTTGTAAGGCAAAACAAAATGGCACCTACGAACAACCATGTACATGTATTCGCATTAACTTCGTGACAATTCTCTCAGTATACGCATAATATTTGAAACAGCTTGAGAAACAGATCCCTACCCATACATAAGCGACCTTTGCTGGAGGAGCCAAACACTAATCTGTTTACTGCTGAGGAGGGCAGTTTCTACAACAAAGAAATGAAGAGGAGACAAGATTTGGACACTGATCGCGGATGGGCATGGGTCGTCGCATCAGGTGATACTGGAAAAGATTTTATTTATTTATTTATTTATTTAATTATTTAATCATTTGATTATTGTTTAACGTCATTCTCAACCTTTTTTTCAGATACGATGGTGATAATTTTTTTGTCTAAAGCCGTTAAGATTTTTTTTCAGTTAGGCGATGGGTGAAGGAAACCAGAGTGTCTGGGATAGCTCTATAACGCGAGTTATTAGCATGTGGCATACGGATATGCACGCCGCATTATGGAAAGACACGTGATCTTAATGAACGTTAGACTACAGGAAAGGTCAAAGTTTGTCAGTATGTCACTAGTTAACGCGGACACATATCTGTCGTGTTTGTAATCACAAATAATATCGGTAATCCATTATCATCCGGTTCATGCCGTTCTTATTAGAGATCTTTAGTTGTAACTTCTAACTTCAAACTTGAATTAGCTTACGTTTGCATAAGCTAACGTTCTTTGCATACCACTTATCTTCCATCAGTTTAGTGTATATGTACATATCTGTAGGTCACACGTGGGGAAGTCCGTCACTAGTATGCCAAAGCTCGTGGGTTTACCCCTGACACTCTGCGTTCCTCCACCCATAATCCTGATCGTCATCGTATAAATGACCATGACATTACAAAAATATTAAATAAATTGTTATCTGTACATGAATACCTACACTTACATGGATGTACTGGATATTCACAAAATTTCTGGAGGACGTTATCCCATGTTTAACTTAATAAGTTTCAACATCATCATAGCTTAGCTCATAAATAACACCCACAGATTTTAACCAGTTTCAAATTCATCATAGCTTAGCTCATAATTAACACCCACAGATTTTAACCAGTTTCAAATTCATCATAGGTTAGCTCATAATTAACACCCACACATTTTAACCAGTTTCAACATCATAATAGGTTAGCTCATAAATAACACCCACAGATTTTAACCAGTTTCAAATTCATCATAGGTTAGCTCATATTTAACACCCACACATTTTAACCAGTTTCAACATCATAATAGCTTAGCTCATAAATAACACCCACAGATTTTAACCAGTTTCAAATTCATCATAGGTTAGCTCATAATTAACACCCACACATTTTAACCAGTTTCAAATTCATCATAGGTTAGCTCATAATTAACACCCACACATTTTAACCAGTTTCAAATTCATCATAGCTTAGCTCATAAATAACACCCACAGATTTTAACCAGTTTCAAATTCATCATAGGTTAGCTCATAATTAACACCCACACATTTTAACCAGTTTCAAATTCATCATAGGTTAGCTCATAAATAACACCCACAGATTTTAACCAGTTTCAAATTCATCATAGGTTAGCTCATAATTAACACCCACAGATTTTAACCAGTGTCAACATCATAATGGGTTAGCTCATAATTAACACCCACACATTTTAACCAGTTTCAACATCATAATAGGTTAGCTCATAATTAACACCCACAGATTTTAACCAGTTTCAACATCATAATAGGTTAGCTCATAATTAACACCAACAGATTTTAACCAGTTTCAACATCATAATAGGTTAGCTCATAATCAACACCCACACATTTTAACCAGTTTCAAATTCATCATAGGTTAGCTCATAATTAACACCCACACATTTTAACCAGTTTCAACATCATAATAGGTTAGCTCATAATCAACACCCACACATTTTAACCAGTTTCAACATCATAATAGGTTAGCTCATAATTAACAACCACAGATTTTAACCAGTGTCAATATCATAATGGGTTAGCTCATAATTTCCACCCACAGATTTTAACCTGTTTCAACATCATAATAGGTTAGCTCATAATTAACACCCACAGATTTAACCAGTTTCAACATCGGAATAGGTTAGCTCATAATTAACACCCACACATTTTAACCAGTTTCAACATCATAATAGGTTAGCTCATAATTAACACCCATACATTTAACCAGTTTCAACATCATAATAGGTTAGTTCATAATCAACACCCACACATTTTAACCAGTTTCAACATCATAATAGGTTAGCTCATAATTAACAACCACAGATTTTAACCAGTGTCAACATCATAATGGGTTAGCTCATAATTAACACCCACAGATTTTAACCAGTTTCAACATCATAATAGGTTAGCTCATAATTAACACCCACACATTTTAACCAGTTTCAACATCGTAATAGGTTAGCTCATAATTAACACCCACACATTTTAACCAGTTTCAACATCATAATAGGTTAGCTCATAATTAACACCCATACATTTAACCAGTTTCAACATCATAATAGGTTAGTTCATAATTAACACCCACACATTTTAACCAGTTTCAACATCATAATAGGTTAGCTCATAATCAACACCCACAGATTTTAACTAGTTTCAACATCATAATAGGTTAGCTCATAATCAACACCCACACCTTTTAACCAGTTTCAACATCATAATAGGTTAGCTCAAAATTAACCTCCACAGATTTCAACCAGCTTCAACATCATAATAGGTTAGCTCATATTTAGCCCCATTAGTTCTTTCGTCATTATCTCATGTGACACTCTTAATTACCACCAGTTCCATCCTACAGCCAGACAGCTTCTTCGTCATGCCATGTCGTCTTATATTTCAGACCGACAGGTCGTTCACTCTTTTCCTACATCATAATATTTTATCTCATGTTTTACACCGACAGGTCCTACAGTCAGTTCCTACATCATGACATGTTATCTCATATTTCACATCAACAGGTCCTACAGTCATGACAGTCAGTCAGTTTCTCCTTCATAGTGTGTTATTTTATATTTCTCACCCACAGTCAGTCCCTTCATCATGGCATGTTATATCATATTTCATACCTTCAGATCTAACAGGTCTTTCAGTGTCTTCGTCATTCCATGTTATTTCATATTTCACACCTGTCGGTGTTTATACAGCCAGTGGCTTCGTCATGCCATGCCATGATATTTCATAATCCATACCTTCATGACTTACAGTCAGTTCTTTCGTCATGCCATGTTATTTCATTGTTCATACCTTCAGGTTTTGCAGTCAGTGGCTTCGTCATGCCATGATATTTCATAATCCATACCCTCATGCCTTACAGTCAGTTCTTTCGTCATACCATGTTATTTCATTGTTCATACCTTCAGGTTTTGCAGTCAGTGGCTTCGTCATTTCATGTTATTTCACATTTTATATCTTCAGGTCTTACTGTCAGTTCTTTCATCATGGGAGGATTCGTAAAAGCGTTCGGTATATTTTTCGCAGAGTTTTCAGAGAAATTTGAAAGCTCGGCATCAGCCACGTCTCTCATAGCCTGCGTCCGCGCCACCATGTTTACGTTTGTAGGTGAGTTTGGGTTTGTCTTTTTATATCTTTTTTGAAATAATATTTTGTATTTGGTAATACACGAGACCATTCTAACCATGATAAACTTAAACTCAATATACTTTTTTAATTTTATGAATTGCGACGAGGCCTGAATTGCCAAGCCTGCACAGAGAACCTGTGAAGATGCATTTTGAACTTTGATTGACCTTGATTGAGGGTGGAATGTTTTATTTGGCTTATAAAACACAGCCCAGAGCTTAATAGCATTGATCGCTTTAAACCACATATCGATGACACAAGTTCTGAAAAGTATAACCTTTGATTTATCACACCAGGGAACATCGCCGTTTTCCCTTGTGGTGTGTGAATGCCGGCATGTTTTGACGCCTAGGTGTATAATTTATGAATTCGGCTCTTGTTTTCAGCACCACTGGCTTCGCTATTATGTGACCGCTACTCAGAGAGAAGCGTCTTGATGCTGTCAGCCACTCTCAGTGTATCCGGTTGTTTCCTAGCCGCATTCGCTCAAAATATGGCGACTGTGATTGTGGGCGTTGGAGTGTTAATGGGTGAGTACATGTGGCTAAGAGACATTGATCTAGATAAAAGTGTATTTGACAACAACAAACTGTGAGACAGCTGACTCAAACACAGGCGATCTCGCGTTATTAAGTCTCGTGAGATCTCCGGTGTTTTAGTCAGCTGCCCCAAATCTCGCAACTACATGTACACACTCTTACCAGAAATTTGTCTAAATTTCTGCATGAGTCAAGTACATTGCTATTTATTTATGCTTTTAAAGACGACAGCATAAATTTGTTTGGGTTCCTTAGATGTTTGTAACGAGCTTAACACCAAACGCTGATTTCACTTTAATAACCAGCCGCAATGTATCGAGAGTTACCTTAATACGTTGCTTAGTGTTTTCGAATCTTTCTTATTTGAAGGTGCCGGGATGTCCTGCTTTTTCGCCCCCGTACAGATGGCGATAGGGAAATACTTTGTTCGGTTGAAATCTGTGGCAATCTCTGTGGTCTTTGGTGGAATGTGCTTGTCTCAGATTGTCATGGCACCTATCATAGTGATTGTGCTGAGAGAATTTGCACTTCAAGGAACCCTCATTCTCTACTCTGGATTGCTACTTCACTTAGCTGTCGCCGCAGCTCTCGTATTTCCACGCGACCTCGAAGATGCCAATGACCAGGTTCCCGCTGGATCCGACAAGGCCACAGAAATGACGGATTTAAAACTGTCAAGCCAATGCGAAGCTCAACATATAGAGACGAATCCAGCTGATCTGAACATGCAACCCCCCGTCCAGAGCCTCCTTTCAGTCAGTGAATCTACTTACATGGTTGGGAAAAGTAACGACAGTCAGCAAAACCCTCAAGTTCGCTTTGTTCAGAATCCGACGACAAATGTTATTTTGGCGTCAAACAGACGTTTATCGGCTTCTTTTCGAGGGAAGCTCCAACGATGCCCCAAGTGGACGAAGTCATTAGTACGTGCTCTGGATCTATCTTTAATTAAAAACAGTCGCTTTACTTTATACGCCTTAGCGCAGTGCTCCGCTCAGATTGCTTTCATGAACATACCGGTGTACCTGTTTCCAAGGGCGGAAGATTACAGGGTTTCCAAGGAAGACGGCGCACTTCTTTTGACTATTATGGGGTGCACCGATTTGTTTGCAAGAGCCGTCTTCGGTATATTGGGGGACGTACAGAAAATCGGACCAAAGTTCATATTTACCTGGGGGGCAGTTTTGTACGGAATGTCGGCGGCTGCCTTGCCCTTTACCACAGGTTTTGCTGGAATGAGTGTCGTGTGTGGGTTTTTGGGTCTGTTCGCTAGTACAACCATTGCCCTGAATATGCCCATCCTCGTCGACATGGTTGGCGTAAGAAAATTAGCCAAGGCTATAGCGTTGACCAGTTTCATATCGGGAATCACGACAGCAGTTGCCCCTCCATTACTAGGTCAGTTCGGGTAAATACATGGACTATTCTTGAGAACGACGTAAAGCACACATGAAATAAATAGATAAATTAATTGATAACAATAACAATAACAAAAGCGTATACTGTGAAATGTGTGTACGTCCCTTGGGCTATGGCTGGGTTTGTCCAGTGGCTATCGGGTAAAGGGAAGTCACTCTGCGGGTTCATTTAGTGCATTTCCGTACATGTGAGTTCAGTACATCTCGTGGTCGAGCGTGTGGGGTTGTAGGGATAGAGGGATGGAGTGGGGTAACTTATCTAGCTCTGCAAGACGGAGACATAAATAAATAGGTTGAGTTAGTTCTTGTACGAGTAATCTAACTCTCTGTAACACAAATATGAATATAATGTAAGGAAATGTAACAATTTTCTTGAGAGATAGTTATAACTTACTCCCTGTAAAATCTACGTCTTATGTCAATGTGTCAAAAAACTCCATATCATCAACAGCCATATGTTCGCACATTATTGTTTGAATATATACACAAATAACAGTTGTATGATATTGAGTCACGCCTTATTTTATAGCAATTAGTCAACATTATCGATATAGCCAACAAGTACACAAAAAATTAGGCAGTGAAGTTTGGCCGCCATAAATGTTATTTTCTTGGCCGCATCTTATTTAATATTATTCAGTCCAATTTCTTGATGCACCAGCAATCAACAAATATATTATTGCTCAATGAGGTACGAATAAACCATAAATATCATTTTGGTGAAAGGGGAGTGGAACGACCCATTCGTCGCTTTGTGTCTCGCGACCTGTCTCAATCAACTGTGAGAATGAAGTGGTAGTGGGCGGGGTTGGGGGAAGGGGATTAGGGTGTGCCGGGGTGTTGTTGTCAAAGGTACGTGTCTTTCAATCCAGACAACACGTGAGATGACCGTGGGCAGGGAATTTATAGACTCTCACACTCACATTTTTGTGGGGTCTTAATCGTTAATTAAGCCTTGCAACGTTGTGGTGTTTTTCTCATCGAGCTGTACCTTCCCTCAATTTTCTTCATAAAAAGGTTATTTGGATTTATATTACAGGCCACATCCGGGACGTGACCAACTCCTACAACATCGTGTTTTTCATCTGTGCCGGGACCCTTTTTCTCTCGGCTGGTTTTATGTTTACGGACCCGATTCTGCAGTGGTGGAGACGCAGGAAAGGGCGACAAACCCGCGAATCCAACGACCATGGCCAAATGACAGAAATGAAGCCATAAAACAATATGCCCCAAAATATCGGCTCGAATCCAGCGGTCATCAGTGAATTTGTGTGGGAAAGTTGTTTTAACTGCTTTTTAAAATTTTGCTACAGCCACATTTCAAGCAGTACCTCTGGTTCACCGTAATAGTTTTATGTTGTGTTTTTCAAAAACTTATAATTCAGACAGGTTATAGGTGTCGGTAAGTTGGCGTCATTCTAGAGACATTATTTCGAAATCAAGGAGACGGAAATGATCCATGTGACGGCAACCAAAGGAACTCATTTGTTCAAAGATGTACAAACACACGAAGCTACTTGTACATAGCTCTGGGTAAACGAGTTGTAAGAGAACATTTCTCTCCTCAAAGGTTTGCTAACTGACCCTTTAAAAACCTACTGTACCAAACATAATCTGTTCTGGTTTAATTTTACCCAGACATAAACTGATGTCGTTGACATTTTTTACTTGTAACATTACTTTAATTAAAAATCTATGGCTTTGATCATGTGTACAAACTGGTGATACAGACTTGACCATAGGTGCAAACTGGTGACAAAGTCTTGATCATGTGTGCAAACTGGTGATACAGACTTGATCATGAGCGCAAACTGGTGATACAGACTTGATCATGTGTGCAAACTGGTGATACAGACAATCATGTGTGTTAGCTTGTGATACAGACTTGATCATGTATGCAAACGGGTGATGCACACTTGTTCATGTGTGCAAACTGGCGATACAGACATGATCATGTGTGCCAACTTGTGATACAGACTTGATCGTGTGTGCAGACTGGTGATACAGACTTGATCATGTGTGCAAACCGGTGACACAGAGTTGGCAATGTGTGTAAACTGGTGAGACAGACTTGGTTATGTGCGCAAACTGGTGATACAGACTTGACCATGTATTCAAACTAGTGATACAGACTTGATCATGTGTGTCAACTTCTGATACAGACATGGTCATGTTTCCCAACTTGTGATACAGACTTCGTTATGTGTGCAAACTAGTGACACAGATTTGACCATGGTTGCAAACTGGTGATACAGACTTGATCCTTTGTGCAAACTGGTGATACATACTGTGTGCCAACTGATGTTACAGACTTGATTATGCATGCAAACTGGTAACACAGACTTGATCATGTGTACAAACTGGCAATACAGACTTGGTGATGTGTGCAAACTGGAGATACAGACTTGATATTGTTGTGCAAACTGGTGATATACAATTGCCATAGCACGGATGCCAACTATGCTTTCGTTGAATCGCCTCTGTGTGGCGCTGCCATGGTTACTGGCATAACGCCTAGCAGACATTTCGCATGGTAGCAAAACTGATGTAAAAGTTCCTAAGAGAACACCATCCACAGGACGTGAGTTAAACCTGGCTGCCTTCCTCGCGTAAACAACTTCACTTGTAAATGCTCTCCGTGAACGACTTTTTAAGCCAAGCGTGCCAAGTGGCGAAGAGCTAGATGAGAGTTCACTGACGTGCGTGAAGCTTTTGTCTGTTCATGTCAGACTGTTCTTTGGATGCCAATTATCTCATGTACGAGGTTTTATCGGGCTGGGGTCCTTGCTTGTGAAATGTGTGGTAGTGACGTTAAAACCATATTCCTTACAGCGCGTGTGTAGCTCTCTACCTTTTGCTTTACATCACTGCCACCACTAGTAAATTTTGTACAGAAATCTTGAACAACGCCGGCGTCGCTGAGGTCACATGGGTCACTCTGATGAGGCAGGAACTGATGTCAGAAAACACAATCTGTGTCAACCTTTGTCTCTCACAATACACATGCATTCTGCCTATCTAGAGTACATACAACATGATTCTAACCAAAACCTAAAACAATTTTATTGATGAACGGTGATTGCATAGTTCACACGTGATGACACTAAGCCTAATCAAGCCTACGGTCTCGCAGGTTCCAAAGGTCATGCTTGTCTGGTGGTGGCAGTGATGTAAAGCGAAAGGTAGAGAGCGAGGCATGCGCTGTAATGGGTATGCCTTAAAATTCATAATTTTGGTACTTTCCTAGCGCTCAGCATAACGGGATAAGCCATGGACTAGTCGGCATGGTGTCAGTTAAATGTGACTGGATGGAGCATCATGTTATGTGTCGTCGGCATGGCGTTCCATTGAGTCAGCACTTAAAATATATCCGCATTCATTCTCATCTACTATGACGAAAGGCCGAAATACTGTTGAAAGGGACGATTAACCTCAAAAAAGAGAAGCTAGTAAACAATTTCGTTAGTTGTTGCAGAAAGCGGCTCCCTCCACTGTTAGAACTATATATGCTGTGCAATGAATTTACCTGAGATTTATCTATTTGTTTATTTGATTGGTGTCTTACGCCGTACTCAAGAATATTTTACTTATACGACGGCGGGCTGCATTATGCTGGGAGAAAACCGGGCAGAGCCCGGGGGAAAACCCACGACCATCCGCATGTTGCTGTCAGACCTTCCCAGTTACGGTCGGAGAGGAAGCTGGACTTGAACTCACAGCGACAGTATTGGTGAGGGGCTCCTGGGTCATTGCAATTTACCTAAAAAGTTTCACTATTGAAAAAGTGTTATTTATAGAGTGCATAGATTTCTTACCGTTTTAAAAAAATAACAATGAGTTGATCTTGCAGCATTGAAATGATAACAAATAATACAACCACAAGTATTTCTGAATCGAGACATGAAAAGATCTAAACGTTCTGGAAATACAATGCATATCACTCCTACCCTGCGCACATACATGCGCAGCTAAAAGAATTTTGCTTGTATTTATGCTTGGGTTTTTACGATGTGTATTAACAACATAAGCATATGACGACGGGGGATCATTAGATGTGTTTATTTTACGCAATGTTTTGTCGTGGCAGGGCTTCCACCACTGAAATATCACTCCAAATACTCCAAACTTGACACTCCACCCAGTCACAATGCCCCAACACTGGGCCAACCAGTCCTGTTTTCTTGCTCTAACCTCTCAGCCTCAGCAAGTACCGTTTTTGAAGTCTTTGGTATGACCCACCCGGGATTTGATTCCAGGTCTTTCGAATTCGAAGCGGACGACTTAACCGAAACGGTCTGAGTTCTCGGGTTACCGAAATAACTTGTCCCTGATTGGTTATACTTGATAACATGGACGCCCTTTCGATTGTCTCAATGTGCACGTTTTATCTTACTTTGAACTGCGATATCTCGGTGATATAACATAACTAAAATGAAAATTGTACTTTTTGAAATTTATTTGAGGTATATACTACATCGACGCGTATACATACATATTGGCTGCTTTTGTGTTTTCTTTTACCACCTGAGGTGAATAGGCCAAGCACTAGCCGACTAGGTGTCTCTATATACTGTGACTGGGTGAACATCGTGTCTGGCGTTCCAGACAGACAGCGCTAGAAATATGTCGACAGTGGGTCTGGTCGGCATACTAAAAGGAGACAGCGTCAAGATAGGACCAAAATAATGTCGAAAGCTACGTTAAACCCACATGAAACAAACAAACATTTCTTCCAATTTTATTTATTCATTTACTTAAATGGTGTTTAACGACGTACTGAATAATATTTCACTCATACAACGGCGACCAACATCATGGTGGGAGGAAACCGGGGGAAGCCCACAACGATCAGCGCAGGTTGCTGCAGGACCTTCCTGCGTACAATCGAACTTTCCTTTTAAGTAGTTAAAATGTAATTCTACATATAATGGTAACATCACTCATTGCACGTAGCACCAGTAAAGTTGTTTATTTATTTGATTGGTGTTTTACGCTATATTCAAAAATATTTCACTCTTACGACGGCGGTCTTCATAATGCTGGGAGAAAACCGAACAAACCCTGCAGGGAAGAGCACATGGAAACGCTTGCGCGCGCTATTAATACTGCCCTGGGCGTCCGGTGAAAATTGGCTACGAAATCCGCCGGGAAAACAAAATAAATCTCGTCCAATCTTGAGTGCCATCGACAAAACGTTCATGTAGAAGATCTGGTGAAAATGTAAGCGGTGGCTTCAGTTTAAGCATTAACATATAACCACATCACGCATAACCTAGTAACACGTACACATAACCTGTTCACAGATGACTAACATATGTGGACACATGTACACAGGTAATACATATAACCGGTTACTCTTACAAACCAGTGACAAACATTCCACAGTTCATGGGATCAAGCATTACCCAATAACACATAATCTATTCACAGATAGCCGTCACACAAAACCCAGCCACGCATAAAAAGATCATGCAATACCTAGCCACGCATAAAAAGATCACACAATACCTAGCTACTCACGAAAAGATCACACATTGCCTAGCCATATATAAAAAGATCACACAAAACCCAGCCGCACATAAAAGAGTCATACAATGCCTGGCCACAGATAAAAAGATTACAAATACATAACCGCACATAAAAAAGGCCCATACAATACCCAACCACACGTAAAAAAGATCACACAATACCTAGCCTCAAATAAAAAATCACACAATTCATAACCACACACAAAAGGTCCATACAATACCCAGCCGCACATAAAAGGGTAAAACAAAACCCAGCCACACATAAAAAGGTCACACAAAAAAACAACCAGACCGGGCCCCGTTGGCTCACTCGGTAGACAGTCTGCTTCGGGAGCCTGATGAGAGATCCAGCGTCAAATCTGGGTCAAGTCACACTTACGACTTTAAAAGAAGTTCCTCGCTTGGCGGTCAGAGTTGAGGGGATAGTGCAACGAGTGGTTGGCTCGTGTCAGTATAATGTGTCAGGTGGGGCAGCTTACTTGCCTTCCGTAAGTCGTCTCAGTGACGCAGCACAATATAAAAGACCAGTAGAAATGCGTCCTGCAAGAAGGAGGCACATTACATGCACTCTAAGGACTCCTTCGTCGTCATATAACTGAACAGTTCAACGGCGTTAAACCACTTACTTACTCACACCGATCGACTCATAAACAGGCCACACAATACCCAGCCATACACAGAATGGTCACACAAGGACTAGCCACTCATAAACAGGCCACACAGTATCCAGCCACACACAGAATGGTCACACAACGACAAGCCGCTCATAAACAGGTCACACAACACACAGCCACACACAGAATGGTCACACAAGGATTAGCCGCTCATAAACAGGCCACACAATACCTAGCCACACACAGAATGGTCACACAAGGAGTAGCCGCTCATAAACAGGCCACACAATACACAGCCACACATAGAATGGTCACACAAGGACTAGCCGCTCATATACAGGCCACACAATACACAGCCACACACAGAATGGTCACACAAGGACTAGCCGCTCATAAACAGGCCACACAATACACAGCCACACACAGAATGGTCACACAAGGACTAGCCGCTCATAAACAGGCCACACAATACACAGCCACACACAGAATGGTCACACAAGGACAAGCCGCTCATAAACAGGCCACACAATACCCAGCCACACACAGAATGGTCACACAAGGACTAGCCACTCATAAACAGGCCACACAATACACAGCCACGCACAGAATGGTCACACAAGGAGTAGCCGCTCATAAACAGGCCACACAATACACAGCCACACACAGAATGGTCACACAAGGACTAGCCACTCATAAACAGGCCACACAATACCCAGCCACACACAGAATGGTCACACAAGGACTAGCCACTCATAAACAGGCCACACAATACCCAGCCACACACAGAATGGTCACACAAGGACTAGCCACTCATAAACAGGCCACACAATACCCAGCCACACACAGAATGGTCACACAAGGACTAGCCACTCATAAACAGGCCACACAATACCCAGCCACACACAGAATGGTCACACATGGACTAGCCACTCATAAACAGGCCACACAATACCCAGCCACACACAGAATGGTCACACAAGGACTAGCCACTCATAAACAGGCCACACAATACCCAGCCACACACAGAATGGTCACACAAGGAGTAGCCACTCATAAACAGGCCACACAATATCCAGCCACACACAGAATGGTCACACAAGGAGTAGCCGCTCATAAACAGGCCACACAATACCCAGCCACACACAGAATGGTCACACAAGGACTAGCCACTCATAAACAGGCCACACAATACACAGCCACACACAGAATGGTCACACAAGGACTAGCCACTCATAAACAGGCCACACAGTATCCAGCCACACACAGAATGGTCACACAAGGACTAGCCACTCATAAACAGGCCACACAATACGCAGGTATACAGGTAAAGGCCACATGATTCCCCGTTACACATGAAACTGTCACACATGAAAAGGCAAATAAACCTCAGTCACACATAAAATAAAGTCACACAATACCCAGTTACACAGAAAACTGTCACACATGAAAAGGCAAATAAACCTCAGTCACACATAAAATAAAGTCACACAATATCCAGTTACACAGAAAACTGTCACACATGAAAAGGCAAATAAACCTCAGTCACACATAAAATAAAGTCACACAATACCCAGTTACACATAAAACTGTCACACATAGCCTGGTCACACATGTCCTGGTCACACACGTACTGTGACCTTGACATACATACTGTGACCTTGACATACATTCTGAAAGAGGTAAGGACTATCATACGTTTAACATCATACTCAAGAATTGTTGGCTGATGACCGATGGCAGTTTTACGAGTGGACGACACATGTCTACGCTAAAGTGTCAAGTAACATACTAACTTCCATTCGGGCGGCCCACAACTCTACCTCTATATTGTATTTCATATACTGATATTACTTTTGGTTAACCCCTTCAGTCGGCACTGCTCTCTCTATCATGTGCGGCGTAATTCTGACATTTTCTTTGAGGTGTGTGTAGCAACGTATATACCTGTGTATAGACGACATGAGAGGGTTTACGTGTAGCGTGTCCAGTGTATCAACATATGCCTAATATTAATCTGATATTTATATCACATACATGTATGTCTATGCAAAATAATACCGCACTTCAGATTCATAATATTTTGACAATAGCATCGCCTGTTTATCCTTCTAGGTAGCACACACTAGGCTGACAGGAATTTTTCTATGGAAGCCCATTAAAACCATCATCCTGATGTCCATCGTCTGAAAGTAAAATCGCCCGGTGAAGGTAGGAAGTGAAAGGACAGGGAACCGACGCGTGATGGACAAGGAGATGTTAAGACAGAAAAAAGCGATGGGACCATTGAACAAAGCGATAGTATGAACGAGGCGATGGGACCATAGAACAAAGTGATAGTATGAACGATGCAATGGGACGATAGAACAAAGCGATAGTATGAACGACGCGATGGGACCATAGAACAAAGCGATAGTATGAACGAAGCAATGGGGACCATAGAACAAAGCGATAGTATGAACGATGCAATGGGACCATAGAACAAAGCGATAGTATGAACGATGCAATGGGACCATAGAACAAAGCGATAGTATGAACGACGCGATGGGACCATAGAACAAAGCGATAGTATGAACGAAGCAATGGGACGATAGAACAAAGTGATAGTATGAACGACGCGATGGGCATCGTGTTAGAAGTATTCCATGGCTTCGTGCCATCGTCGTATCGACTGTTGCCATCGTGTTGTCTCTTCATGTCAACCTCATGTCACTTCTGGCCATCGTCAAATCGCTTCGTGACATCCCCCATCGCTTCGGATCCCCCTCCCCCTCCCATCGCGTCGTAACATCCTTCCCATCGCTTTTTTGCAATCGCTCCATCGGTGTGTGACACCCCCATCGCGTCGTGACATCCCCATCGCGTGGTGACACCCCTTTATCGCTTCGTGGCATCCCCCATCGGTTCGTGACATCAACCCATCGCTTATTGTCATCGTCCCATCACTTCGTGACATCCTTCACATCGCTTCTTGCCATCCCCCCAATCGCTTTGTGACCCCGCCCCCCCGCACCCATCTCTTCGTACTATCGATACTACGATGAAACGATAATCTTAACCGGCTTCCATAATTTACACACAACAGCACATGCACCAGCGCATCGACAAGGCAAACTGCTTGAACAAACTGCTTTACATTAGACTCAGACGAGTCTTTAGACTTTTCTGGCGATGTTGGAGAAGATCCAGCTGAGTTTACGTAAGAACCATGCATAATTCATCCATTCCACTACAGGCTAATTCCACGTCAAGGCCGGGGGTCAACACAATGATACCGCATGTCACCTTGTAGTTGGCCATTCTAGTCCATGGTATAATTCGACCGAGAAGTCTTTCCCTGTGTAATTACGTGCATGCATATATCGAATATACAGATGTGAAGTAACCTCATGGGAGCGTAGCCAGCTGGTGAGATTTGGGTCAAAGCTGGGTTATGCAGCGTTACATGACAGCAGGTAATCTGTAACCTAAATAGTTGGCGAATCAATCAGCTGATCGCACGTGCGTGCGAATTCGTCACAAAAGACGCCTAAATACACCGTCCGCTTCCCAGTGCAAATGTTAGAATGGCGGGCTTAGCCTACCACGTCGCCGATCGAACCAGACTGTAGCCGACAGTAACAGCGATATAACGACCTTCACACCAACCTACGATCTAAGCAAAGAACTAATTTTGCCGGTGAGCTTTGTAAGGGATCAAGAACATTAGTTCTGAGCCGGATTATGCGTTATGACGAAATCAGGCACGATGTTAATGAGGACTACAAATTGATCTAACTACAAAAAAGCGACAGACGATCGGAAGTGAGTTTGACAAGTTTAATGAACAGACCAGCTGAGCTACAACAGCGGCGTAAGTGGAACACCTTGTCTCACACCAGGACAAAATGGGACGTAAGCCACCTGAAATGGACAGCGGCAGGTCATGGATACTTGTTGTGGGTCAGTTTTATACAGTTTTTATGCTCTACATCATCTATCTGGCATGGTCAAAATAGTTTAACACTGCATGCTGTGTTTACAAAATAAAATGTTTCATTTAAAACTGTTTGATAACGGTTTCTTTGGGGCTTAATTCTAATGTTATACCAGCTGCATCAAAACGAGAAAGTTTGTCATTGACTTGCCAAAAGTCGACCGTTCCCCCCTGCATTCCGGTTTCCTCGATTCATAAAACTGACCGACTTCGTATAAGTGAAAAATTGCTGAGTACGGAATTAAACAACAATCAAATAAATCGATCAAAAATTTGTAATATTTCACCATAAGGAAAGAGACGATATTTCACATAATGAGGGGTAAAATAACGGGACTCTAAAATAAAGCTTTCTATGGGATGCATGTCAATCTTTAACACAGAATAAATGAGTGTGCCTCTTGCTCGGTTCACATATTGGCCTGCATTACATGACATATCGGGGATATATCCGTGTGTGTTTCGGTATACTGAGTTTACTTCTACCCACCATTACCTGTCAGATTAACAGATGTTTAGTACAACTTTACTCTTGCAGTTTTTTTCATGCAGGGATTTGAAAAATAATAGTCACCTAGATATACGTCTCGCATGCAAAGTGTGAATAACAGATCGTTGCTTTGTCGGGTTTTCAAGGGCACATATAATGGACAATACACTTTTATATCCGCTTCTGTATTTGCATATACCGGTATACATGCACATACAAAACACGGTCATTCAGTGGTGAATTTGACTGTGATTATGTACGTGGGAATATTTCTCACATAGCACACAGTATTATACACGTCAGTGACACAGCGAATTACACACATACACAGCATGCTGTGGTATAGGCAACCCAAAATATAGGTACGCCCCCCCCCCTCTCGTCTTTATGTCTTCAAAGTGAAACGAACTTCTCTGTTTCAAACACAGAAATTGTTTCAAATTATCGACTGAAAAGCAGAACTACCATTAAATTAAAAGTCATCTTTTTAGAGATGTGAGAGTTGTTTGTTTTAACGTACCGTTATTCACAATGCTCAGTACGGTCGCATATTTACGACTGGTGTTTTTGTAGTGCCTATATCGGCTTATTTTACTGGGACTATATTATTGATTGACTGAAGGGTCGGAGTGTCATGAAAATAGGTTTTACAAGACCATTTATTCTATATGTCACTTACCGATAACTTTTATCACAAGTGCCTAGCAGGGAAGTCCTGGTACTGATATCTTTTGTGAGGCCCACTGTTAGTATCTGTGTGGAGGTATGCTTGAGTTTAACGTCATACTTAACAGTATTTCATCTGACGACGTGGAGTCATTAGGTGTGTGTAGATATACTGTGTCGCCATATGTCAGGGCGAGTTCATGCTGTCAAAGTGCTGTCATTACTGAAGTATCATGCCGAAAACACCAGACATGACACCCCACCCAGTCACACTGTATTGGCACCGGGGCAACCTATTTCCTATTTCCTTGCTCTAACCCCTCATTGCTGAGCGACAAGCGAGGCAGCAGAAAGTAACATTTTTAAGGTCTTTGGTATGATCTGACTTGGGTTTGATCCCGGAGTCTCCCGACTTCGAGGCGGATGCTCTAATCATTAGTCAACTGAAGCAGTCCCTACTGGTAAGGAAATTTTTCTGACCAAGATTGAAAAAACACATATGTAGAAGAAAGTCATTGTTTTCCCTGACTTATCTGGTGTCAGCATGCACGTGATTACAGTTACTTCTCACCCGTTCCACATTTGACATGGTACACGTGTAAATAGACAATACGCAGCCTACATCATGCTAATCTAACCTTTGCATTGGGTTGTAAGAAGCTGCAGATCTTTGGGGGAAACGCATATTTCATTTGTACTTATTGATACCAGTAATTATGACTGTCCACAAGAAAACGCCTTGCACTGCATGCTGGCAGTAGATGAACGTATGAAGAGTGCTTTTATGTGTTATACTTATTTACTGAAGTACTTATTCAAGTTATTTATTTGACTGGTGTTTTACGTCGTACTCAAGAACATTTCACTTATGCGACGGCGGCTAGAATTACGGTCGGAGGTAACCAGACAAATCCTGGGGGAATCCAACGACCATCTACATTTTGAGTGATAAGATACTGAAAACATACTCATATACTATTTGTTACCGTAGATATATGTATTAGTAATTCATTTATTAATGCGTGAATTATTTGCAACCCATGTGGGACCGAAATGGAATTATGCACCCCAGTCCTTATCTTTGTTTAAACTGGAAAACTGACTGTAACTGCAGCTGTAGGATTTTAAACTAGAAACTCGCTGTTATTTCAGACGTTGGATTTTTATCTAGATGGTAACTGTTACTTAAGCATCTGGATTCTAACCTAAAATCTGTTGCTTCAAAGTTTTATTGAGTTTTGAACAGGAAAGTTTTTGAACGGGAATGTAACTAATTACAGCTCTCCGGATGGTCGTTGGGTCACCCCCCACTCCCAACCCCCGCCCCCAATCCCGGATAACATAATCCCAACATAATGCTGGAGGCGTCGTGTAAGTGAAGGATCGCCAGTCGGGTAAATAAGTCAATATACTTCTCTTATTTAAGTTCCCATATTTTCAACTGAAAACTAACTGCTACGAGTTTTATCAACAGTTTAACTTTGACCTGGAAACTCATCACTTTGAATTTTAAGCCCTGTTTGGATGCCATTGTTCACGAAACCAGTAAAGTCGAGCAAAATATGAGATGGTGTTATCGGAGAATTCAAAACGTGCTGAGATAGATGTCAAGCTCCTACAATTCGGATACAGGCGACTTTACCCTACATTTTAAATCGCATGGAATTTTCCGTGGTTTTTACTAT
Organism: Liolophura sinensis; assembly: GCF_032854445.1. Classification (NCBI taxonomy): domain Eukaryota; kingdom Metazoa; phylum Mollusca; class Polyplacophora; order Chitonida; family Chitonidae; genus Liolophura; species Liolophura sinensis. The sequence continues at coordinate 28,396,371 of NC_088306.1, forward strand.
GCTTTCCCTCCTATAGAAACATTCTCAAGTAAAACACATACTTCAAGAAGGTCTGTAGACTTAACCTTAATGTTTGATCAAGCTCAGATTGTCCTAGTTTAAAGTCTTTGTGTGCGAATTCCATGAATAAACGTTTGCCTGCTTAAATATGTTGTGTGCACATGGAAACATTTACGCAGATTCTTTGGATTACATTTTTACATGCAAAAGTTATCAGTAATATGCTGATATTACACACCTCGTACCAAAGCTATGTCCGCGTGATACATAATCCCAAGACGTTTACATCTGCATGCGTTTTAGAAATACTGTCTTTTGTTCAAATTTTTTTCATCTTTTTACATGATATCTGAAAACCTTTTACAAGCGTGTGCTTCACACACACTATGTATGTCCGTAATGTGACTGTGAAATGCTGATCGTTCCAAACGGTTTCTTTACACAGTCTTACGTTTGTTTATTGAGACTTTTCTTCTAGCAGTTTGGAAAGTTCGTCAGTAGCCAGTAACCATATGAGCAAATGAAAACTTCTTGAATATCCCGAGGTGCAAAATCAAATAAATAAGCCCCTACTGTCTTCATATGAATACGTTTTCTTCATCAGTAAGTACTTTGGAATTAAAGCCTGTGACTGGCTGAAAACACCATCGATAGCCAATCCGTCGTCTAACTGAAGTATACCAACGAATTTGAGCTTTAATCAATAGCTTTCTCGCTAGAAGTGTTTTAATGACAACACCGTTTTTTGTTTAGAAAAAGATGGGAATCCTATTGCTTTAACATGGAGTTAGATGGGAATTGGACTGGGTTTGTAATATTTCACCTGATGCTTTCCGCTCCACTGTCCATGATCTCCCGAAACAGTTGTGCGATGACATACAGCTATGCTGTCCTGTATTTGATGGCGTAGAATGATTATTACAACAGCAAACGACGTGGACCTGTGAAAGTTGGCTTTGTTTTGCGCAGACCTTGTCTTCTTTACTGTACGCTAACCAGGCCAGGGTGATTGACAGATATCGACATGTGCCCAGGTCCAGGTGTTGCCTTTCTGACAACGGCCGAGCTATCAGTGGAGCAGTGAGCCTGTGCATAGCAGGTCGTGGATTGAGACGTGGAGGTGTAAACTAGCTGTTACACGGGCCGTGTTTTTGCGTTATTTCTTACAAAAAGCGGTCGAAGTCTGCCAAGGAATGACTGTTTTTCACTGGGCATAGCGTAGCATCATCAAGCTCACGGATCTCTTCGCGGAATGCAAATGACCGGCCGACCGCCTCAAACGGTGTGAGGTCGCATTGAAAGTTATAAAGCCGTGTATCTGGTTATGTATTGATTTTCGACCAATAACTTATGCTCTGATATGAGAGATATAAGCTTAAAGAAAATGTGTATGTAATTCTGAAGTGAGAATTGCGACTGCCTTTGGGCTACACAAGGATTTAAACGCTAACTGTCTCCCGGCTGTGTAGTGTGACGCAGATTTGTCTTGGGCAGTCGGCGAAGGTGATTGACGTCAAGAAATGGACATCAGGCAGATCGCACCGACTTTTTTCCTTTTCTTTTCTTTTCTCTTCTCTTATCGCTCACGCCTGTCAGTCACTACTGAGTTCGATCCCAGCTAAGTCAATTTGTCAGGTGATGAAAATGTGATGGATTTAAACGTTTTAAGTAGGCTGGTAGGCGTAGTTGGATGTTCTGATGACAAATCTGGTGGTTTTTCCTTTCTCCGACGCACGGTTTTGTCGCCAATTGCCATGAAAGTGCGAAAAAAATGCAATTTTCCCCCACGTTTGGAGGTCACGTGACACAAAACCGCTGCTGCCTTGGAGCTGAAAATGACTGAGTGCAAAGGGCTACACATGTACTCTATGTAAATCGTTGATATGTGTCAATAAACGCAGGACATACATGTTTTCAAATAATGTCCAAAGGCAGATTTACCACATTCGGCACATTTACATATACAAGCTATGTAGTGTAATACAATGTATGGATGGTTGCGAAGAGAATGTCTCATATATATGTTCTCCTAATGGTCTGGTTTGCATGGAAGTTGCGATTGCCTCAACCACTGTATCTTGTGTATGTATTTCCAAAAGTTAGCTTTGTTTTGCGCAGACTTTGTCTTCTTTGCTCTACGCTAACCCGGCCAGGGGCCCGAGCTATCAGTAGAGCAGTGAGCCTGTGCATGGCAGGTCGTGGATTGAGACGTGGAAGTATAAACTTGCTGTTATATTTGCAGTGTATTATTGAGTCGGGAAACCGTCCTCGATCCGTTCCAGGATCCCGGCCTAGGATCTGCTGTTCGCAGATCCACTCTAGTTTAAATTTGATTTTCTAAGTTCTCATTATCACATCGAAACCCCATTACTGTCTAAATTGTTAAACCGGTTCTTGCCATGATATTGTTGAAATATCGCCAACGTGGCGTTATACCATAATCATTCATTCATTGTGGTGGGACGTACATGAACTTTAAGAGTTGTAAGGCTCTCGACAGCATCCATACACAACGAAATATTTGTTGTGCATCACGTGTACATTACGCCCGTTAAACTCGCCTGTGAACGTGACACTGTGTGTTGCATCGTACCAGCCACAAACCTTGGCGTTATTCAATCTCTTTATACACACATACATGTTGTATAACTGGTGTACTGTTGTGCGATTGAGCTATCCATGTTTACTCAAGATTCTACGGAAGCCCAGAAACGCCATTAAGCGCTTTCACTGAAACTAATTCCATGGCTTCATCGTCTGTTGTTGATTCTTGTATTTTCCGAAACGAAAATGATGCTTTGGACATATCCCTGAAAAGCGCTGTCTTTGAAGCTTTAAATGACAGAGGTTTCGCACCTGCAATAACGATAGGTTACAGGGGATACTAATTAATAATTGATGGCTGCTTTTATGTTCCATGTTACTATGAATTCTTTATTATGTTATTTGTGTTCATGCCAGTGTCAGAAGTGGGCATATCTTGTGTTTGTTTGCCAATTTAATGTGCCCACAGCACAGCAGTTTGAGTAATACTATACCAGTGACGTTTAATAAATTGCGATAAACTCATTTTACCCAGTACTGCTAGAGCCGTAGTGCAGGGTCAGGGGCAAGTGGGTTGCTGCTTTATAGATATTGTCATGGACAGTCACAATAAACGTCTAAAAGAGGTGGATTTCTTCTGCGATATCACTGTGAGTATCTTGAATTGTATAGGGAGACAACACACTGTTTGGCAAACACAGACATTTATTTATTTATTCCATTGGAGTTTTACGCCATACTCAAAAACATTTCACTTAAACGACAGCGGCCAGCATTACGGTGGGTGGAAACTAGGTAGAGCCCGAGGGAAACCCACGACCATCCGCAAGGTGTTGCCGGACCTTCCCACTTACGGCCGGAGAGGAAGTCAGCATGAGCTGAACTTGAACTCACAGCGACCACATTGGTGAGGGGCTGCTGGATCAATGGGGTGTACTGTTATGATACTCCACTCGGCCACAGAGGCCCCCAAACATGGATACGATACCTCTGAACATCTCTCTCAAAGAGACTCCTATATTTGTGTTCGACCTGGAAATTGTTCACGGCCTAAGTTTCGAAATTTAAATTGGATGTCATGCGTAGAATATCGACTGTCTTCTATGAATCACTGAAAAAATTTACTCTTGCATGTTAAAACCTTTATGTTTTATTTGTAAAACATTCCCTTGGGATATGGTTGTTTTGGGCATTTGTCCTGTGATTATCGACTTGGAGTACCCCTTTACAATTGTATGAGTGAATTTCGAATGGTGACTAGGTGCTGTCAGTTCCGACCAATTATCAGCTGTTACAAATTTTTTCCTGGGATATTACTTTGTCATTTCATTAAAATTTATAATCAGGACAAGTGGTCAGCTCGTGTCCGCAGAGACTTCGCTTAGTTATCTTGTACAGGGTTTTGGGGTCAGTTTGTTTCAATCTACAGTTTGCACATGCACCCGTGAATTGACTTTTGGTCAGTTTGTTTTAGTGTAAACTTTACACACGCACCTGTGAAATGACTTTTGGTCAGTTCGTTTTAATGTACACTTAACACACACGCACCTGTGAAATGGACTTTTGGTCAGTTCGGTTCAATCTACACTTTTCACAGGCACAAGTGAAATGACTATTGATCAGTTCGGTTTAATCTACACTTTTCACAGGCACCTGTGAAATGACTATTGATCAGTTCGGTTCAATCTACACTCTGCACACGCACCTGTGAAATGACTTTTGGTCAGTTCGGTTCAATCTACACTTTGCACACACACCTGTGAAATGACTTTTGGTCAGTTCTTTTTAATGTACACTTCGCCCACGTGTATTTTACGTGTCTCTTACAAGTTACAATTCTCATATATTGTTTCAAGGGTTATTAGTTAGTTTGCTTCAATGTACATTTTCAGAAAAGACCTATGCTTTTCCAGGAATTTGGAATCCGCCTTGTATTGTTTTCAGGGATCATGGTAGGATTGTTTCATTGTACTGACCACACACCTATTTTGAATCATATTTTTGGTCAGATCGTTTGAATGCACACTTCGCACACGCACCTGTGAACGGGCTTTTGGTCAGTTTGTTTCAATTCACCCTTCGCAAACGTATCTTTTAAGCATTTTGGTCAATCGTTTTAGTCTACTCTTAGCACATGTTTTACACGTTTCCCAGTTCGTTTTGGGTTAGTTTGTTTTAATGTACAACTCCGTATGAAGGCCTATACTTTTTAGGAAATTTTCAATTTACTATCATCTCATGTTTATCAGAGATCTTCATCAGTTCGTCTCAATATGCATGTATTTTGCACACGTATCTTTTTCAGTGTGGTTAGCCAGTTCGTTTCAATGTACATTTCACCGTTGTCTTCGGCAGGTTTCTTAGTCAGCTCGTTTCTGCTGGGAGGCTTCATCAAAGTCTTTGGTGTTTTCTTCGCGGCATTTGCCACAACCTTTGAAGCTTCGGCGTCCACAACGTCATTAATTGTCGGAATTAGAGCTGCCATGTCTACAATCGTGGGTAAGTCTTTTTGTGCTTTGATTGATTGATTGGTTGATTGATATTTTAAGATGTTCATAAGAATCTTTCATGTGACGGCGCTCAGATTTATGGTTTGGGAAAACGGGATGTTTGGTTACTGAAACATACACGATTAAACTTTTTGGGAATATATACCCTAATAAACATCTTCGCTCAGGTTTTTGGGAAAGAAAACAACCACGAGCACTCGTCCTGGCAAGAATGGCATATTATTCACTCAGGCACATCTTGGTTGTTGGTTCAAATGTTTATCCCTTTTGGCATTTTTCTTTGGCGAAGATTTCCGAAGACAGTTACTTGAATGACATGATCGTTAACACTTATCATTTATGCGCGATCTATTCTGATCAGGATGTCAAAGAGTCTTTTTGGCCTTCTCCCCAGTTATTCCACAAGAATGACAAATTCTTAACCCAAGTACTAACTACCCTTTTTTGTTACGTGAGTGAAGTTAAACTGTGGTTAGCAGTTGGCAGTTAGCTATTCAACAAGTCCTTATTTCTATAAATTATATATTCGCCTATATCCCTATATTAATACTGCAACTACAGCCATCATACTTGGCGCATTTCAATTGACAATTCATGCGATCTAATACGTCATGCCAATGATTCCCGATTCTGACACCAAGGGGCGCTTCTGTGAATAGAAGTCTGGTCCATATCTCCATAAATACTGCGCCTACAGACATCATACTCGGTACATTATTAACTCTTACTGCGGGCTATCACGTCACGCCGATGATTCCCGATTCTGACACTAGGGGGCGCTGCTGTGAATAGCAGTCTGAATAGCCGTCTGGTCCGTATCTCCATAACTACCGCACCTACAGACATCATACTTGGTACATTATTAACTCTTACTGCCGGCTATCACGTCATGCAAATCATTCCTGATTCTGACTCAAGGAGGCGTTTCTGTGAATAGCAGTCTGAATAGCAGTCTGGCCCATGTCTCCATAACTACTGCACCTACAGACATTATAAGGAGGCGTTTCTGTGAATTGCAGCCTGAATAGCAGTCTGGCCCATGTCTCCATAATTACTGCACCTACAGACATTATAAGGAGGCGTTTCTGTGAATTGCAGCCTGAATAGCAGTCTGGCCCATGTCTCCATAATTACTGCACCTACAGACATTATAAGGAGGCGTTTCTGTGAATAGCAGTCTGAATAGCAGTCTGGTCCGTGTCTCCATAACTACTGCACCTACAGACATTATAAGGAGGCGTTTCTGTGAATAGCAGTCTGAATAGCAGTCTGGCTCGTGTCTCCATAACTAATGCACCTACAGACATCATACTTGGTACAATAAAGACACTTAATGCGGACTATCACGTCGTGTCAAAAATTTCGGCGTAAAACACCAATCAAATAAATAAATAAATCTTAAGTTTATAAATACTTTATTATGCATATATGTGTTTAGAGGGCTGCGTTTTTCGTAACATTTGTACCAAAATTTATCTGTTTGTTTCATTTGTGTCTTACGCCATACTGAAGAATATTTCACTTATACAACTACTGTCAGCAATATTATGGAAGGAAACTGGACAGAGTAGGGGGAAACCTATGACCTTTCGCTGGGTGCTTCAAGGCCATTTAAGCAAAGAGTTTTCTTTAGAAGTTTGCAAGGGAAACTTTCACACCTGACTCCTTCAACTCGCCAAATTATGATGTGATCTTGACAGTTCTAAAGGAATCCAGAGAGAAAATGTCTTTCGATGTGTAAGACGAAAAATGAACCCAACCAGCTGAGATGACAAAGTGTCTGATGTACAGTCTCATCAGCAGATCGTATGGTAAAGAAACGATCGGTAAAACTGGGGGGCCCGAGCAAGGCTGTCGCTTCTGCACGTGCAATCCTTCTACCTGTATATAAAGGGAGTGTGATGAAGATGTAAATTAGAGGTTGCTGTATGAGAAAGCTGCATTTTGAGACGTGATGATTCTCTCAAACGGACATAAATGGGAACGTGACTTGAGGTTGTTGCTGTACAACAAAATTGGTTAGGTTAGATTTTACTGCTGGTTAGTTCAAAGCAATCTAGATTTTAAAATCGTGTTAAACAGCCTTGTACGTATGGTTGTGGGTGGTATAAAACTTTTATACTAATAACTAGAAAATACAAATTTACATTATTATTTTTTGTTCCTTATATAACTTTAACCCACTTACAATGAGTGCATCTCGTGAACCCGGATCTGATTTGATTTTTGTGTTGGCCTGAGAGCTTACAACATATTTTTACATCACCCTTATACTCTCGTGCATAGACAAAGATGACCTATTATAAAAGCATTTGAACTTTTTGTACGTAACATAACAATTTCACAGTTGTACATATAATTTACGCATCTTGTTAATTAAAATTTGCAGACAAAAACTTTATACTGGGTGATGAAATGTTAGGATTTGCTTATTCGCTGATGAAACTGATGTTTAACGTAGTTTGAAGGCTTTGTCATTCATTGGTTCTATCCCACGCCTGGAAGAGGTGACCTTTGACACCATTCCTTAACTCATCTGCATTATTCGTTTACAACTATTTATACATGAATGTAGTAAATATTATATAAAATAACACAGGCCGAAATTTGGTTGGCATTCATATTGTTCTCCTTTAAAGTGAAAAAGATAAAGATGTCGATGTTGGGGAATCCTTTTCGACTCTCAACAGAAATAATTACGCCCGTATTTATACATGCTGTGAACAGAATTATTAAGATGTGCACGTTTTCAAAAGCTCAACACTTTTTATTATAAGATGATAACAATGTCAAATAGCAATTGCATTAAATTGTTGTAACGATCGACGCCCTTTAAATGGAGTATGTTTGAAGACCATTGTCATTTGACATTCCTTAAAACACACGGCAACAAATAGTCATGTTACTAATTGAAATGAAGCTCTGTATGACATTTTATTGGTTTTCAAGATCGAATGCATTGTTTGGTTCACAAGATGGAGTTTACAAGTTTACAACAGTTTAATTCTAAAAATCAATGGTATTTCAAAATTCTAAATACTTAAGATACGTGTACATTTATGGGTGGAAGGCCGTTGGTAGTAACGATTGAAAACTTTTGAATCATTTAACATAAAAAAAAACTTGCAGCATAAAAAGCAAAACCAGAGCATCGACGACAGTGTGATATAAAATTAGTTGGCAAATATAGCCACGCGTAACCGGTGAAATTCGGCCTCTTGTCAATTTTCTCAGTCAGTATTCTAACTGCATCTTCTGTGAATAGCAGACTTAATAGCAGTCTGGTCCATATCTCCATAAATACTGAACCTAGAGACATCATACTTGCTACACTTATAGCACTTAATGCGGACTATCACGTCATGTCAATAATTTCCGATTCTGACACCAGGGGGCAAATCTGTGAATTGCAGCCTGAATAGCAGTCTGGCCCAAATCTTCATAAATACTGCGACTACAGACATCAAACTTGGTTTAAAAATGACACCTAATGCGGGATATCACGTTATGCTAAAAAAAATCCTGTTTCTGACAGCAGGGGTGCTTCTGTGAACAGCAGTCTGAATAGCAGTCCGGCCCATATCTCCATAAATACTGCACCTACAGACATCCTACATGGCACATTAATGACACCCTAATGCGACGGGGCGAAGAGGGATTACAGAGTTTTTTTCTGATTGGCTATATTGGGCTTGATATAAATATTAGGTATGGAAGATTTGTTTAAGAGTGATGAAGGCTAGGAGATTTAAACCAGGAAGCCCAATGTCCACTGTCAGCCATTTAGCAATTCTCTCTCCTTCTAACCTATTTAAAAAGGTGTTTATTAATTTTTATTCTATAGAAAATGTATTTTAATTGAACAATATGTTTCAGATAGATACAAACAGGCTCTAAGTGGTTATCCAACACAACTTTGACAATCTAAGAAAAATTGCTTGAGAAATCTTTAACGTCCGATGTTAGGTGACGCCACTCTAAAATGTTGACCAAGGAGTAAACTCCGCTGATTACCGACTATGACACCTGAACTAATATACCCTAATGTGAGGTCACACTGAAATGTTTACCGAATTCTCAAGACACGCACACAATTTGAAAAGCTCTACAAGCCATTATTGTCTTACAGAAAATATTTTTTTTTAAATAATGAACAGCGATACAGACAAAATAGTGTATATTTGGTTCGGCGTCAGTATTCTCAACTTCCGACGTTGAGAATACATACTTTTTACGTCAACTTTAAACTCTACTGTCAACTAGCTTTAACCCCTTCACAAATAAGCTTTAGGATGATGTCCCACTGAAGTGTTTACAGAACTGTTAATGGATCTTTTAACCGGCGTTTCCGCCTTAACCAATACAAAATGGCGTGAACTTCTTTGACGTCAAATGACTGCTAACGTCAGACTGAGTTGATAACTAGTCTATTAACAGAACTGTTTACTGGTTTTAAAGACTTAAAGGAAAGCATTTTATACAGACACACACTGTTCATACTTGGTAATTAAACACTTAATTTACACTTTCCAAACGGTACAAAGTTGCACCATGAATTTTGACATCCGACTCCAAATGGCGTCAAAATAAGCAGTTAACCCTGTTAACTGATCTGTAAAACGGCATTAACGCCTTAAGTAATACACAAACAGATCTCAGACTTCATACATAAACATCACCTTACAAGGCCTACAAGTCATTCCTACAAAAAAAGTAGAAAAACTAACCGGAGTTATCACCTTGACCAATAGACGTAGTGATCTCTTTAAAAGATAAACACCTCTTTTTTAGCCCTACAGAACGCTGTTAAACGTTTTAACGTCCGATGAAATCTGAAATCACACTAAATTGTTAACCGAATTTAAATTCTTAACAAAATTGTTTACTGGTTCAGATTTTCAACCAATTCAAAAGGGACAAACCATTACTTTGTCATGAAAACACAAATTTATATAAACAAAAATGGTACCAATACAGCTACTTGATATTAAAACTTCAATTTGCAAACCCATACAAAAGGGTGTGAATTGCTTTGACGTCCAATTTCTGCTAAAGCCAGACTTGCGTTTTTAATTAAACTGTTAACAGAACTATTCACCGGTTTAAAAGACTTAACCAGCTCAAAAAAATAGTTATAATTTCCCTATGGTAAATAAAAATCTCTCATATAAAGTATTACAGATACACATTGTTCAAACTTGATAATTAAACACAACTTTCCAAACGTTAAAAAATTGGTGCCAAGAATCTTGACATCCAACACCAGGTGGCGTCAAAATTAGCGGTTACTAATAGCCCAACTGTTGACTGATCTGCAAACCGGCATTGATGCCTTAAGCATTAGACATACAGATCTCAGACTTCATACACAAATATCACATTGCAAGCCCTACAAATCATTTATTTCCTACCAAAAAAAATACTAATTTCTTATGAAAATAATATAACCGATGCACATATATTTTATTTGGTGATTACAGCGCACTTTAAGAGTCGTTCAAAGCGCTATCAGTGGACTTTGCCTCGACGTCAGATGACGTCAAACTGAGAGTTTAATCCAACCATTTACTGAACTTTAAATGGTTTCAGCGCCTTTACCAGTATGTCGTAAGGTGACATCACGCTGAATGGTTTACACAACTAATAATTTACCTCTTAACAGGAATTGTCACCTGTATTAGTAAACGTAAAGATCTCATGCTTAATACCTCGTTTCCAGCCCAACAAAACGCTTTCAAAGGTTAAACGTACAATGCCATCTGATTTATTTATTTATTTAATTGGTGTTTTATGCCGTTCTCAAGAATACTTCACTTATACGACGGCGGCCAGCATTATGGTGGGAGGAAACCGGGCAGAGCCTGGGGCAAACCCACGACCATCCCCAGGTTGCTGCAGACCTTTCCACGTACGGCCGGAGAGGAAGTCAGCATGAGCTGGACTTGAACTCACAGCGACCGCATTGGTGAGAGACTCCTGGGTCATTACGCTGCGCTAGAGCCCTAACCGACTGAGCCACGGAGGCCCCACAATACTATCTGAAATCACACAAATTGTTAGGTGAAGGTTTTCACAAAATTGTGTACTGGTTTAAGATTTTCAACCAATTCCAAAAGGGACAAACCTCTAATTTTTCAATTTAATTTAAAAAATATTACCAGGTATGTTGTCTGTAGGTGCAGTATTTATGGAGATTTGGGCCAGACTACTATACAAGCTGCCATTCACAGAAGCGCCCCATGGTGTCAGGATCGGGAATCATTGGCGTGACGTGATAGCCCGCATCAGTTGTTATTAACGTACTAAGTATGATGTCTGTAGGTGCAGTATTTATGGAGGTACGGGCCAGATGGCTATTTCAGGCTACTATTCACAGTAGCGCCCCCTAGTGTCAGGATCGGAATCACTGGCATAACGAGATAGCCCGTATTAGGTGTCATTAATGCACCAAGTATGATGTCTGTGCGTGCAGTGTGAATGGAGATATGGACCTGACTGCTATTCAGACTGCTATTCACAGAAGCGCCCCCTATTGTCAGAATCAGAAATCATTGACATGACGTTATATCCCGCATTAAGTGTTATTAATGCACCAAGTATGACCTCTGTAGGTGCAGTATTTATGGAGATATAGGCGAAAAAATATTTCATAGAAATAAAGACTTGTCCCTGTTGAATAATTAACTGCCAACTGCGAACCGCAGTCTAGCTTCATTGACATTTTGTGTTTTCCACGTGTACAGTTGAGGATTTCTGATGACCTAATTTAAGACGCAGAGCTTTTAAATCTAACTAAAAATTGTCACAGCCATTAGCTGTGACAAGCAGCTCTATAACAGAACGGTGTTGTTGTTGGCAGTGGTGTACTTGTTTATGAAGATCATAGATGAATTTTTTTAAATGCGCATGCGTCACAGCCTGTCACCATACACAGGTCGGTGCTCTTGTTTTACTCTGTGTTGTAGCTTTTTATTCTCACAAATTCTTCCTGTCTTCTCTCTTTCATGTATACAGCGCCGCTGGCGGCCGTCATGTCGGAGCGCTACTCAGAGAGACTGGTGCTCATTGGTTCGGGCGTTTTCTGTTCGTTAGGCGCCCTTGTGGCCGCCTTCGCCCCGAACATGGAGATGGTTGTATTCGCAACAGGCTTCATCATGGGTATGTCTGGAATCCCTTTAATGACACTGGACTGCAAGCTAGTATTTTATTAGGGGTATCTTGCATCTAGTAGTACCTAGCTAATCATACCATATGCATCGTACTAACGGCTGTAGTAGGTTTCTCTGTCCGGGCTGATGTTAGCTGTTCCATAGTGCATCGTGAGATTGTTGGGACACGGGCGCACATATGCACACTAAAAATTTCATTCTTTATTTGGTAAGTAAGGTTATTATGTTGATTATATTAAACATGTGAAAGTTTACAGAGTAATTTGGTATATGTTTTCAATGAACACAGGTAATTTAGTGAACATGACTTTGTGTTAATATTAAGTGTAGAAAGCCGGTCAACATATAAAAATGTTTACTGTATTTAAGAATTTATTTATTTATTTGATTGGTTTTTCGCTGTACTCAAGAATGTTTTCACTTATACGACGGCGGCATTATGGTTGAAAGAAAACGGTCAGAGGTTGCTGACGTGTTTCAAGTTCACATAGTAAATGCCACATATTTACTTTGTTTACGCAAATTATTTTGTATGAATGTATTTCAAAAATCAAGCTACTCAAGAAATGTAGAGCGTAAAATACGACAAAGAGAAGAAAGTTATATGTTTACATCAGATAGAAGATGTTGTTGACTCGAATTTAGGCTTGTAGATAACTGGCGTCATTAGAACATGCTGGAACAATAAATAACTGAAAACATATACGTAAACACATAGTAAACCACACTCCAGATCCTGTTTGACGTGTACCTTTCAATCAGTCGTCTTCTTCACAAATATGATCTCCTAGCACCTCGATAATTATTTGTTTTGTTGTTGTGTGACACCATATTTCAGAATTTTCGCTAGTGCAACGATAATTATAATCGTACGATGTTTGTATAGAGCAAGTCACATTGCTCCTCCAGGTTTTATCATAAACTGCCCGACTCAAGCCTCTTACTGAATTGAACTGCGAACTTTAGTCTTACCGTAAAGTATTCCGAATACTTACAAACGTGAGTTACATTTTAAATTTTCTTGATTGTTCTTGTATGTATTAATGTTCACAGGAATTGGTGTGTCGTCCTTTTTTGCGCCCGTACAGATCGCCATTGGGAAATACTTCGACAAACGAAAATCTATAGCAATTTCTCTGAGTTTTGTTGGCATGTGTTTTGCACAAATTGTCATGGCGCCCGTGAATATACTTTTTCTAGAAACTTACGCCCTTAGAGGAACATTAATGCTATACGCTGGGTTTATGTTGCATATCATCGTGGCAGGTGCGCTTGTTCAACCAATCAAAGCATCCAACAGAAGTCACCTGGACCAGAAACCGGAACTTCAGGGGAGAAATGCGCTGTCCGTGCTAGAGCTGGCATCGGTCCAAGATTTGTACGCCAGTCGCGAATTCATCAAAACTATGAACACAAACGCATCAAAAGTTCAATCTAGACCTTTAGCCAAGAGGACAGATAACGAATTCCTCCGTAGCGATGAAGAGACTGCACCAGTGAAATCCGATGGTGAAGGGGTAGACCTTTCGGCAACTAGCAAAGGCCATATCCTCAAACAGACCAAAGATCTCAAGAAAGCCGCAGCCGATGTGTACGCATTTTGTGTTCAATGAAACACGTTCTAGACTTCTCGCTCTTAAAAATTCCAACATTTACTATGTACGCATTCGCCCAGTGTTTGTCTATCGTAGCTTTCAACAATGTTCCAGTGTATCTGTTTCCCAGGGCGGAGGATTACGGCTTGACGGCGAACGAATCCGCACTACTTTTAACCATTACGGGATGCACGGACTTGCTGTCGCGGATTCTGCAGGGTGTATTCGGCGACGTGAAGGGAGTCGGTCCCATGGTTGTTTTCACCGGTGGAATTTTCTGCTTCGGAATCTCCACTGCTGCCATTCCGTTCACAACGACTTTCCTAGAAAATGGCCATTGTCAGTGGCTTCCTGGGATTGTTCGGCAGCACGACGATTGTGTTAAATATGCCGATTCTGGTGTGAAACAGTGGGACTTGGAAACTTGCCCAAAGCAGTCGCTCTTACCAGTTCTTCAACGGAATTACCAACGCTGTGGCGCCACCACTTTTAGGTAGGTTCTCTTGGCAGCAGAAATTACGAAAGACTTATAAGTCGATTAACATGACATACGGAAATAAGGTTATAACGAGCTGTACAATTACGTGTAACTCTGTTGCTGATAGGAAAATGTATTGCACTGGTGTTCATACGTGGAGGAAACCGGAGTGCGCTTCGGGAAGCGGTAGATCCAGGGCTAATCCTGGGTCGTGCCACACGTAAGGCCTTGAAAGAAGAAGTTGTAACTTCCTCACTTGACAAACAATCAAACAGTCGTCTTTGGGTAACTCGTAAAACTCTTTTCCGCCTGCATTAGGACGGTTCAAAGTTGATTTATCCATTCTTTGTTGACCTTATTTGTTCTTTCATTCATTAAGTCACATTTATCGCTGTACACGTGTTCATAAAACATATGTGCACACGCACTGCAACGTCACAGGGGAAAACGATGCGTTCAATCTGTCATCTGGACCGTATGTGTAGCTTTTCCTGCATTCTCCTATTTGTGAAATCAACTTCATACTCAGATACAAAAACGCCATCGCATACATATAACGGGTGGGCATAAAAAATGGGCCGTACTTTGACACTCAATATCTCCGAAACCCTCCTGCGTCAGCTTTTAAAAATTTACACACTCAAAAGCCATTATGTTATAAATATACAGACGAAACCTCAGTTTCATCGTTTAAGATTTCTGTTCATGTTACCAAAATAAAAATAGAGTCGAAAACGCATGTTCTGGACATTTCAAAATGATGCTCTATCTTGTTTTACTTGAAAAAGGGATCAATTGGTTCCCCATCTTCTCGGTGGACGGCGCGCAAACGTTTCTTCCATGAACTGATTGAGTCCCGAAGCTCCTTAAGAGTAATTTTTTTCCAGCAGTCCTTGATGCGTGCTTGTAGTTCATCCTCAGTGAATTTTTTTTCCGTGCGACCCTCATAGGTTTCTGACAGGTGATGCAATGTGGGTCACCGGAACGTGCGTTTTTAAGGCTATATTTTCATTTTAATCCTGTGTACAGACTACTCAAGCTATGACCTTGAAAACTGGTCAGTATATTAACAAAATTATGCCATTTGAATGTCTAAAGTTTGAATGGGTTTGCACAAAGGATAATGGAGCATTGCAGCATTAAAGTGCGGCCCATTTCATTATGCCTAAAGAACATATACCTAAAGTCAAGTGTTCTTTCTGTTTTAGGGTACATCAAAGACGTCACAAACGTCCTACAATTACGTGTACGTTGCATGTGCGGGCACACTGTTCTTGGCTACAGCCTTCATGCTGGCTCAGTCAGTCGTTCGATTCGTTGCAAGTAGATGCAAGGGATGATTGTGTACCATAATATTTCGCCATTGCAACATTGCTGCCTTGTTCAAAGTGAAGGCACACTGTCGCGTACCTTCTTACCCATACATTTATCACATTCAATCACGTTCAGACAGAATGGTGTGTAACCTGTTGACTCGTGCCTTGAGGTATTATATGCGCAAGAGAAGAAACAAGCTTTTCCAGTCTGATTTTTGTTTGTATGTTAAAGTGCCCAGCATAATTAGCAGAGTTCAACTGAACATCGGCTCTTAGATTGAACCGCTCTGATTCCGAGTCACCGCTGGGGTCCGTCAACCTGACCGAATCCTTGAACACGGCAGGTGGTCATTGAGGAGTGGGAGGAGAGGTGTAACCGAGAGACCAGCGGGTAAAGAAACAAAAAGCGATAACATGTTCGTGTGCAATACTCTGACCTTGCTAACATTATCCTGTCTTACGTTATAGACTGGAATATCTGGGTTTGGCTGGGATACTTCTGATCCGTAAGGACGTTCTTCCCATCGGTTAACCATCGTTTGCCTACCTTTCATTCCTACATTTCTCACCATCACCCGGTGGCCAAGATTTTATGCCATTTATTATTTATTCAGCATAAATGTTAAATTAAGTACATAGGTATACATGTGGAATACATTTGGCAGGATTAAAGCTCACAAGAGCTTGTTTTATCCCATGGAGTGTTATAGAGCATAGTATACATGGATTAATGGTAATAAACATCACAGCGTGTCACGTATAAACAGACATGATGATAGGACAAATGGACACAAAAACGGATCATAAACAATGCTGGAAACATTATGAGCATTTATTATGTGAATTTTATTTACCTTTTTTACGTTTATCGTTAATCTACATAAACAACCAAAGTGTGCTTTAATTCTGATGCGTATACTGTTCTCGGGCTTTCTGAGTACCATTTGGGTTAATACCTAGGTAGTCAGCGATGGTCAAACGAGGGAGTCTGCTGAACATCAGACAGAATAGTGTGTAACATGTCTACTCGTGCCTTGTGGCATTATATGCATGGACCAGGGAAGGAACAAAGCATTTCGATTTAACCCTTTCGCACATACTATTCCCTTCCGGATGATATGGCGTTGTACGACTCTTCTGAACTCCCGCAATTTTACACAGCTCTCTGACTTAGTCAGACTCAGATTTCCTGCCCTGGTCACCATGAAGTCGACAAGGAAATCCATAATTCACCGCGAAAGTATCGAACAGTTCCCTAGCGGTTAATCTCTGTCTGGGTTTTGGTTGGAATAGCTTGTGCGTACATGGTGAAGTGATCCGTTAGGACCAAAATACCGCTGTAGCCTCCTTTGGTACTTTTAATAGATAATCAATACAAACTTACTCCATTGGCTGGGTAGTGTTAACTCTCACAAGGAAGGCAGCTTTATTAGGTGGCTTAGACTTGTACTGCTCACAAAACCTCCCTGTTAACATCAGTTGTCAACCAGGCCAGTGAAACCGGGTCATCACCAAGTTCAACGTCCGAGAAACTCTCTGGTGACCCATGTCGTGATGTAATGGCTGCAAAACAAGGTCCCGAAATTTTGTAGGTTGTATCAACTGTCGTGTGGTACACTCCCTGACTGAGATTTCACGGAACGAAATATCGTTGTCTAACACCAGCTTGTCCCAGTCCTTCAAAACCTGATGCACCCTGGCTCAGTAGGCCTACACTACTGGGAAGCCTCTGTCCTCTTTTAGATACCATTGAGAATTATCTGAAAGATGAGGTAGACACACCTAAGAGAGGGTTTATACTTACCTCGGTTTCTTCATTCACACAGAACCCCAGACACTCCACAAATGGGCCTACAACCGCCTTCACTGTTGTATGGTCCACCTCGCGAGTGTCTGGATGTCGTGATAGCTCTTCCGCATCACGATGTTGCGCACCTGACTTGTATACCAAATCAAAATCATAAATCCAGAGTTCGGCGAGACAGCGATGTCCAGTTTAGCGGTAGTGGGGACATACGTCAGCGGATTATTATGTTGTTTTAACGGTAAACCGATGACCACAGATGTTCTTGCGAAATTTGTCGCAAATAACCCACTTCACCGCACCAAACACCCCCACGCCCCTAGTGGGCTGAGGAGATTCGTTCCGCCTGTTTAAATCACCTGCTGGCATATACAACGAGTCGCTCTATCCCGGCTTGATTTTGATATAGTACAGTCCGGATACCTTCCGCGCTGGCGTCAACATGAAGTAGGAAAAGCAGTTTGTAATCTGCTTAAACCTGAATCGGTGGGGAGGTCAGCCCACTAATCAACGCATCAAAAACAGACCGGTGTTTTGGACGCCACACCCACTTCGTATTCTTTGTGGATCCCTCTGATTTTCCTGCAAGGAAATTCTTTAACGGTTAGCAATATGTGCATAGTTCAAGATAAAACGGCGGTAGTACCCCTCGAACCCGAAAAACTGAGCTATTTTGAGTTTCTGGGCTCTGACCACCGTTTAAATGCCTCTATCTTATTAGGATCAGGTGGACTATGCCCCAAACATTTAACCTCAATTTTGAAAAAAAGTCACATTTGGAAGATTTAATTATAGGCTGTGTTGCTTAAGGCGAATGTAAACGCTTTCATGCCGAGAGAAAGCACTATAATATTATCAATATACACCAAACATTCTCTAAGATCTCGGAAGCATTTCTCCATTAACCTTTGAAAAGCAGATGTGGCGTTCGTGAACCCAAATGACATACGATTAAAACCCTCGAGAACCCACAGCATAAACATCTCTGTTCTTCCTTGAACTGAGTTTTCTATAATCTATGCAAAACCTCATTGAATTTTCCGGTTTTTTAAGTAAAAATACTTCAGAGGAAAATGGACCAACTGATTTCCGGATGGCACCAATCTCCAAGATTTCCTGTAAATGCTTCCTTACCTGCTGAATCAATGCTGGTGGGATCCATCTGGGTGCCTCTTTAAACGGGGTTTCATCACGAAGATTGATCTCATGAGTATCTGTTGATGTATAACCTAGATTGAAAGAGTCTTGAGACATGATGCTGTACCAACGATTTAGCAAAATTCTCTAACCTGATCTTTCCTCTCCAGTCTAAGTTTGTCATTCGGGTCAGATTCTAGCTTGGCGTTCCGAGAATTAGGTATTAAATCAGGCTCCTTTGGAACACAAGGGAAAACAAACGAAACAGCCTGAAAAGCTCACAACTTATCATTATTTGGAATTGTTACTGCTTTTGAGGATATGTTACAAATTGCACTGTTCCCGGTCGGTGCATATTCTACAAGCTGAGCTAACAAGCAAATTACTGTTTAACCACACATTCCTATGTTCCACAATAACAGGGTGAGGCACAGTTTGATGACTCTTAACCAAGCCTTTCATGCTTACCTCCTGATCTGGTTCATTGGTCTAGTGTTTGTGGCCCTAACAATACCCACTAGGCTATCAGTTTGTATAATGTTAACAGCCCAACCCCAAGGACCATAACCAGGGTTACCTACATGTACCGGGACAATACCCACTAGCTTGTCAGTCTGTAGAATTTTGGCAGCCCAGCCACAAGGACCATAACCAGGGTTACCTACATGTACCGGGACAATACCCACTAGCCTGTCAGTCTGTAGAATTTTGGCAGCCCAGCCACAAGGACCATAACCAGGGTTACCTACATGTACCGGGACAATACCCACTAGCCTGTCAGTCTGTAGAATTTTGGCAGCCCAGCCACAAGGACCATAACCAGGGTTACCTACATGTACCGGGACAATACCCACTAGCCTGTCAGTCTGTAGAATTTTGGCAGCCCAGCCACAAGGACCATAACCAGGGTTACCTACATGTACCGGGACAATACCCACTAGCCTGTCAGTCTGTAGAATTTTGGCAGCCCAGCCACAAGGACCATAACCAGGGTTACCTACATGTACCGGGACAATACCCACTAGCCTGTCAGTCTGTAGAATTTTGGCAGCCCAGCCACAAGGACCATAACCAGGGTTACCTATCCCCCGGGCAAACAGCTTTGTTACCTTGGTTCCTACTATCACGGGAACAGTGCTATTGTAGACTGTATCTGGAAGCACCAGAGCGCGAGCCACAACACTTCAGACAGCTCTGTTTATAAATGAATGGTTGTCATAGCATCGGAGATTGGTTCAATCTTTTTACAGTATTTCGGGTATGTTTGGCATGTAATGCTCGCGTCTACCCTCATCAGGAGTCTACGACAAAGAAACCAGGCTATAATTTGGAATTACGCAGGATTTCACCAAGGTTCTTACCTCTACGGTAGCCGATTAGAGGACGAAGAGGAAATATTTCATATGTATTAATGAATCTGAGTCTTTATTTCCTTCATTCAGACGACAGTATTTGTTAAGGATGTTTCTGATATTCCTTTGGTCCCTGGTAACCGTCTTGGGTACTCATGTTGAATCGGGGGGCGTCACAACTAATAAAAAATTCGACAATGTTGCCGCCATAAATGTTTGCTGTAGAAGACCACACTTTCCCACACAGAAACTTCGTGCAAGCGGTTTTCGGTTTGGACTGGCACTACCGGAAACCATACACAGCTCTCCAAAACTCCAATAGCCTTCCAAATGACTGGATAAAGTTGGTAACTGGTAAACCCTATGCATGGGTAATAGGCAAATACGGCTGACAACGACAAAAACAGTTCAGGGACCATTTTTTACATGAACATGGGTGTCGGGCTCTGCTTTCCTATATGCCGGGATTTCCATGGAGTTTGACACATTCCCTTTGTCATCGTCATTCCGCGGAACACTTATAAAAGCTTCAATATATTCCACAATGTCGCCCAAATCATAAAAGCCGAGCAATCGGCCTTCGCAGCTACAATATTTAGATATATACATGTGAGTTAAAATATGCCGCATGAAATTGATAAACAACGTTACATTAAAGCAATTTCTCACTTTGCATATATTAAGACGCGTAATTTAATCCTCTATGTATAAATAACATATACTTATGTCTTATCTGTACTAATTTAATTACATAAACTGCCGTCCTGGAAGAGTAGTTTTTTCCAAAGCTTGTACTGACGTATTGGCTGTAGATACACAGGAAATCCTTTTACCTGGACTATACCAAGCCAGACTGGATTCTCATTTTACCAAACACCTGATTAACGTAAAATCTGTGTGATCTCTAATCCTTTTGATGACACCAACGTTTATTCCCGAGTGCATGGCTCTTTGTGAACATTGTGTAGTTTCTGAGGGTATTATCTGCTGCCAACTTTCTTCTGTTGTTACCAAAGCAAGAATGCAGGTCTGTCGCTTGGAAACATATCCTATTTATAAAAAGTAAACTCATCACATGAAAGTTTTCCTCAACATGAATTTACAGATGTAACTATAGACCTACCGTATCATAAACATATTGTATCGGTATGTTGTCAGTGCATATTTATTTCCACAAATCATGAGTTTATATATAGTTTAGAGATATACCTGAACATGTTGGTCATGTTTGTCCATGATTGCTGTGGGAGAAGTACCCATGCTTGATGAGATATGTTGATCTTCTTCTTCGATATATGATCTGACATTTTCATTCGATGTCTTACCTTTCTCTCCCGACAGATGACTAAAGAGAAATGGTACTGTTCCTGGACGAAGACAAGCTTTTGTCTGAAGCCCAAGTAGGTTTCTGTAAAGATTGTTCCACATTCGATCATATGTAACATTTATGGTATGGCTAAACTTATGAAACTAAGAAAAGGGAAACTGTCTCGTGCTTTTGCCGATTTAAGTAAAGCATTTGATACGACAGATAGACAATATTTATGGACGAAAATTATTAGGTATCAAGTGGATGGAAAATTTATTCGAATCGTTCAAAGTATGTATAATGGAATTAAATCATGTGTTAAAGCTGGAGACATATTATCAAGAATGTTTCCATGTGAACATTTACTACTTCACTCCTTTTTTCTCTCTACGTGAATGACCTTGAAACATATACGAAAAACTCTCGCTTTAATGGGATGGAGATTGAATTGGCTGAAAATTATTTTGTCGTTTTCATGAAATTATTTGCCCTGCTCTATGCTGATGACACTGTTATCATGACTTGGTTTGATCTGATTTGTTTATTCTTCACTGGAGGACAAAAGATTAAAAAAAATATAAAAACCAACTTTAGACACACTGACAACACATACCATACCTATAAATATTGTGTACATGTATATCAAGGAGTTACATGTTGTACATCGGTGGGATTAGAGCTCAAGAGAGATTGTTCTATCCCAATTGAGGAAATATAATAACATGAGATGGCCGATTTTTACATAAGGTTTTGGTAAGGCGGTGATGAAAATAAACAAACTATACATAGCGTGGCAACACAAACAAGATCGGAAGAGGTGAAATAGCAAAAGTCGTGTGCAATGAGTGATCTATTAGTGCCTCACTGTACATCACTGGCTATTATTCGATTGTTGACAAAAAACCATGGCCACTTCTGCTCAAGATCTCCAGTCAGCATTTGATGTATACCTGCAATACTGTCCGAAATAGAATATTGAAATAAACAACAAAAAGACAAAGGTTATTACCTTTGTGTGTAGACGAAATACTACTCACCACTTCACCATTGGGAATGAAAGAATCGATGTCTTTATAATAAACAATTTTAAATACTTATAAGTTTTCATCCGTTATAACAGGAATTTTACGTTTTGTGGGAAGGAAATTGTACTATCTGCATCACAGGCTTTGTGTTCCCTGTTAAAAAAAGAAAGAAATTTAGATCTACCATTGGTGTGTATTATAGAATTTTTGAACCAAACTGTTATGCCTGTGTTGTTATTGGCTGTGATGTGTGGGGGTTGGGTAACGTAAACTGCATTGATACAGCTGAACTGAAATTTCTGAAACTTGTACTGAGACCGAGAAAATCTACTGCTAAATGTATGCTTAGGTAGATATCCTGTCGATTTAACTATCAAAACTCGTGTGATCGCCTATGGGCAAAAATATTAGTTTCAAACCTAAATAAATTAAGCGGTATCCTGTATCGAATGCAATATCCAACTAAAAGCACCTGGCTATAGCAAGTTAAATTATTTTCAGACAATTTAGAACTATCTCATCTTTGAACTAGTCAAATATTCCCAGTATCAAATGGCGAATACAGCATGTTAACGGACGGATATATACATGATCAATTTATTGAAAAATGGACAGAAGATATTAGAAATTCCCCTAAGTACCGCTTATACCGAGCTCGAATTAGAAAAATACCTTTACGTGTTACCTGACCGATTCTCACCTTATTTAGTAGCCTTTCGAACGTCAAACCATTCACTACGTGTCGAAGTTGGCAGATGGAAAACATAGGCCTGTATCAACAAATATGTGATAAGTGCAAAAGCTGCGTAGGTGACGAAAGGCATTATATTTTTGAGTGTAACTTGCTTCAGTGACAAAAGAAAACGATCACGTAGCCTGCCGGTATAACATTGCGGTTATGAGAACGTTAGCAGAATATGTTATTCACGTCTTGCCTGGTTTTTAAATATCATTTTTCTTGCTGTCTTGATGAATTCTATTTTATCTCCATTTCACTAATTTTTGTATTCCACTGTGTAATTTTCTCCGTGCCAGACAAGGGCCTGAGGGTCAGAAGAAAATGAAGTATCAGTGAATGGCGAACTGTATGTTTCGTCCTCTTCACAAACAAAATGTCACAGCGGTCTATACAAGGTGACTTGCCGACTTTCCGAATGGGACTTGAAATGTGCTAAGAAGTCACCATTTGCAACTCACACTTTCCATGAGTCGATGTTGAACGAACGTTTGAAGGCCGCCTGTGGCAAGACTGTTAGGTTGGCCAGTCGACCTTAGCTGCCTGCCGTTGATGACGGAAGTTCAGGATCCGCTCCATTTAATGGGCACTTTGATACTGGCCATCTCAGCACCCGCACTGGTCTTCGCTATATGAATGTCACCAGCGCGCTCTTCGGAAGTTACGACATGTAGAAGGCTTTCCTGTGCTGCCCCAACCACCATATCTGATGAAAGGATAAAATATACATCACAAATTAGATTTAGCAATCCGCGAAGGCAGTATGAGGCGCGATACCATAGACTGAACATCAAAGGCTGCCTGGCCGAGGCCGGGTGCATTCAGAGAGCAAAAGCTCAGCGGGTATTCCTGCCAGGCTCGCTGGGCTCCCTGTTCCTGCTTCCATATATACCTTCATGGAAAAAAAATCATATCAAATTTCACAGAGACTCCTTTTCATATCACCACACCACGTTGGTGAAAAAAGGCTTCTTCAATGACCGTCCACACAACAAAGAACTGACGTTAAATGGTTTATAAAAGGTGTGTACTTCCTGAGTGTATGTAACATGTAACATGTGAGGATATACACTGCTGTGGTAGACCATGAACACTCATCAGGCGCATATAGAGAATACGTCAAGGCTAAATTGTACGTGGGAAGGTCTCTCCGCAACCGTCTCCAAAAGACCCTCACCAATGCGGCCGCAGCTCATGCTGGCTTCCTCTCCGGCTGTACATAGGAAGGTCTTCCAGCAACCTGTGGATGGTCGTGGGTTTCCCCTGAGCTCTGCCCGGTTTTCACCCACCATAATGCTCGCCGCCGTCGGATAAGTGAAATAGTCTTGAATACAGCGTAAAACACCAATCAAATAAATAAATCAAGGTTAAACTCTTAACATTATTACAAGCTATACTTATTTCCACTAGAAATAAACAGATAGGCACAATATATGTATTAAATCCTTGCTCTCCCCAAAGAGGTCTCAGAATATTGAACTTCGCCACCCCATTGCGACTGGTGAGTTAAAGTGAAAAATTCGACATGCTTGTCGTCACTCTTGTAGCTTTTTTAACACTGAACTAAATGACGACGCTCTGACGGCTCATAACAGTTTGACTTGTTTGACATAATTCGGCGGAGACAACTAAATGATGGCGGGAAAATGTGTAAAACTAGCCTCATTATCTAATGATTTTAAATTCCATATTACTCAGATTAATGTACCCTTTTTAATATTTTTTTACTCAGTTTAACAATATAAACAGGGATAGCTCAATATGAGTAAATAGAAAATCATAAATCGACATAATATAAAATTAGGTTAAAAAAAAGCACTGCAGTGATGATGAAAAGTGACTGCTTCTCTCTTACATGATTCCAACTTTATAGCAAAGTAAAGTGATTATTTGTACATTACCACTGGCAGCTGGTATATTAGGTTACTTTTAATTTGGGTCTGGCGATTAGCGGCTTAGAAGGCTCCGTTTGTGCGCTACGCATACTTTACGCATAACCTGAAGTTATCTCTTTGTCGGCAAATGTTCCTTATGATTAGGAGACAAATATAATTAAAGACTTGTCAATTTACCACAGTCAAGGTAAGACTGATTCGTATTTGTTAATAAATCGCATGAAGCAGAACAAAAATAGTATTACTATGGCGACTCACATTTACCTGACGCAGACATACATCCTAAAAACATAAAGTAATGAATCACATTTACACTGACTGAAATGAAAACAAGTTTCTTCCCACATACCCGTACTGTTGATCCCAGAAGACTGCGATAGAGATCGAGGTAACAATTCACTTCCGGTTTTCTTGGACTGTTCTAAAGAGCTGGCTCGACAAATCTTCATAGAAACAATTTAAAACGCCGTTATTTTATTATTATTATTATTGATACGTATGACCTATATGTCATGCCTGTTTGTAAATGTCCTGTGTAAATTGTCCACCAGCTGCAAGCAGACTGCCGTGATAAAGTGCGGTATAGCCAAGCTCAGTCACAAATTATTTGGACCATAGATAATCCTTGGAGCAACAGCTGATTTGGACTTTCCATTCATTAATTCTATTTGTACAGGCTGTGTGGACATTTCATTAATGACAGATGAACGTATCTCACTATGATCCCAAAGATCTTTTATTGAAAACGTTAACAGCTTTAAATGTGAGGTATATTTGGGGTTGCACACGAGTCGTTGGAAGAAAGAGCGTTCCGTGCAAACGTTGACAGCGTTTAGCATCAGGTGTATTGCTAGACGCATACTTTCCGCTACTGAATAGATAGTGCAGTCTTATTAATCAAATCTAAACTAGGAAAATCTGGAAGCGTTGTCCTCGACAGAATTGATTGATTGATTTATTTAAATATTTCACTTATACCAAGGTGGCCAGCATTATGGTGGGAGGAAACCGGACAGAGCCTTGGGGGAAAGCCACGACCATCCGCAGGTTGCTGGGAGACCTTCCCACTTACTGCTGGAGAGGAAGCATGCATGGGCTGGAGTTGAACTCACAGCGACCGCATTGTTGAGATGCTCCTGGGTCATTACGCTGCGCTAGCACGCTAACCAACTGAGTTATTGTGGGAGAATTGAAGCGTTTGGCAACGTTGCGATTTAATAAATTATTAGCCAGTGATAAGAACACTCTACAAAACAAGTCGGACGATATCTACGAATCATTCCTATTATTTCATTGAATGCTTGTTTTCGTTAGCAGTCCTGAGAACCGATTACTTCGAAAAATTGGGAGAAATCTTCATTGGAACTTTGTCAATGATTGAAAAGAATTTACACAGGACACCAGATATCATAATGAATTTAGGTTGTCTGCAAATGATTCCCTTTAAACAGCTTTACAAAGCCCTATTCGTTGTGCCCTCGATATTTGTCATGATGAGATTCTTCCTGCGACATTTTGATTCGAATCGTCTCTCTGCCTTTTGAATTGTTGAGAAATGTTTCAATACAATATTCGACATTTTCGCAGTCCGTAATGCAAAGACGCTGCTCATCAATAAGAACAAGTAATTTCTCGTTCAGCTCTATGATAGACTGGCGAAATTTAAAGCTGACCCTCAGTAATGGTCAGTTGAGATATAAAGGGTATAAAAGTGACTCTTCATCCGCCATGTGCGCCATGCTGCTCACGGCTGATAATCAATGCATGTTTTTCTTTCTTCGTTGGGAAATATGTGCTTGCCAGAAACACAGGGTGGGTCGTTAGAAGATTCACCGGAATGAAAGTTAGTCACCATCATTGCTTTCGCGTGGATACAACGACCGTAATCAGACATTTCCTCTGAGTGACTGACCGAGTGGACTTGCCGATATCAAGTGTTGGACAATTATAATCAGCGATGATGTTCAAGTGCAATTGCAGTTCAACCCTGTACCCCCCGTTTGGATTTGATTTGAGTGTTCTCGTTTGTGTCGAATCGATGAGGACCATATGAATTGGCTATTAGCTTTGATTTATCACTGGGACAGACTTGATTTTCTAAGAAAGACTGACTGGATATCGCATGTTTCCTTCCAGAAAAAACGCACTGGTAGAGTCTATGGTATTGTCAGTTAGACCCAAGGGAGCACTACGTCTGTTAATATATTATGACCAGCTGTATACGGATCATTCTAATAATCCATGTACACTAATAATAAACGGGTAACTGTGTACAAGCTGTGTACACGTATGTAGTGGTCAAGTGTAATGTACCTGTAAAATAGTTATAACAGATGTGTGACATACCAATAGTTAAATCAAGCTATAGGCTGGCCAGTCAACTGTGTCCAGCTTGTTAACATGTATAGTTAAGTAGATTAAGTGTGGGGATCAACTTTCCACATGTGCATTTGACTAATCAGTCAGTGTTTCTAATTAAAGAACAAGTTTATACTTAAACCAGCAACTGTTACTAATAGTTAAGTAAACAAATAATTGTAAGTATAAATATGTTTGTTTCTCAAGTAGAGGAGAGAAGGGAGAAGGAGTTTGGGAGTTGACCTGTAAGGACCTAAGAGTCCGCTCACTCCCATTATGCAATGTATAATAAATGCATGTTGTTAACTGAGAACGCCTTGGAGAGTTTTCCTATCTGCGTTTTATTAAGGACGAAAACAAATCTATCCATTCATTCCGTGTGAGGAATAGTGGTAGAAAAAGTAGAAAGTAGTACAGTGGAGCAATCCGAAGCAGTGTTTAAGTATCCACATATAGCTGACGCCTGAATTTTTTGCAGTTCCACAGCAGTACTTATTTCAAAATGACTTCTTGTAGTACCGTCGTTAAGAAAGAGGATACGAGTTTGGTGGTACAGCTTTTTGACCCCGCCATAAAGCGAGCTTTGTATGGGGATTTATGCAGTATTGGAATGCAGTAAATTTGAGGAATGTCCGTGGACAGGAAGGTTCAGATATACTCCTCTGTTTGAGAAAGGACTGATGCTTTTTTAAACACTTCCTCCAGAGTATAGCTCGATATGGATGTCGTGGCAGTTGTTGTGTTCCTCCAGAAGAGCCTGATACCAGTAATTCTTGCAGACAAATATAATATTACTGAGAACTTTGCCGGAAGGAACAATAACGTATTTTCTAGATTATCCAGTACGTTTCGCTCGGGAGTATCTTTCAGAACTTGTCTGGCTGACACATGAACATTGGTAGTAATATGGTGCATTACATACACAACCTTTTTCTTTACTAGCTCAAGCCAACTCTGAAGGACAGAACGTTCTACCTTCTCCCGTTTACAACACAATGTGCAACGTTTTCAAGCGTCGAAAGGTGAATTTTCTCATTGGCTCTCATATTCATCTTCCTCGGCTCTCTATAGTTAGGACCCCCTGACAAGCAGCACTCGTAGATCATCATTATTTATAATATTAAGGTTACCAGTCATGATATATTAAAATGAATGGTAAGTAAAGTCTGACGATCCACAGTTATAACTGAATCCACCAGAAGTTTAATCGAACATCTTAAAACTACTTTCGCGTAATTAATTATCTTGGAAGCGATTGGTTTAGTACACTGGTGGGAAATGCATGGGCCTATGCGTCGAAACGGATATTCGTATACCAGCTGTCAACGAGTTAGGACGTTCCAGGTCAATAATCGCAAGGCCAATTCCCAAAACACAAACCACCAAAGAACTAAGAAAGTGTATAAAGTATGAGAATACTCTTTTTATTAACTCGATGAAAAGCATAGAATGGAAGCAATTATAACTTAGCCAATTTACAAAATTAGCTTAACATGCAGTATATTGGATTTTTGGCGTGAAGTGTTTATTTTAAAGCAATATGTATTTCCGACTGCAGCCACTTGAGGATGATCGTGGGTTTCCCCCGGGATCTGCCCGGTTACCTCCCACAATAATGCTGGCCGCCGTCGTATAAGTGAAATATTCTTCAGTACGGTGTAAAATTTCAATCGTAGACATTTTATTGAAGTAGTATGTAGTCTCCAGGGAGACGGAGAGACGGTCAGTTTAGTTCAGATGTACCCGAGTACTGGGATCGAAGGTTTCTTATTCTGTATGATGTTCCAGGGTTGTTTTATCGGCTCATTACACATACAGGATGCGTGACTATGACTAGCCCGTGACAAGACATTCACCAATCACTGTCAGTACTGATTTCATCCATGCGCCTAGAAACAAACATCATTGAAAATTATTCACGGCTTCGTTAACGTATTCGTTTTGGGAATTGTCTTTGCGATTATTGACCTGGAACGTCCATCCTTGTTGACGGCTGTTATGCGAATGTCTGTTTTGACACAGAAATATTTTGGACAGTAAAACGCTTGGGTCGTGACTTGTATAATTTGGGTACTGATTTACTGCTGATTGAAACTTTGAGTATAAGCAACATTTATTTATAAATGATGCAGTGGATCGTTCAGCTACCCCTCAAACGCAGCATACCTATCGTGGTACCTTTTTTTTATGAATTGTTGAATGCGAAAAGTACTTATGCTTTATGAAACTGTGTTTGACCTCAGTGATATGACAAAGGCAAAGTTTTTTCTTTTGTGTCATTTGGGCTGCACTATTACTGCGCACGACACCGATTTCTGCAGCTAGATTCCACTACAATATTGTATAACAGGCATGTATTTAGAAATTAAACACAAATTTGCATTTGTTCATAAACGTTTGCAAGGTGTATTTTAAACACAATTTTGAGTGTGTGATGAAGATGAGATATCTCAGTGGTCAGATGTGCCATTCGATCCTGACCGTTAGCACACGAGACGAGAGTTCAATCCCTGTCATGGGCAGGGGAATTCTAAATTTCCCAGCTCCCATTTCTCTTGGGGCCTAGGTGCCAATTAGAGTTAGACACTCGTGGTGCCGAGCACAGTATGACGAGCACTGCAGAAGACTCCCACCAGTACCGGGTGCAAGTTCGTCGGAAAGTTCGTCAGTGACTTGACAAAGGCTGGATTTCCCCCTCCTGACAACAAACCACATTTTTGAGAAACACATAAATAAATAGTTTAATGGCGTCCTTTAGCACAAAAGACGCCATAAAATAAGACGCTATAGAAAAACTGCTGACGAAATGTCTTTGAGTCGAGGACAAACTTAAGAGTAAAACGGTTGTTGGTAATTGCTTATAATGGTAACCGACTTCCAGCTTTTGTATCAAAGCACATCCAATTTAGGCTTAATATCGATGTCATTTTCTGCACATGTATATGTTACATCATCATGTTCTGGAAAGCACAGTATTTATCTGGCTTGCCAGGCTGAATATCGTATCAAGGCTTGTTGCGTTCACTCGCCGTGATACGATATGCATCCCTGCTCGCTTGATAAATCCTGTACCACATAGAACATAACCATGTCACATGCAGGTTTCACAGAGGTAAAAAATGTTCAGTTTTTTTGCTGAAGACTTTCTTAGGTGAAAAATTTCTGCAGGTAAAATTCATTGCGCTTTGCCGCAATGCTTCTTCCACATCGATACATAATTCATTTCATGGACTATTCTCAGTGTAAAATGCTAAGCACCGGCTGTGATGCAGACAGCGTAAGTTTGAAAATAATGATTTTATTACGCCGTGTCTCCAAATTCATATTTGGCTGATATAGTAAAGAAATGGAGTTGAATCACCGTATTGTGTAACCCTTAACAAACAGAATTCGTTTTATGTAGCGCAGACATGCACAGGGGTCAAACACATGCGTCATAAAATATACATCTGTGATATCATACTCCTTACAGCGCATGTGCCGCTTTCTACGCTGCCACCACTAGACAATCTTGACCTTTGTAGCTTGTGCGACGCGCCAAGGTTTGCATATGCTTAGTCTCAACACTCATGTCCTTGTGCGGAACAATTTGATCAGCAGTCATCAGCTCAGGTGTTGGTTTGAACCATGTGGGGCATACATTAGATAACGGAAATACATCTTTATAAAGTACTATTACAGGAATAGGTTTATGTTTTTCTAACATCACTTCCGGCCTCGTCCCCGTGACCTCAGTGACCTGGGAATTATTCAAGATTTATGCAACAAATTTGCTTGTGGTGGTGTTACGCCTGTGCATTGTTTCAGATTGTGGAAGAGTGAAACACAAATACACATTATGGAGCTGGTTTGCTCATTTACTACTCAAGATGGCAGACGCAACAACAACACCCCGTCATAAAATATACACCCGCTCCTAGGCTGTAGACACGAGTTATCCCCCTTGCAACATCAACTCTGGCGTAACAGAAAACACACACACACACACAAAAAGAAACAGCGCCTCAGCAGACTGTTACATGTCCATTATCTTACTGTGGCAGTGATGTAAAGCGAACGTGGAGAGCTATGAATGTTGTAAGGAGTATGTTCTGACACCATGTAGACGGTACAAGTGCTATGCGTTATACAGCGTCCATAGCAGATGGGCTCCACATGTGCCCTCTTGGTTTTTTAATTGGCTAAGAGCGCAAGGGAAAAAAGATAACCCCATTCCAAACTGGACGTGAGCCCGATAAGTGAATCATCCCGGCTGCCTCAGGTTTGTATTCACCGACTGAATGATAAAAAAGTATGATTTTATTTGTTTACACCGTACTCAAGAATATTTTACTTATAGCACGGGGCCCTCATTATGTTGGAAGGAAACCGGGCAGAGCTCGGAGAAAAGCCAAGACCATCCACAGGCTGCTGAGAGGCCTTCCCATGTACAGCCGGAGAGGAAGCCAGCATGAGCTGTACTTGAACACACTGCGACCGCATTGGTGGAGGGTCTTCTGGATGATTGCGCCACGCTGGCGTGCTAATCCGCTCGGCCACGGATGCCGGTTTGGTACCGGTTTCAAAATAATATAAAATAGTTCAAAATAAAATCAGAGTAACGACGACCATAATATTTGATAAATGGTTCGTTCTCAGCGAAGGTTTTAACTTAACTTACAAATTCGTAAATAGTAGCAGCTTCACACTACACACCACCAAACCAAACAAATTAAACAAAATAAACAGTTAAAAATACATTGTAAAATTCCCCAAAGAGTCACATACATGACACGCACACACTACAATTACGATTTCAGTTTCAAACACGATGACAAAATGAACAACCTTACTCCATTCCTAAATGCATGAGATATGTTACCAGCCTAGGGCTAATGCCATGACCGTTATTCACCCAGAAAATGGCCAAAAGTCGCTTTTCGTGAGCGCAATATACCCCATTGTAAAGAGGACCAGCTTGGATAGAAAACAGTACATGTGCATCCTTCAGTTTTAATCTTCGTTAGATTATATTCTTTTGGTATTCCAAGAACGGTTTCAGCGGGTACTAAGTAAAGTTATGGAGCGATGTCCGCTTTCTTGATGAAAATCTAGTCCAGAACGTGTTTTCAGGTGGTGATAAAGCTCAGTACAGCGTGTATCGATTGCCGTTGCTAGGCAAGGTAAATGTCGTAACCAAAGCATGAATTTTTTGAGAAACTTAAGTGTGCAGTCGCTAGGTTAACATGAAGAAGGTTAACAGCTTTACAATGGCAGTAATTTTCTGCATGAGTGGACACGGAGACGTCTGATATTCGATAACACATCGTTAGTTAGAACAGCTCTTGGAATTCCCTGTCCGTGTAGCCAGTGGTTATGAGAACAAGAATAATAGCTGTATTTGTTAATGAAACACATGCGAAGGATAAATTAATTAGACATATGTCATAGGCGTATCTTTGAATTCGTCAAATAATTGCGTGATGCAAAAACAAAAATGGCGACTTTTGTGTGATACTTGATACAAATGTACATAATGAACAGTAAGACAGATATCTGCGCTACATTTCTCCGATGAAATGAAAATAAATTTTCGGGACATGTCGGCCCTTTGATATCTCCAGTCACCCTAATGACCGCGATCATCACTTAGTCAACATTTCCGGTCGTCCTGGATATTTCTGCTGAGCTGGCTGGACCAAAAACCACCATAGGAAGATTTTAAGGGCCGTTAAGTTCAATTACTGTTACACATGATTGATGTGTGAATGGCACTAGGTTTCCGGTAAGCTATCGATCGTCTCAGAACAGATTTTTATCAGCAGTATATACAACCCTCACACGGAAATCAGGTGATCTACCCAGAGGGTAACAGTGATAAGTGATTGAGCAACACCACAGTTTGCAGGTGAGCTTCGTCTATCCAGAATGTATCATTACACTTTTGTCATTTCCCACTGGTGACAACGCTGTGCAGTTGTGTGACATTTTCCATCTATCAGAGAAAGTCCTCGTTGTTGCTCATAGCTACGTATTTTCTCTTGGTGACAAAAGTAAATGGTGGTGTATCACTTCTGGATAATAAGAGAACATTCGGTGTAAATACTTTGAACAGTTCTGGATGCCTATTTTCTGTTGGGGACAAAATTGAACAAGGGTGTACCACCTCGAGCCGTAAGGAAACAGCTGTGGATACATATTCTGTTGGTGGCGAAAGTAAACCGTGGTGTACCACCTCCAGCCATAAGGAAACGACCTGTGTACAATTTAACAACTGCGGATTTATATTTTCTGATGGTGACAAAGCGAACAGTGGTGTAACATCTTCTGTCACAAGGGAAGGTTCTGTGTAAAACAACTGCAGATTAATATTTTATAATGGTGACAAAGTGAACAGTGGTGTATCATCTTCTGTCATAAGGGAAAGTTCCTTGTAAAATCCAACAACTGCGGATTTACATTTTATGATGGTGACAAAGTGAACAGTGGTGTACCATCGTCTGTATAAGGGAAGGTTCTGTTTAAAACGACAGCGGATTAATATTTTATAATGGTTACAAAGTGAACAGTGGTGTATCATCTTCTGTCATAAGGGAAGGCTCTGTATAAAATAACTGCGGATTAATATTTTATGATGGTGACAAAGTGAAAAATGGTGTACCATCTTCTGTCATAAGGAAAGGTCAAGTGTAAAACAACTGGGGATTTATATTTTCTGATGTTGACAAAAATAAACAGTGGCGTACCATCGTCTGTATAAGGGAAGGTTCTGTGTAACATCTCACAACTCCGGATTCATATTTTTCTGGTGGTGACTAAAGCAAACTGTAGCATGCCATCTTCAGCCGTCGCACAAACAATATTATACCACCTTCAGCCGTCGCACAAATTTCTGTGTAAAAGTTAACAACTGTGGATACATATTTCGGGCTGGTGACACGAGTATTAGGTTATATATCCCCTTTAATCCAAATAGAATGTGCTGACAAGAGAGTTTCTGTTGGGGCATATATTGTACATCACCAACCTTTTTTCTCACCTGAGATGATATGACCAGGTTCTTTCATAGCGCTGGAAAAGTTTGACAACGTTTGGACACGACAAAGATTTCCAGCTATATCTGGGTAGAAGAGATTGTCATAGAATTTACTGTCGTTTAGCTATGTGTCCCCAATGAGGTTATCTACATTCCAAGATTGTGCGTGTATTCACTGGCCACTAAAAATTTGTGACTTACACAAGGTCAATATCTGAACTGTCATTGGGAGCTTTCCACTATATCGTCTAGGATAATAAACTCTCTTCGTTCTCCAAATACTTTTATCGTAAAGGCTGAAAACAGCCCTGCTCAAAATTCAATGAGACTTTGTAATAGCCACAATTGTGTTCTCTTCTCGCACTAGCGATTCACGTCCTGTCTTTTGAAGTGTGCAGTATCGATCTCTTTCGTACAGATTGGTTTTCAACCTAATAGACTAAAGCGATGCGGAAGGTAAAATAGCAATTTGTGAAAGCTATCCTGTGAGGTATTGACGTCCTTAAGCTGACCCTCATTAACTGCCGCGTGAGACAAAGAAGAAGAAAGTGACTCTTCAACCGTCGTGCGCATCATGGTGTTTAATGTTAATAATCAATAAATGTCATGTTGTTTTTTATGATAACATCCGTCCCTAACAACGCACTATCTGTATGATGTTATCGGTAGATCGGACGGGAATTCATCCTACATTGCTCTTTTCATTGCTCGGCCAGGATACCGATAAGAAAGATTTGCAGATAAAAGAAAAAAACAATGAACAAGAAAACAGAATGCCTGTACACGGTGAACACATGCCGCTGGGAGCATGACAGGGAATATTTCTTGAGAGTTGACATGTGATATTGGTCACTGGATATTTAATCATCCATGGTAGAAATGACAACAATTATAACTTACAGGTATATAAATTCTTACTATACATGAGTAACCAACTCAACTAATTCGGAGCCACGAAGGTTGTTCATGCATCAGCCTTTCGCTGAGTTTGTAAAAGCATGAGCCTTGGAATTGAGTAACGAACTCGACTAACTCCGAAACAGTAAGGCTGCTCTTGTGAAAACACGAGCCTTGGATCTGAGTAACTAACTCGACTAACTGGGAAACAGTAAAGTTGCTGTTGTAAAGACATGCGCCTTGGATTTGAGTAACGAACTCGACTAACTCCGAAACAGTAAGGCTGCTCTTGTGAAAACACGAGCCTTGGATCTGAGTAACTAACTCGACTAACTGGGAAACAGTAAAGTTGCTGTTGTAAAGACATGCGCTTTGGATTTGAGTAACGAACTCGATTAACTCGGAGCCACAAAGGCTAGTCCTGCATCAGCTAGTCAGTGAGCCTGTAAAGATATGGGCCTTGGATTCGAATAACTAACTAGACTAACTGGATACCGTAAGGCATGGCCCTTAAATTGGATTATCTAGTTCGACTAACTCCGAAACAGTAAGGCTGCTATTGTGAAGACACGAGCTTTGGATCTGAGTAACGAGCTCGACTAACTCCGAAACAGTAAGGCTGCTATTGTGAAGACACAAGCTTTGGACCTGAGTAAATCTCGGAACATCAGAATTTCATCATTTTTTTCGGGTCGACCATTTCACGTGAGTATCAGATTTGACTACTGTGTTGTATGTATTTCAATGGCTGCTGAATCTTTCTGTGACGATCACACCACTTTTGTTGAACTTTAAACTTTGAACTGTTCAAGCATTTGGAAAGAAATAAACTACTGTCAGTATGGATACTACAATGCTGATGCCGTATTCGGCAGTGGGGAGGTGAAACGCCAGCGTGAATTAAAGAAAATTAAATTAAGGTTTTCTTCGAGAAGGAATACTCGAATGTATATGTGGACGGTAATAACCATATGTGATGAAGTTCATAGTAATACAAATATCACAAAAAAGCAAGCAACCTAAATATGTTTTATTAAATTTTATCTAGGTTCTGAATTCAAATGTTATTAAAATTTTGCGAAAAGAACTTCCCAACTGTTCTTGCTTGCTCAGATATTTTCCTAATTTCAGAACGATGCTTGCGTGCACGGATTATAGAAAATATAACTGAAAAAAAATCAAGATGGACAACACATCAGACTACAACACTAGCACAACACTCCATGTAGATTACACCGCAACTGCCATTGCAGTTCGATCAACAGTGGTACTTTTGGTGTCAGTTACAATCATTATAAGCAATCTAATTAATTTCATTGTCCTGAGGGCGATTAAACAGATGTCCCCTGTCACCAATGTTTTCCTGACGAATTTGACGACAGCGGATTTCTGCGCGGGGCTTATTGCTTGTCTACCGTCCATAGCTCCGGCGATCACCGGCAGGTGGCCTTACGGCGCCGTTTGGTGCCAGATAAGCGGTATAGCTCATGGGTCATGTTGCGCGGTGTCCATTTGGAGCGTTGGTGTCATTGGAGTTGAACGTTACGTTGCTACTCGCCATCCATTGTTCTACAAGCATAAATTGACATCTCGGACATCTTTGCTCGTTGTTGGTTCCCTGTGGACGCTGGCCGTACTCACATTCCTGACACCAAATATGACCAAAGCCGATTTTCTGTACTTCCGGTACCAACAGGAAATCAGCATGTGTGGTTTGTATTGGGAGGCGGAATGGCTATGCATAGCAACAGGGTTTATGATTCCAGTCCTGAGCGGGTCCGTCATCATTTTCACTACAGTATCGATAGCTAAAGCTCTGAAACAAGCACAGACAGCTAATATTCGTCCAGGCGAAGTTGTGATGACCGAAACAAGCCTTCGGCAACGTAACTCGAGTTCGCGCGAAGAGAAAGCCGTCCGACTGCTGATCGTAACAACAGGTTTATATTTCATGACGTGGGGACCGTATTCTACCTTGGCTATACTGGAAGCATTTAGCCCTGACATTCGCTCTCCGGGTTGGTTGGCTTTTACCCTTATGTGGATCGCAAACAGCAACTGCTTCGTCAATGTCATCATCTATTCGGCCATTTATCCTTCGTTCAAATCTCAGTTGAAAAGATTGTTGTATACGTTTTTCTGTTGCGGATGCCTTCGACCAGGTTCGCGTGTTGAGCCATGGTCAACCTCTGGAAGTCACACCACGCCACGGGATCGATACTAAACTGAAGCTCATGTGCAAAGTAAAACTTCGTGTTTACCTTTAGATAACGTTATTTGTTTGGTAACGAAGATCTACCAATTATCAGTTCTCGTCAAGAGGAAGAAACACCTGTAGCCCATGGTAGCGGAACGGAGCTTACATCTTGTCTTATAGGATGTAGAAACACCTGTAGTCCATGGTAGCGGAACGGAGCTTACATCTTGTCCTATAGGATGTAGAAACACCTGTAGCCCATGGTAGCGGAACGGAGCTTACATCTTGTCTTATAGGATGTAGAAACACCTGTAGCCCATGGTAGCGGAACGGAGCTTACATCTTGTCTTATAGGATGTAGAAACACCTGTAGCCCATGTTAGCGGAACGGAGCTTACATCTTGGTCTTATAGGATGTAGAAACACCTGTAGCCCCATGGTAGCGGAACGGAGCTTACATCTTGTCTTATAGGATGTAGAAACACCTGTAGCCCATGGTAGTGGAACGGAGCTTACATCTTGTCTTATAGGATGTAGAAACACCTGTAGCCCATGGTAGCGGATCGTAGCTTACATCTTGTCTTATAGGATGTAGAAACACCTGTAGCCCATGGTAGCGGATCGTAGCTTACATCTTGTCTTATAGGATGTAGAAACACCTGTAGCCCATGGGAGTGGAACGGAGCTTACATCTTGTCTTATAGGATGTAGAAACACCTGTAGCCCATGGTAGCGGATCGTAGCTTACATCTTGTCTTATAGGATGTAGAAACACCTGTAGCCCATGGTAGCGGAACGGAGCTTTACATCTTGTCTTATAGGATGTAGAAACACCTGTAGCCCATGGTAGCGGAACGGAGCTTACATCTTGCCTTATAGGATGTAGAAACACTGTAGCCCATGGTAGCGGAACGGAGCTTACATCTTGTCTTATAGGATGTAGAAACACCTGTAGCCCATGGTAGTGGAACGGAGCTTACATCTTGTCTTATAGGATGTAGAAACACCTGTAGCCCATGGTAGCGGATCGAGCTTACATCTTGTCTTATAGGATGTAGAAACACCTGTAGCCCATGGTAGTGGAACGAAGCTTACATCTTGTCTTATAGGATGTGGAAACACCTGTAGCCCATGGTAGCGGAACGGAGCTTACATCTTGTCTTATAGGATGTAGAAACACCTGTAGCCCATGGTAGCGGAACAGGGCTTACATCTTGTCTTATAGGATGAAGAAACACCTGTAGCCCATGGTAGCGGAACGGAGCTTACATCTTGTCTTATAGGATGTAGAAACACCTGTAGCCCATGGTAGCGGATCGTAGCTTACATCTTGTCTTATAGGATGTAGAAACACGTGTAGTCCATGGTAGCGGAACGGAGCTTACATCTTGTCTTATAGGATGTAGAAACACCTGTAGCCCATGGTAGCGGATCGTAGCTTACATCTTGTCTTATAGGATGAAGAAACACGTGTAGTCCATGGTAGTGGAACGGAGCTTACATCTTGCCTTATAGAATGTAGAAACACCTGTAGCCCATGGTAGCGGAACGGAGCTTACATCTTGTCTTATAGGATGTAGAAACATCTGTAGTCCATGGTAGCGGAACGGAGCTTACATCTTGTCTTATAGGATGTAGAAACACCTGTAGCCGATGGTAGCGGATCGTAGCTTACATCTTGTCTTATAGGATGTAGAAACACCTGTAGCCCATGGTAGCAGAACGGAGCTTACATCTTGTCTTATAGGATATAGAAACACCTGTAGCCCATGGTAGCGGGTCGTAGCTTACATCTTGTCTTATAGGATGAAGAAACACGTGTAGTCCATGGTAGTGGAACGGAGCTTACATCTTGCCTTATAGGATGTAGAAACACCTGTAGCCCATGGTAGTGGAACGGAGCTTACATCTTGTCTTATAGGATGAAGAAACACCTGTAGCCCATGGTAGCGGAACGGAGCTTATATCTTGTCTTATAAATTGAAGAAACATGTGTAGCCCCATGGTAGCGGAACGGAGCTTACATCTCGTCGTATTGAATACCTGAAATGTATAGTTTTAATTGAAAATGAAACAAGATATGACAAAGCAGTTTAAATTTTTTTCATTTTTCAGCCATATTTTATATTTCTTCTAACCTTCTATTGTATGCAAATTTTCAGTTTTCTAAAATATTGGGAAATGACGTCACCGATGACGGAACCAGCTTAGCTCCCCCACTTCGGGCTCCCTCCAACAAAACTGTTTTCATGGCTACCACAGCAAATTACTCACTTTCCGGACTGACCACTGGGGCTTTGGGATAACTGTAGTTAAAAGTCATATTTGGGCCCCAAGAAGAAAACTGACAAGCGTTTCTGTTGTTTTATGTTAGGCCACATCATGTACTTTGTATTTAAAATGTATAAACCAAACTTTTCGTGTATCCTTCATGACGAATGTTGCGGCTCACCAAGACAGACTGACCCGTTTAATGACTATGGAGGTTAACAACATATTGTTTTTATTTATTTGACTGGGGTTTAACGTCTTATTGAGGACTCCCTGACTTATACGAGTCAGGTCGAGAGGTAGAGACGACTCCTCTATCAATGAGTAAACAAGAACCCTGCCAATTTTCCAGAATAAAAACTCGAACGTCCCAGGATCTAATTTGCCACAGGGGTTGTTTAATAACGCGACAATATTTTGAGTAATTCTGGGCCAGTATTTAACGTCTAATAAATGACAACTAACTTCAGTGCATCAAATTTTGCTTATTCCATTGTGTGAGGGGGCGTTTCAGTTACGACTATTTAGGCGTATACATGCACAGTTAGAATAAAACACGGTCTTAGGTAAGTTAAGTCGAGATAGGATTCCAATGAGTACATGTGACTACACAGGCATGTATTTGGCAGCTGTCATACTGCCGTCGGTACTCTACTCGTTGTACCCTTGGTGCTGTAGTTTTTATATTCGTATGTTGTCTGCCTTGAATTATTTATTTATTTATTTATTTATTATTTATTTATATGCTAAGTGTTTAACGTCGTACTCAAGAATATTTCACTTATACCACGGTGGACACCATTGTGGTGGGAGGATAACTGACCTGTAAATGATTTCATCCGAGAAAACGTAATTTTTCTAATGAACAACACTTCTTCGTTATTACCATTTGTGTGACGTTATATTTGCTCGATCAATGACCACGCCTCCAATTTGTCATTAGTATATCAGGAAAGGCGATAAAATAGCTTTAATGAACAACGTCTTTGTTTGTCAAAAACCGCTGATATTCATAACGTTTAAAACAGGTAACAAATATTTAGCGCTGTTATCAATAGAAATAATGTGCCATTCTAAGATCATCTGCTCTAACTTTGGTCTTTTGTCTCTCTGTATATAGCGAACTTGGGTTAAAAGATAACCCTCGTGTGTTGTTCACTGTCAAAAGGTGTGTAGCCCAGCGTCGTATTCGTTACGAACGTCAAACAAAAATATGAACGCAAGAAGCAATTTTATATTGTTTTCTCTCAGTATTAAATAACGTGTTAACTCAACCATTAGGTTAAGTATTGATTATCAATTTTGGCTTCAACATCAACTTGAAATGAAGCTAAAATTGATAATGAATACTTACCTAAATTGTTTAGTTAACACGTTATTTAATAGCGAGAGAACAATATAAAATTGCTTCGTGCATGGGTTTATATGTTTGTTAAGTATAAATGAGTTTATCTAAACATATAACGTTTACAGCCTACGTTTAAGGTCAGGGGGTATGTCTTGAGAGCTAGGTTTCAGTTTTTGTCATCAACTTGTAAACTTGCCGGTTATTTTAAGTTATCTTGTGATTATTGACCCAAAGCGTCCATTGTGGTTGACGGCTGGTATACGAATGTCTGATTGGATGTAAAAAATTGGCTTCTCCGCCCCAAAAGGACGATGCACTTTATTTTTCGTATGGATGATTGCGAATGGCCATTATAAATCTAGTGCTTTATTGGTTTGTGCTGAACGTTATTTTGAAAATTTGTCATGCGATCATACTTTTTATCATACTTTGGTGGTGATATTGACTTGATTGAGCTTCGGTTAGAAATGGAAAGGTTTAAGTTAAAATAGGAAGAAATACGAATAAAATAAAGAGAGTTAGCGAAGTTGAAATTAGAAAAAGGAAAAGAGAGACAAACAGTTACAAAAGGAGTTCAAACTGAAGGAACTCAAGGATAAATAGTGAGGATTTAAGAGAGGTTGTTCTCTTGGAGGGATTTACGGACAGTGTTCATAATGAGGTCAAGGTTTATTTAGATCAACTGAAGGTCAAGGACGTTAAGACCGCAGACAGTTTGGCAGATGAATATGAGTTAAATCACAAGACTAATGAGCAAAACTTTCAGCCTAAATTTCGGAAGAAGTGAATTCTGATAACTAGACTTCAAATTTTAGTACGGACAAGCAGGGCTCTGAGAAGCATAAGTCAAATGTGTGTTTTTCTTCTGGCAAGAAGACCTTTCAGTCCAAACCTCAAGATGTAAGTCCACCCTCTTTCCGTCATTGTAAACCCACAGGACATCTATTATCCACGTGCCCAGTCCTGAAAAGGAAAGCGTAGCGAAAGTCAGTAGCTTCTGTTAACTCTAGCTGTAAACCAGTGTGGCCACAAGTTGAGATAGGTAGTGTTGATCCGATCGTTAAATCACAAGTTAAGGAGGTAGAGCAGACTCCAGAGACTGGGGATACATGTCTGATGGTGTGGTTACTGGCATTGGAGTTACCTCCCCTGTTCCTATACTTAGAGATACTGGGACGCTGATGATGGCAGATGCGATTCTTGCACACTCTGATAAGGCCAACAGTCATGTTTTCATCCAGGATATTAATGGAAATTTTAT
The DNA here is from genome assembly GCF_032854445.1 of Liolophura sinensis. Taxonomy (NCBI): domain Eukaryota; kingdom Metazoa; phylum Mollusca; class Polyplacophora; order Chitonida; family Chitonidae; genus Liolophura; species Liolophura sinensis. Next base: position 28,438,588 of record NC_088306.1, read on the forward strand.
GTCTGTTCTGTTACTGGAAGGTTCCCTTACTTCTGACATGGTTACTAGTTTAGTAACTGTACGGGTTGTTTATACTTTGCCTGTGGAAGGTGTTTCCTTTTTTTTGGGTAATGATTTAGCAGGAGATAAAGTTATGGTGTGTTCGCATGTCTGTCGGGTTCCGGCTCTTGACGGAAATACAGAAGACCTACGAGAAGGCTTTCCATATATTTCCATGCTGTGTGGTTACCAGGTCACAGAAAAAAGCTAGAGACAAGGAAGACAATTCTTCTATTACCATTCAGCGGGTAGTATTAATTTGGCTGAAACTTTCTTTCGTGATATTGATGGTGTAGAGGATGGTCAGGAGTTAGACAGACCTGTGTTCTCTCGATCTGATGTAGTTAAAGAACAACAGTCAGATTCCGAATTGAGGCAATTAAGTAAGTCTGCTTTATCTGTGAAGGAAATAGCTGAGGCACCTGTTGGTTATTACATGGAAGATGAGCTGTTAGAATAACGTATAGACCCCCCTATCTATCAGCTAACGACGATTAGGCACTTTGTTGTAAAGTTGTCTTACATCTACGCTGTCAAAATGAAGTACTTAGGATGGTACATGAGATTCTAATGGGTGAACATTACAGCATTTAAGCCTTAAAAAGACAGAAAGTAAAATTACTCACCATTTTCACTGGCCTAAGAATGTGGTTAATTTCTTTAAGACATCACACATGTCAACTGGTAGGAAAACCACAGCATAGTGTAAGGCCTGCACCATTTATTCCAATTCCTGCGTTTGGTGAACGGTTTATCAAGGTACTCATTGATTACGTTTGTCCATTACATAGAACTAAGTCAGAATACAAGTATCTTTTGACTATTATCGATACAGTTACTAGATTTCCGGAAGCTATCCCACTGAAACTGATAACTACTCCTCAGATAGTTAACAGTCTATTACAGTTTTCCACCAGGTATGGTTTACCTAATGAAATACCATCTGATCAGGGATCAAATTTTATGTCAGGCTTATTTTAGGAAGTTATATATCAGCTGGGGATCAAGCTGCTTAAATCTACAGATTATCACCCTCAATCCCAAGGGGCTTTGGAACGATACTAATTTGAAGACCTCTCAGGAGAAAATGAAATTATGCTACGACAAGAAGGTAGAGCCACGAAAATTTTCTCCTGGAGATCAGGTTCTAGTTTTGTTGCCCCTACCTCAGGAACCGCTTAAAGCCAAGTTTAGTGTCCGTATCAGGTGGTAAAGAAAGTTAAGCATGTTAACTACGTTATTCGCACATTATTATTATTATATCGTTATATTATTATATCGTTATTCGTTATTCGTAGGAAAACTGAAAGAATATGTATGAAGTACAAATCCCGTGATGCAAGTCAGTCAGTAGCTGTGGTTAGCACAGTAGTAAAACATATCTACTTCATGTACTGAGCCCAAAGAGCCAGGTATCATTCAAGTTGATTTCTTAAATCCTAAGTTGGATAGCTCACCTTGTATTGTGCAGTTTTGATGAAGTGTTAAGTCGTCTTTCTAAAAGTCAGAGACAGGATATTAGAAAGTTGCTCGAGATTTACCCAAAGACATGTTCGGATGTACCAGTTGGGCTACTGCTGCAGTATATGAAGCAGATGTACGAGGGGCTGTACCTATCAAATAATACCCCTACAGAATTAACCGTGCAAAGTTAAAGCTTGTTAACCAGGAAATGCAGTACATGCTAGACAACGGGATTATAGAGCCCAACAAGAGTTGACAAGTGTTCAACAACTATAACAACTAAGCCCGATGGTTCTATACACCTATGTGTGGATTAGAGAAAGGTCAACGCTGTTACCAAGACGAATTATCCTATTTCCCGTATTCTATGATTACGCGAACTTTGGAAGCCTGAATATTTCATCCGGATTTGGACGATGTAATAGACTATGTATATGAAATTATTTGTATTGTTTTGTATATATTGTCAGTTGTACTATTTGTCTATTTTGTTAAAATATATGAATTGAACTTAATCAAGTGTGTTCGTGTTTTTTTTTCTTTGGTCTTGTGTAAGGCCTATATCGCTAATCTGTTCACATCTGATTCCGTGTGTTGTGTTCGAACTTGACAATGACCGTGAGAATCAATAACGGTGGCAATCAGCATCAAAGCTGTAACTAGATGACGATGACAAATAAAATGACTGTAAGCAATATGGACAAATACATACTACAAAATCAACAGCAATATTGAATTTATTTATTCATTTATTTATTTGATTGTTTTATTTTATCGGCGTCTTAGGCTGTACTCAAGAATATTTCAATTTTACGATAGCGTCCAGCATGATGACGGAAAAACTGATGCTACCACCATCTGTAACTGTAGAAAGGGTACCATAGGCAGTCAAAACTTCTGACTGTGGCCTCTGTCATCAGTTTACTGTAAACAGGCTAGCACAACGGCCATCAGCACCAAATACATGCTGCAGGGGGCAGCGCCGTCAAAAATGTAAAGGTCTGTGACAAGGACAATCAAAATAAATGAAGGTAGCCACCATCTTAAAAACTGTAATTTTATTAAAATGGTGTTTAATGCTAGGCTCAATAATATGTCGGCTATGCCTCCTGACTAAAGGCAGCTGCTGAGCCAAGACTGGGGTTCGAACATGCGTATTTATTGTTCAGGAGCAAAGGATAAACTGCGCAGACGGCTACAAAAGTGAACAATGAAAGCAGATGAACGTACAAAATCCTTGTACAAGGCCGGATTTGAACTCCCATGTAGTGTGTTCTTAGGAACAGGGAGGCAAGTACATTAAATGATACATGAAATGCTGTTTTTTTTTCTTAATACAAAACATGTGATGTCGCTTAACACATAAAAATACAAAAGCTGGTACCGTGATCTCAGTAAAAAATCGATGACGTCATTTCCCACCATTGGTAAGCATAAAATAGAGGGGTTATTAAGAAATATAAAATATTCCCCAAAAATGAATTTTTTTCGGTGGGGGGGGGGGGGCATATTTATTCTCCATTTTCGTTAAAACCATGCTCTTCGTTTCATAGTGCAGGTTATCGTTTAACCAACCGGCTACCACGCGTTCAGCCAGACACGTTGTCTTTGACATATGCAAATGTATTGAAGTGAAAGAGCTTTCCGTTTGAATGCCCATTAACCTACTCTATATGCCTAGGCGATTGTGACACCAAAAGTCCTTTATTGGTGTATACCTTTAGATATTATAATGTTTTGTTAATTTCCGATGCCGACTTCTCATTCATCAGTAAGAATGACAGACATAATACCGTTGTAGAATATGTTATCTCTTTGATGAATACAAGGCACAAAGAGTTTCGTAATCAAATGCTATTATGGATCGGGTCTACCACAATTACATAATCATGTTGGACGCATCTATGGGATGCAAACTGAATTGATGCAATCAAAATACAGCACGTGCATGGATTTACGGATTGTCTGGATACCGGCACGATGCCGGCACAGTCAGGAAGAGAGTGCGCTGACGTTGTTGACAGACCCAGACAACTAGTTACAGGCACATCATCCCAGAGAGTTATGTAAACCTACATACTCGTTTGTAATTAAGGAGAGTACCTGAAATGCCAATAAACGTGCTTCAGAGATATTCCGTTATTGACGACAAAGCGTTGTTTGATAACGAAACAATGTTTTAACGTCTTTGAAAAGAAAGAAGTGAAAGCAAGTCTTTAACACACGTTAAAAATAGACTTTGGGGATATCGTAACGACGTTCTTTTGGGCATATCCTAACGACGTACTTTAATTAAAGGACGGTGTTAGTTTCCTGCACAGATAGCTTTGCGACAGTGAAACATTATACTCCATGTTTTAAACCAAGGAGGTGTGTGCTAAGTACGTTTATCACGTACAGAACGTTTGGGAAGGAGCCATTTTTAGTTTAAGAGTTACAAACCCCAAATCCTCCGAGGCCTTTACATTTTGAGTTATTTCTTTACACTATGTACGTCAACACCGATGAAAGAATAAAGATGCCATTGTCCTTGACCTCCACTTAAATTTGACGACGAGAGGAGAACGTGGCTAATTGGTATAAGTACAGGTTTGTAGACAACAAATGTACGAGTCTTTATATCACGAGAAAGAAAGTCCGTCAGTAACTTGCCAAAGGTTGGTTGTTTACCCTTAAGTGCATCAACTTCATCTAACAGCCATTGTAGAAGTGAAAATGTTTGAGTATGGCGTTAGCAACATTTGAATAAATAAATAAATACATAAAACCAATTTAATCCACTCCATTATTAATTCATTTACACTATAAAGAAAATCATCTTGACATTTTAAAAAGTGTTTTAGTCTTTGCCGTTGGGAAGTCCGCGATGCCCTGAAGCCGTTAACGAACACTCCATGGTTTCCAGAATTATTTCACGAGGAAATTAACTGAGACCTTATCACCCTCATATGATTTAGGTCTATTAATTTAACAGTGTCAGTGTCAGTAAATTCAATTTGTTTGGTCGCAAAATTGCACAGCTAAGTACGTGAATTTTAACTGGCATGGGAGTTTACAGACCACATCGTCAATCAGACAGATATTTCGAATAGTGGATTATCTCCCTTACATGGACAAGTGTATACATCTAAAATAACAGAATGCTCAATAGATCAACTTACAGGTAAAAATAAAAATGTGAAAATTCAGTATGACGTCATTCAGCAGACTCAATCAATACTGTCCGTACGCCCCACGTTACAATAAAAACACATTAACTGCGATTGCAAACGCACACGTGAAAACCTTCATCTGCCCAGTCATGAGGCAATTATGGTGGGACTACAAACTCAAAGGGTCACAACAGAATGGTATCACTAATGTTTCCAAATAACTTTGCACTATGGTACCAAGCGTACTAATCTGATCTTGTGAGTTAATTTCTAAGGTGAAAATGTCGACCATGTTGACAAGTTAGCCTTTCAAGAAACTGTAATTATCTCCACTCGAACGTTAATAAAAGGATTTTCTTATAAGCCAATGAGTCATATCCCTACTGTTCGTGATTAGACCGGTTCTGCTTGATGATATTAAGGAGAGCGAAGGCTATAGGCTTGCAATAAACTTACACCAGTATATTTTCTATAACAGAAAGTCTGTGTAATATGTAAACAGACGGTAAGATGTTATGTATAAACCAGGTAGTTACATGGCACTCAGTCAACTGTAACTGTTATTGATGCACATTAATCGCTGTCTGGAATCAATGTTATTATATAACCACGATTCAGCCGAATTGTTGTCAATGTGGTGTTAAGCCCATCCAATTATTCTTTCACAGACACATATTTTACAATAATTGTTTATTAATTGTGAGGACAACGAAGCATTTTGAGAAATGCTAGACCATAAATGTGCAGTTAACAGCACGGAACTTTAATCTAATTCTGCTGGAGCCATGGAACAGTTAACAAAATACAACACTAACAAGTAAATTGACAATGCGTGTGACCATTTTTATGAGCTATCACACTGTCGTTGCTGATCTGGTTTGTCCTCTCTGCAGTGGTGGCCGCCGTCGTACAGGTGAAATATTCATTTTTATGAGCTATCACACTGTCGTTGCTGATCTGGCTTGTCCTCTCTGCAGTAATGGCCGCCGTCGCACAGGTGAAATAATCACAGCATAAAGCACAAGTAAGAAATAAATATTCATTATACGTTATACGTCACACTTAATATTGCCTTCAACAGGTGCACCCCTATTTCACATTTACTTTGGTCTCCGATAGGGTTTTTTGTGAAGATTCTTATATCTCAAGTCACTAGGAATTCAGTGGTCCAACTGCAGCAGAGCCGGGAATAACAAGCAATAGGTTTCTAACAGATTACTTTTCCAACGACGCAGTTCCTTTTGTTAATGAATACCTAGTCTTATTGAATTTTAACAAATTCTCCATTCTAGTCCTTAGTCATAAACTTTTCAACCATCTAGAATTAATTCCAACCAGCCTTAAAAACTGTTTCATTAGATAAATAGACCATTTTGTAAAAGTAATCTGTCATACAGGTCATTTCAAGTGTGCCTACCTTGTGAATGGAATGAATTACCAACACAAATCAGGAGTCTAACTTCTACATCTGTGTTAAAATCAAAACTAAAATCTGAACTCCTGCATCACAGGTTTATATGTAGTGTTTGCACAGTAGCATGTGTGGGTTATTCCCGCCAATATTATCTCATATTGGTAACCTCTGTATATGGTATAGTGGTGAATGAGAGAACAGTGAAATGTGAGTGCGATAAAAGCACCCCATACGATGCACCAGTAGCTATTTAAAAAAATTAATGCAGTATCGGTTTGTGACGTCATCATTTCCTAATCCGCAAACGCCATAGCCATGTTTTCAAATATGCGACACCACATTGCTTGGGCCATCAGAAACACGTCTGGCAAGTATGAAGTTGATAGCATAACTTGTGCGGAGAAAATCGTTCCTTCCTTTACGATTCGATTTTCTGAAATGTTTGTGGACAGTGGAACATTGACCTCGATGAGACACGAAGCTATATATTTATACTTCCTTTCCTGAACAGAAGAACTGGATCCTTTACGTGTGTGAGACAGTGCCATGTGAATACTGTGAACTCTTGCTTTATACTTTAGTCACTGTTTGAATTTACCATCACAACTTCGTAATACGAGAAATCCAAGTCATTTGTGAGAATCGCCAGATTGCTTTCCAGTATAATTTCACAATAAATAACTGTTTCTCTGCGGAAGTTAAATCCCACGCATGTGGGGTACAGCAGACACATACTTCCGCAGTTCATTCGAGATCGCAATGACGTCACGTTTGTCACGTGACCCAATGATGAGATCATTCTTTTGTTACCATGATTTCTGAAGTATGGTGTTCTGTGTCTTGTACTATCTGGAACATGAAGCAAGATACACAAATGACACAAATATTAAAGCTATGAGGGCATGACATGATCACCACAGAACGCAGTTAGACTTTCAGTGGTCTACAAGAAAACAATTCTCCAAATAAGTATTCATTTAAGAAATAAAACGTAGTTTGCCAGGCTTAAATCACCAAGATAAAGCACAACATGCGGGAGTTGTCCAGTGTTTGAGAACAAGGGGCTCGCAGGCCTCCCAAAATCTCAAACAGTAGGCAACTCCCGTCTGCTGTGCATAATCTTGGTGATTCCATCATGGTAAACTACGGTTTATTTCTATTCTAACACACCATTATGAAATAATGGAGCCATTAGGAGAACAAAATAACACCGAAAATAACCGCTCCCTCCGTTTTGTTAATATGTAACGGCCTAGGTTGTTTTGATATGATTTTGGGCAAGTCCATGCCAATAGAATGAGTGGGAAATAAATCATCTAATCAGAGCGAGGCTCGTGGCATTATTGATCAAAAAATGTACATTTCCCGCCAGTACTTCTTAATGTCAGTTCGAGCTCTAAATTTAATCATAACAGTTTTGCGACGGCATAGAATGATGATTTTAAGTCAAACTAATAAAAAACACTGTCAGAAGTGAACGATTTCTTTCGTGAAGGTGCTTCCTGGGATGGAAGCATTATCCACTGTGTTCCAACAGCAGTGTGCCTCATAACAGTAGCCGCACTGACGCGGAGACAGTGGTTTGTGTATCATCGAGTGCTGCATTATGGGAAATGTTGGCCATCATGGAGAACATTGTGTTCACTCCCATCGCTTGCTTGTAATACCAGCAATCCGCCACTTTTTGAGGGGCTACAAGTAAAAGAACGTTAAAAAAGCGCATCGTTGCCCATGTTGCGCTTATCCAGATATTGTACCTAGATGCCTGTGATGCCACCTCTCTATATCTTCTAAATGGGATAAGTGCCTATTGGCCACATGATGTCGGTAATGGTAAATGTTTGACCTTTAACCTAAACGGCCTGATTAATTATATGTAAATTCATTTTGCCTTTGTCCTCGGAAAATGTGAGCTGTCAGATCTTGAAGAAAGCAGACATGCTGACAGCACAACCCAACCCCCTTATTTTATTAGCAAAATGGAACTGTCACAGCATCCGTGACGTGGACGACAACTGTGTACAGATTGTCAATTTGAGCACACTTCGCTCACCATTGCTTTTCCTGTTTAAGTTTTTGGAGGTTTTTTAGAATTATTTATCGTGTTTGTTTTACATGTCTTTACTATTATTCATATTTATACAGCGAATGTATGTCGGTGTTTCATAATCCTAACACCTTCACAGTTACACAAACATCAGTATATGAAGAGGACAGACAAAATATCCAAACTATATAAAAGTTTAGCAACTTTTATTCGTATGTAAAAGGTTTTTACAATACCAATTAGACTAGCGATGTATTTTATTCCTAATTTGTTACAATGAGGCTGACAGTAAGTGAAATACGAAGTGACATGCCTAATGGCATGATGTTGGGGATATTGTCAGCAAAACCTCTTAGGCATATTAGACAGGTATAATGTTACGGTAGACCAAATACGATATTCTGGGGGCGGGTGGAGGGGGGTTAATGGTTTTGAAATTATTCACTACGGCGGAAACAGTTCCCACTTAAATGGAAATATTTTCACCTGAATGGGAGCAATTCTAACCTCTAACAAAACAGTATTGCAACTGGGTGGAAAGAGCTCTTACATATGTTAAAACGTTTTCAACTGTGTGGAAACAGTCCACAAATACAACTGAGGTGAAACGGTTATTACATATAGGTATGTGTAAACCTGCCATTTCCACTGGGTGGAAACAATTCTCACATATGTGGAAGCCATTTCAACTGAGTGGAAACAATTCTCAAATATGTGAAAATCATTTCAACTGGGTGGAAACAATTATCACATGTGAAAATCCTTTCAACTGGGTGGAAAACATATGCGGAAGCCATTTCAACTGTGTGGAAACACTTCTCAAATATGTGAAAATCATTTCCATAGGGTGGAAACAATCCTTACATATGTGAAAATCATTTCAACTAGGTGGAAACAATTCTCACATATGTGAAAATCATTTCAACCGGGTGGAAACAATTCTCACACATGTGAAAATCATTTCAACTCAGTGGAAACAATTCTCACATATGTGAAAATCATTTCGACTGAGTGGAAACAATTATCACATATGTGAAAATCATTTCGACTAAGTGGAAACAATTATCACATATGTGGAAGCCATTTCAACTGTGTGGAAACAATGCTCACATATGTGGAAATCATTTCAACTGGCTAGACACAGTTCTTACATATGCGAAAACCTTTTCCATTGGGTGAAAGTGGTTTTACCTGCATGTAGGTGATAACTGCTTTCACTTGAGCGGAAACTCATGTGTTGCGACAATTTCCAATATGGGGCAAACAGCAATAATGACGTACATGTAATTATTGTGTCAATATATACACTGTCATACCACCAGTCACTGGCCATTTGTGTTCTGCTCTAAATGAATAAGTGGTTAAATCCCTCCTCTCGTATTTAGTCTATGGCTGGAGAAAACGAGAATGAAATTTGTTTCATATAAACTATCTCAAGGTGAAAACTGTTTCCACCCAGCTCAAATCTTTTTCACTCAGCTGGGAACTATATGTATATGTATTTTCACAAAGGCTTACGTCATTTCACCTGGCGATGAATGCTTTGACCCGGTGTCTTTGCAAAGCATAAACTGAATGTCCTATATGCGACACCATACACGTCACCATACACGTGCCAACGAAAGTCTAGTCGACTTGATGGTGATAGCTGCCAGGAAAGACATGCATCGTTTTAACATCACGAGTTTGTTACACCTGCGTGACTAGCGTTATCAAGGTACTCCAAACACATCGCAGATATGTCGCTTCTTCCATTATCAGCGACAAAATCTAATAAATATTCATCGCACATTCGTGCTTATGCATGCCCAATCTCTGCTTTATTTCTGCCTACACTGGTTGGTTATACTGACTGTTGTTTGTATATCTGGTAAGTCAATATGGAAATCAGCCTACCTAATCGTCATCCATATTAACAGCACGTACATTCTATTATTTGCGCACAATAAAATGCCCGCAGGAGTTTTCCACATATGCCTATTCCACATGTCCTGTTTTTGATGTGATGTGATGTGGAGCCCTCCCCCTCCCCTTATAAACTATAAACTATACTCACCATCACGCCCATATCGATAACGTATGGGTATCAACAGTGGCAAAACCAGCGCTCACTTCCAAACCTATATTCCAAGTCTTATTTATGGGAAAGATATGGTGTGTGTTGTCGAACGACACACTCTAACATTATCACTTTTAGGACCGCAACCAGTTTCTGGAGTGCTTGATGTAAACCACCTGAGCTGCTGGTAAACTGAGACACCGACCCTTAGATAGTTACTGAGAAATTGTGACTCCGACCCTCAGGTAGTTACTGAGAAATCGCGACACCGACCTTCGGGTAGTTACTGAGAAATTGTGACACCTACCCTTAGGTAGTTACTGAGAAACTGTGACTCCGACCCTTACGTGGCTATCGAGAAAATGTGACACAGACCTTTAGGTACATGTAGTTACCGGGAAACTATGACAGCGACCTTCACCAAGTTGCCAGAGAGCTGTTACAACAACCTTTAGCAAGTTGCCCGGACAATGTAAAACCAACCTTTAGCAAGTAGCCAGTAAACTGTGATGCCGACATTTAGCAAGCTGCCGGGAAACTTTGACAATGACTTTTAAAATGTTACCGCGAACTGTGACACCAACTTTTCACAGTCTGCCAGGGAACTGTTTCAGACCACGCCTGTCATATTGGTGGAAAGCAAGTGGCCTAACGTCAACAACCATTCTGTGAAAACATATAAAAAAGAGCTTTGCCGATCGATCACTGCAACCAGTCCCGAGGACAACAAAAGCTCCTGTATCTGAAAAATTCCCTGGCCAAAATGAATGATGAGCTGGAACTTTAACGACAGCTGATATTAAACATATGTTGCCAAAGAGAGGTGATTTACTCCGGATTCGTCTCACCAGAAAACTGACTGCCATTTTATCAGTGTAAAGTTCTTGATTATGGCATTAAGCATACATTAAACATATGTCAACTATATATGCACTTGTGTTTACCCAAAAACCCAATGAATTCATCAAAGTCAAGCAACGGTAAGGTTGTTTCCACCAGGGTCTTACAGTCCAAGTCATGCAAGGGCAAGGTTGTCTCTAACAGGGTCTAACAGTCCAAGTCATGCAACGGCAAGGTTGTCTCTAACGGGGTCTAACAGTCCAAGTCATGCAAGGCCAAGGTTCTCTCCAACGGGGTCTAACACCCCAAGTCATGCAAGGGCAAGGTTGTCTCTAACATGGTCTTACAGTCCAAGTCATGCAAGGGCAAGGTTGTCTCCAACAGGGTCTTACAGTCCAAGTCATTCAACGGCAAGGTTGTCTGTAACAGGGTCTTACAGTTCAAGTCATGCAAAGGCAAGGTTGTCTCGAGCAGGGTCTTACAGTCCAAGTCATGCAAGGGCAAGGTTGTCTCTAACAGGGTCTTACAGTCCAAGTCATGCAAGGGCAAGGTTGTCTCTAACAGGGTCTTACAGTCCAAGTCATGCAAGGGCAAGGTTGTCTCCAACAGGGTCTTACAGTCCAAGTCATGCAAGGGCAAGGTTGTCTCCAACAGGGTCTTACAGTCCAAGTCATGCAAGGGCAAAGTTGCCTCTAACAGGGTGTTACAGTCCAAGTCATGCAAGGACAAGGTTGTCTCCAACAGGGTCTAACAGTCCAAGTCATGCAAGGACAAGGTTGTCTCTAACAGGGTCTTACAGTCCAAGTCATGCAAGGGCAAAGTTGTCTGTAACAGGGTCTTACAGTCCAAGTCATGCAAGGGCAAGGTTGTCTCTAACAGGGTCTTACAGTCCAAGTCATTCAACGGCAGGGTTGTCTCTAACAGGGACTTACAGTCCAAGTCATGCAAGGGCAAGGTTGTCTCCAACAGGGTCTAACAGTCCAAGTCATGCAAGGGCAAGGTTGTCTCCGATAAGGTCTAACAGTCCAAGTCATTCAAGGGCAAGGTTGTCTCTAACAGGGTCTTACAGTCCAAGTCATTCAACGGCAAGGTTGTCTCCAACAGGGTCTTACAGTCCAAGTCATGCAAGGGCAAGGTTGTCTCCAACAGGGTCTAACAGTCCAAGTCATGCAAGGGCAACGCTGTCTCCAATAGAGTCTGACAGTCCAAGTCATGCAAGGGCAAGGTTGTCTCTAACAGGGTCTTACAGTCCAAGTCATGCAAGGGCAAGGTTTTCTCCAACAGGGTCTAACAGTTCGTGATTTTGTCCTTACTTGACATTCACTCATGCATTTAGCTTCATCGGGTCGATAGATTCTGCCACGTTTACACGTAACAAGCGTTTCTGTTTTAAAGTAAGACAGCGTCTGATTAATGTTTATGCCCAATGAATGACTACTCCTCAAAGTATTTTAAACCGCCATTAAATATTTTTTAGATATTTTTCAACCCAGTAAAAGTTTAATGAAACTTCGTCTTGACACAGCTTCTGCACGTCTCCATTATCGAGAGAAAGGTGAGATCACGTTTACTTTAGTTCTCTAACGTCGAAGACATTATCCGTATAATTGTCTAAGCAGTAGCCTAAGGCAGATAAAAGCTGTGGCGGTGAAGGCCCAGGTGATAAATTCAGCTTTCTCCGAAAATGGACATACTGGAAGAATATTTCTTCCACTGCTTGAACTGTTGATACAGAAGGCCTAATACATCATTTACAAGGAAATCCAGGGACCATGTTAAGATAGCCTAGCTGCAGATTCACGGTCGGGGTATTCCTGGTTCAGGTCGTAGCTCCCGGAAATTTTGTGGTGGTGATTTTGACCCCTATTAAATGTTTACAAAATTACAATAGGATTGTTGTACAACTAGATTCATGCTCAATTCTGAAACAACTGGAAAAAAAATCCAAGCACCACAAAGGCTGATCTAGACATTTAACTGTCGCTGGATTTTATACTTCAATTTTGTAGCGGTGTCTTCTAAGATGAAAGCTGTGCTGACCTACCTATCGCGGACGTCAGAGAAAACACCTCGACTTGAATACGGCGTTTCAATAATTTTACTGTATTTTGTGAAAAAAAAACCCATCAGATTTAATTAATTTTAAGGGTTTTCCGATGTGATGCCGTCTTCTAATACATATAAACCTTCGGCTTCCATAATGAATTTTGCACGGACTCTGACATTTGTTATTTAGACACTGTTGACTAAACGCTAAAATGAACGACAAAAATGTATTTGGGGAGATGAGTGCGATTAGGACCCAGCCGGTATGCTACTATCTAACATAATTTGTGATACCGTCGTTTGATATTACACGGTAACTGATCAAGTCAACTGATTTTACGTCTGTGGTGGTCTGTAAATGATACAGCCCCACAACTCTGTAAAATGGCCCTTCGGCTACACATAACTAAATCGTTGTAAACGATCTTGAAAGAATGTTTTATGCACTACTTCCTTACTATTGTCACTTTATGGAGTGATTGGGTAAGGCTACGTCACAGCTCAGGCCGCACAATCTAATAGCAACGCGTTTGATTGGATAAAATTCTCAAGATGGCTGCCTTGACTCACACCAGCTATCTTTGCAGTATTGTCATTTTGTTCCACATGTTACTCCGTGAAGTCTCATTAAAATAATAATGTATGATACTTTTTAGAAAGCTTGAGTATCCTGCTATCGATTGAAATATGTTTTGGCTAGGTGCCGCCTTGCCCTTTAAAGGCAAAGATTACTCTGAAATGAAGTACATATCAGATGAAAGACCATTAAAAACTGTCCAGAAAAATACGTTTTTTTTAGAATTTTTCTAACCGAGAAAAATTGTGTTAAAAGACCAAATTCTACGATTGTCTGTTGTGACCCAGAAGTCACATGTATCAGTTACATCACATCTGTACTTTTTGCCTGAAATAATTCGTCCCTGTGACGTCACTGGTTCCATTGTGATCAGAAAATGCCACTACGGAATAAAATATTCAAATGCATTTTACTAGGTTTAACAAATTGTTTAAAAAAATAAATGCGACCACTTTCCTGGACAGTTTTAAATGGTCTTTCATCTGATACATACCTCATTTTAGTGTTTTCCTTTCCTTTAAGATATGACATGGACCATCACCTTGGTTAAGTGTGGGTTTATGTTTTCCACGTCTGTTCACATACATTATCCAGCCCTTCCATTCCACGATCTTGACGTAGACCACTCATGAATAATAATGAACCATTGATCAAAGCACTTCAAGCAACATGCTTAAAAATAAAAGAAAGTAACAGAGCTGTGTTTTTTCTCTAAATCTCCATGTTTATAACAAACGCAGCACAGTTTGGACAATGAACAGCAAAATTTGCGGAAGATTACTGAAGGATTATGGGGGGAGGAGGCGCAAAGCTCGCGGAACCCACGGTCAATCCGCAGGTTACTGAAAGACATATACTACCCTTATAGAGGAAGCCAGCGTCACCTGGACTTGAACTCATAGCAATCACATTGGTGAGCGGCTCCTGGGCCATTGTGCTGCGTTAAGCCGCTAATCACTCGACTGGAAAACCCCGGTAGAGTTTGTGGGTCCTTCTAACATTTTGTTATCTTGCTAGAGTGGGTAGGCCCTCAGATTACGTATTTCGTCGTCGTAACCCATTTTGTCATGCTAACTCATTTTGTTGTCACGGCAATTTATTCCTGGCCACTTTTTTGCGTTAAACACATTTTAGTGCCCTAATGCATCTGTCGTCAGATAATTTTCGCAGTTTTATTCTCATCTCGGGCTTGTATTAATCGGAAGCATGCAGTGAAAACGATTATGCCCTTTATTCAATTTTTAGATTGTTGATAACTCAGGAGTTTTAAGGAAAAAAACTGAGTGTGATTAATACACTCAATTTTATACATTTTATCTCCAGGCTGCAAAAGCAGGTGAACATCAACAATTCGAGTCGACACAGCACCATTTTGTACTATCCTAAAGAGTGAATAAAAAAAGAGAAAGGGTTGACTTTGTTGCTCTCCATTTATATGAGCAGACGCATTTCCTTTTATTTGTACGTCGTTTTAGATCGATAAAACATCAGAGTTACCCTGACATCAGGAATATTACTCTATCGGAAAACCATTTAGAGTACAGGACAAAAATGAATTTACTTGGACCGGGTACACTCCACTTTTCTCTTTGAAAAGAGTTCATGATCTATTTATGGTTTTGCATTCATATTGGCTTCGGAAATTTACACCAAGTACTTGAGGAAATGACTGTCCACGTGTACAGATGTGATTTCCGTTTTTACCATGGAATGGTTGAGCTTTTTTATGCTCACATTTGCTCTGATTTCCGAAACGCAAAGTTCATAGCATTCGATGTGTTAGAATGAGTGGATGAATGCTTGGGGTTAACAATTTTTCAGTCATATGACAGCCAGAAGTTATTAGGTGTGCGTACATATACCGTGTCTTCTTGTGACCGGGCGATTCCATGCCGCCAAAATGCTGCTGCCACCACTCCGAAGACACAAGACATGATACTCCACCCAGTCAGATTATACTCACACCGGGCTAACCAGTCCTGTGTCCGTGACCTTACCTCTCTGTGCTGAGCGCCGAGAGAGGCAGCAAGAAGTGCCAAATCTTTGACATGATCCTACATGAACCATTAAGCCACCGAAGCGGTCCAGATTTATCAGAAATGTCAAAATCCCCTTTCGTTGTTTCCCATAAAGTTAAGATGCACGAAGACTAAAATACATGCTTAGGGCTATATCTGAACTATATATTTCTTACCAGATGAAATTTCGATGATGTCCTCTTCAGTTGTAGTGCCTTGCGACCTTGTAGTTGTTGTTGTTTCTGGTTTTGTTGTTGTTGTTTTGGTTGTTGTTGTTGTTGTCTTCTCTGTCGTAGTTGTAAACATTTTAGCAGCCATCTGTTGATCACAGCTGGCTTTACTCTCGGTGTTACACACTGGGGCGGGCAAGGTATCGTCGAAGGCTGTCGTTGCCGGACATTTAATTCGCGTATGACTGTCGGGAGTTCCGTCATATCCAGAACAAATAAAGAAATAATAACAGTTGGTTGGATCGGCGTGAGTGCCTCCAATTTTCCCATCACAAAATGGGCCCCTGTAGAAAATGGAAAGAAAATTATAATATCATCAGTTATTTCAATCCTTTTTGCATCGTACACCGAGATTTCCTTTTTGAGACTTTCCAAAACGCAAACTGTAAATTTATGATAATGTGACATATACTACCAATAGTTAGTCTCTTCTATGGTTGTTTAAGGCTTTAACACCTTCGTCTTGGTGTTTGTTGTGTAATTGTTTCGCACCGAGCCAAACTTGACGAGGTGTGAAACAATGTCCAGCGATATCAGGTTACACAACAAACAGCAAGACAAAGGTGTTGAAGTCTAATCAACGCCCCAAAATGAAGAAAACGTGGCAAAAACTACACATTTCATACTGCCATTCTCTTTCACTCCCTTTGAAGGGATAAGGCATTTTGCAGGGACCACGCATCAACGGCAAGCTTAGACCATATCAGCTGACCTAGATACAACAGTGCCGGATCCTAAGGATATACTCTACGTTTATCATCCGCCAATCTCACGAGCATCTTGATGAGATGTATTGCGGATCCTGCGTGGATCATACGACCATGATGACGGCCCATGCGTGAATGTTGGCACAATTTTGATCGTATCTTACGCGGATGTTGATCGGCCTGTACATGTAGTCTCGTTTAGACCGTTTTAGGGCACGGTAGCCTTTGCCCATACGCTAGCTGTAAACATGATACGATGTATGTATATGTGAAAGCTTAATGCCAATTCGTTGTTACAAGAATATCACCGATTTTAATGAACAAGCTTGAGCCGTGGTACAGCAGTTGAACAAGACTTGAACCGGCATATAGTTGTGATCACATATAGCTCGGAGACATACGTTTGACTGCAAAGAAAATAAACATAAATCTGCATAAGAGGCCTTCACTTAGTAAGCGTTTTGATACATGCCATAGAATGTAGGTGCCAGACCACCGTTACTGTTAACTGTACTTACTGTATAACACTGATTACATTTATCATATGTTGTAGTTGCAGTGCGATCTTTGGCGAAAAAGAACAGAGTTAATGAAACAATTATTTTCAATGAGCATAGCTTTCTGTCGCGTGCAAACATCACAGGCGAGGAGAGAACATATCTTTACGAAACATATAGAATGTCAGTGCATTTGAAATACCGTTTGTAGACCCTTTCACCGCTTCCACAATGTCAACAAGTCGACCACATGTTGCCTGTCAGTGTCAAAGCTCACATCGCGCCTCAACACCTTCCTGGGTGATGTAAAACAATAAAAGCGAAACAACGGACTGTCATTACATGCTATAATACATGAACACATTAACATATAATTCAGAGCTAACAAATGTTTTTCTCCAACACACCGGCCCCCAATTGTGTCAGTTTCGGGGCACAATTACACAGTCTTGTCATTAAAGGCCAATTAAACACAAAAATCCACAGAATGTCAGAATGTTAGTTCGAGGAAGTTTAGGTATTGTCCATCTCAAGAACCAAGTACCACAACTTGTCAACTGGACGTCGCAGAATCTCTGCCTTGGTTCTGACTTCCACACTCCTTACGAATCCCGTCTGATCCCGCACGACACTGAGAACACGTCAAAGATTCCACGAGTTACTCGGTTAATCGTCGACAATCAAGACCACGTCGTTGACACAAACATTCCGCTGTGACGCGTTCCACTTTTGTCTTTCCTGTAACAATGGTAAGTATTCCTTCACCTTCGAACAAAACTGTCTTTCTTGTCAGAGATCCCTGGAGGCATCTGTTCTCATGGTCTAAGCACCAACAGCTGATGTGGTGTCAGAGCGCCAATGTCACCTGGATTACTAGAGGTCACACTGATAGGTCTGCTGTTCAGGTTTGCTTCGATCTCACAAAACAGGGTCTGAAGACCTTCGTCGTTCATCTTGATTGTCTGCTGATGCAGCAAAGAATAAAGCACTTTCCTTGCACAACGGATAATTCTCTCCCAAACACCTCCGAAGTAGGAGCTTGCAGGAGGGTTGAATTCTCAGTGAATAACTTTCTGAGCCAAAGTTTTCCTAATTTTACTTTGGTTCCACTTGATGATTTCTTCTTTGGATTTCCCGTTCGGATCCTACGAGGTTAGTGCCATTGTCAGATCTCATGGCCTTAACGGGTCCTCTTCTTGACAGGAATTTCCGGATTGCATTAATACAGGAGTCTGCATCCAATGAATGAACAACTTCCAGGTGGGCTGCTCGCATTGCCAGACAAGTGAAAATCACTCCATAATGCTTATGGATGCTTCGTCCTTGTTTGATCTGGAATGTGCCAAAGTAGTCAACTCCTACTTGGGAAAATAGAGGATCACCAGCAGATACCCTGTCACGGAGAAGATCCGCCATTTTTTGTTGGCATAGTCCACCTTAGTACTTGCGACACACAACACATTTAGAAACTAGTCTCTTGATCAGAGAATTGACACCAAGGATCCAATACTTTCGTGAGTATGGCATTCTTTCTAAGATGTCCAACTGTCCCGTGTACGTGGCGCACAATGAGCTGAGACACAGAAGAGGATTTGGGTAAATGAAGCGGATGCCTTTCCTCGTAGGGAATGATGGCGCGATTCTACCGTCCGCCAACTCTAAGAAACTGTTCCTCCACGAAAGGGTCCATCTTGTACGTGACACTGGACTTGTTGATTATTGCGTGACCTTTTTGTGTGTCAGCTTGTAGGGCTGTCATCTCTTCGGAGAAACTCTGTCGCTGGACATATTTGATAATGGCGTTCTCTGCCTTTGGTAGAACATCTGATGAAAGGTTGTCTTTGATGCCGTCTTTGGAAGCTGACAAGATGGTCATCTTTAAGGCATTCAATTCACTATTGATGAACTCCTGCTGTCTAACAGGATCGGTCTCTTTGAGGCGAGCTTCTTTCTCAATGTCCTTGCGCAAATGCAAGTTTTTTATGGCAACTAGAATCCAGCCCACTGTTGCTTTTACTTTCGGCCATGAAGAAAAATAATTCAAAAGTCTGTCCATCATAGCGTATTTTTGATCAGACAAAGTCACTATCACGGGTTTCTTTACCTCTGGATCTGTGGATGAGAGGGCTAGCTGTAGTTCTTGACACTGGGGCCATTCGTGTTCTCCTTTCCATAGGAATGTGAATCCATTCAACCAGGTTTCACCTTCAATGAACTTTGCCATGTTTTATCCTCTTGAAGCAGAGTCTGCTGGATTGTTCTTGGAATCCACATAGCCCCACTTCCTTAAGTCGGACGCTTCCCTAATGAGTGTCACTCTATTGGCCACAAAGGTATGAAAGCGACTTTTCTCGATGGCGATGTAGCGAAGTACAGACATGTTATCTGTCCAATAAAATACCTTGTTCACTGGATACTGCAGCTCTTTCAGATCATGTGATTAACACGAACTGACAATGTGGCAGCAGTCAATTCCATGTGTGGAATTGTGACAGTCTTTAATGGAGCAACCCTTGATTTGCCCATCAACACAGTGCAGTGCACCCTGCCCTCAACGTTGGTCAAGCGAAGATACGATGCCGTACCATATCCAATGTCACTGGCATCGGAAAAGTTGTGGACTTGGCAGGAAGCCACTGGACAAAAGTTTTCCAATTTGTAACATCTCGGCAGTGTCAAACTTTCTAAACATGGCAACTCACTGGGCCATTGGTTCCATTTTTTGTAAGCTGGCACCAGAGAATTCTTCGTCCCAGGCAAGATGCTAACGGCAGAAGTCTTGTATGATTTGCCTTGCTGTAAGTACAAATGGAGCTGCTAGACCCAAAGGATCGTAGACAGAACTCACTACAGGCAATACCTGTCATCTAGTAGGACAACCAAGATGAATCCAAGATGATCGGTCTCCATACACCAGAACACACCAAGAGCTCTTTCGGCTGGAAGGCTGTCCTTGTCTAAGTCCGGCAATTTTACTTCCTTATCCCTGTCAGCAATGGGCACTGACTCCAGAACTTGTGAGCTGTTACTCACCCATTTAGTCAAGTTGAGCCCTCCCTTGGAACACGAGTACCACACTCGGCCATCTTGAAGATCAGCCTCAGTCTGTTCTACCTTTTGCGGCATAGCCTTTATCAAGCGGGGTTGACAAAGCTATTGTAGTCTTCTTGAACCTTCTTGTTACGTTTCGTCTTCTTCCAAATATTGCTCAGCCGCAGTAGTGCTTTACAATGATTATCTGGAAGCCGAACCTTGTCTTCTTTAAGAGGCAGACCTATTTGGTTATGTCCTTTATCCAAAGTGTTGGAGTTTTAGATTTTTTTGGCAGAAACTGTTTATCTTCGACTGAGTTCTCCCTCTTATCGTCTGTCATCTTCTCAGGAAAGTCCTGGTTAATGGAATATCTGACCAAATTGTCTAACTGCTTGAGATGTTCGGATTCTCGATTGGCTATGATGGCAGCTCTGTTCACAGTCTGGCTATAGTGATTCGTCGTGTCAGTGTTTTCTTGGTTGCTACAAATCACATTCCACAGTATCCACCTAAGTCGTGATTTGGTGGCATGTGGACTACCACTAGGGCCAGTCCTGGCGTCAAATGGAGTATATACGTCAGGTACATTATTACCAATGAGGAAACCCACATGAGCATTAATCTTTGGAATGGGCAAGTCTCTCAAGTGCGACCATGTCTTTGTGAGTAGGGATATGATCTTTAGACACTGGCATCTTATCTTTGGTGTAAACCTTAGGAAGTTCGATTGCAGTGTTCAGTTCACGCCACTAACCGCTTGGCTGAGGCCTTTCTTCGTTCTTTTGTACCACGAGGTTGCCTTTGTTTGGTCCACAATGTTTCGCCATTTCTCGTGGTAATATATGGGAAGCTTTACTACCAACTTTGTTTGCCGAGTACTCAAGAATTCTGACAGCTTCAATGCTCTTAACAGCGTATTGGCATTGTCAGAAAAGTACAAAAGTCATCCAGAGCTTTAGGATTATCAGGTTTGATGCGTGGCCAGTTTACCGCCATGTTAATGTATGCATTGACAATAACTTCTTGATCGCCATATCTTTCTTCAAGTTCTTGTAAGGCTGCCTTGTACCCAATCTCCGCAGGTAAAAATCTGAAACTACTCACTACTCTGTTAGCTTCACCAATGGTAAATTGCTAAAGATAACTCATACGTTTACTGTCATCTTCCGAGTGAATGACAACCTTGGTGGTGAACTGGCGAATGAATCGTCTCTATTGTTGTGGGTTTCCATTGGACTTTGAGATTTCATCTCTAGGTTTCTTTGTCTGACATGCCATTGACAGGAATAAATCTTGATTGGCTGAAGTGTTCTGCTTTTGTCTGTCATATTGAGTTGATGAGACCGGAGTGTCAAAAATGCCCATCTTGCCTTGCCTGTTTGGAGAAATATCTGGTCGTTTTGCATATGCGATATTTCTTGGAATGTCTGGGATATATGGCAGTGCATCAGGGTTAAGTGTGTATTTGACTTCAGTTTCACCAGATAAACCTTGTTCATCAATAACGTTGGCTGGTTTTTCTTTGGCAGAAACAGAACTTTTCACTGGTAATGGTGAATCAAAGTTCAACTCTTTTCTCAACTCTTTTCTCAACACTGTTTGATCGCACTCATCAAGCGCCTTTGACTTGGCTTCATTAACAGCCATCTTTATGCTTAAATTTTACTCTTCTTGCTCGAGTTGTATTTTAAGCCTTTGGATCTCTAGTTCTTGTTTTCTTTAGAGTGTAGACGCTCTGGCCAGTAAGTCGGCTCTTCTCTGCTTTTCTTCGAGTTTAGCCGATGCCAATGAGCTGGGAACTTTGGAAAGGGATTGCGGACCAGTTTGAGAGGGGCTGTCTTCAGGCTGTACATTTGAATGTCTGGACACTGAATATGTTTGAGCATTGTCTCTGAACCAACTCTCAACATTTGTTTTAAAACTTTTCATAACACCACACTCTCTGTCAAACAAAGCAAAGCTGCGCGCCCTTGAACATTTTCCAGTTTTTGGGAAAGCGCAATACTACAGTTATCATATAATATGTCGCCATACTCTATTGTAGATTTAATGAGGCCATTGTATAAAGTTATTTAATACTTCCTTGTTAATATCCTCTTCACTCTATTAATAATACCTAATTTCGTATTACATTTATTTACGAGTGATCTTATATGTACGTATATGTATAAAATGATACCAAGGTGTTTATGGTACTGAAATCTCTTCACTTCAAAGCCATCTAAATACAGTTTTGGGTACATCGGATTCTTTTTTTTTAAGGAAACAAGTAAGTATACAGTCTTCTGTGCATTAAACGTTATCAACCACTGTTTGGCCCATTGTGACAAGCGATCGAGATCTTGATTTATTTTATTTTCAGATGTAATAAACTCAGTCATCTCTTCGGACAAAGATGTATCATCAGCAAAAATATTAATATTACATTCAATGTTCACATTTATGTCATTTACAAAAACCAGGAAAAGAAGCGATCCTAGATTGGAGCCTTGTGGAACTCCAGTTTGAATAGAATATATGTCTGAATCAACTCCGTTTAAACAAACTTTAAGTTTTCTATCAGATAAATAATTCTTAATCCATGTCAGTAATGGGTCCCCAACACCCAACTGTCTCAATTTAAACAAAAGTCTATCATGCCAGGCATTATCAAAAGCCTTGCTTATATCTACGAAAACTAAGCACGTATCATTACCATTATCTAGACTTCTGTATACATCGCGTACAATTTTAGTACGTCGTGAACATATTATATAAGTATTGATGATTTCTGACTGGGGCAATGTCCTTCAGCCTCTAGTTAAGTAATTATTGCCATGACCTACAAAATGTCCAAAGGCCAAGAAGATGGAGGTGGTTTTATATATATATATATATATATATATATATATATATATATATATATATATATATATATATATATATAATCACGAAACAATTATCCATTCCTGAAAGCGATTTGGCTTCGGGCTTTGATCCGTTCTTCAGTGAGTTTGCTCATTGATATGGATTTTTGGAAATATACAGATATCACGCCATATATTAAGCAAAAAACAAAAATATCCCCATTCTTGATATGAATGATAGACCTGATAATTACATTTAATTAGACCGTTTTGATTAGTGCTTAGCGCAATAGATGCAAACATGATGATAGTCTTTTAGTGATGAGGCTGCCATAGGAAACATATAAAACATTTTTTAGCCCTGACCAATTACATGTCTTTGAGGGTATTTTGAATCTTTTGGCTAAATCCGAATTGTATTAGATAACGTTTCATTGTCACGCTTCTGAGCGTATCCATCTTGGCTGAGGTGACCTTCACCCCGTCAAAGTGACAGTATGGTGATGCGAACATGACTTGAACATGGCGCGTAATACCCAGATTCATATCATCTATATCCCATCATCAACTCTTCAAGAAATTGTGAACCACACACAAAGTTAATGAACTTGACACAGATAAGCACAAAGCTAACACAGATGAATGGCAGAATAACAAAAACGGAATAACAAATGGCTGATGTGAAAAATGCAGTGGAACACATGAGTGAATTGTGAAAAACAAAATGCTACAAGAACAAGATACATGAAATCAAAGAAATTAAGAGCGAGATAAACAAATTAAAATGGATGCACATAATGTTCAAAGCAGAACATTGACCTAAGAGAAAAGATACCGGACTTAAAATGCCGCAGTATGTGATACAATTTAGTATTCATTGTATACAGGTAGAGAATCATGAAAATGTTCCAAAAGTCTATTACCGAAAAATTTGGAATCATTAAAGAAATCTCTTTTGAAAGTGTTAATCGATTCGGAAGAAATCGTAGGGGACCAAAAGCGATTGTGGCAAAATTTATCTCCTTCAAAGACAGAGAACTTGTAAAATTTTCGAGCTCACAACTGCGTGATACAGATTACAGGATATCAAAACAATTCCCACTTGAGATATTGGATAGACGACGAGCATTATGTCCTGTGCGAAGAAAAGCTAAAGCCGAGGGTAAGTATGTGTGCTTAATCTGCTCTACAGTGATAACCGTAGAGTGTACCGTCATGATCAACGGCCTTCTGCTCGACATCGAGAGGACATATAATCGACTAATCAAAGAGACTTCTGTTACACGGTTATATAGTTACTTATATGTTAGAAGGGGCTATAATGACATCGGATCAAATTCGCGCGATGTTCCTGCTGACGTTGACGACTCTCATAAGGAATTGAACCAATCTGCAATCATTAATTCAAAAAGGTGTGACCCAATGATTGGGAGGAAACAAAGTGGTGTGCGTGAAACTGTCACATTTCCGGTAAACATGGACATAGAAACAGCTCGACCACCGCTGTACCCAGAGCCAGCCATTGCTGGAAACTAGGGGCGTCGCTCCGGTCAGGTATTTACGGGAGGAACATCTTCCACAGAAACTGAACCTAATATCATCTCCTTAAATGTATATTGCATCAAACGTAGATTAAGTATACCCAAAATTTATTGACGTAATAAGAAAATATGATATTGCGTCATGTGTAGAGAGAAAACCAAATGGTTGTGATGTAATAGAAACTACACAGTGATCTTCATTCTTCACAACCGACAGAGTACAGAGTGTGCACCGTAGAGTAGGTGGTTTTAGGCCTGTTTCTTACGGATTGCTTAATTCCCAATTTTCAGATAGAAGAAGTGGCATGTGAATACATACTGTGGTTCAAATTAACCAACAGGGTATTTAGTGACCAAGACGTGCATGTCGGTGCAGTGTGTATACCTCCAGAAAAGTGAGACAATACTACTTTCGACGATTATTTTATCGACGTCTTTAACCTTGCTGAGGACACAAATACTGTTATTAACGTTCTTGAATTATTAACTTACTGTGGGTTAACTAGAGATTGGTCGAGCAAGGGTCATGGTAGAGTAAATTATCTAGGCAGATAGTTGTTAGAATTTTGTGAAAAGAACAGCCACGTTATTTTAGATGGTCAAAGGTGAAAGACTCAAATAATGGAGAATGTACCTTTGTGAACGTATCTATTATCGATTATGCTATTTGTAAGGCCACCTGTCATCATCTGTTACATAATTTTGAAGTCCTTGATTTTGACTGCCTTTTTTGGACACGTATCATCCTATTTTGCTAACTCTAAGAGAGAGCATACTTGTTAAGCAATATTTCAGTGACCGTTAGGGAGACTGGGAACAAGTTCGAAAGACAGGTAACCGTGTAACTGGTCGGACAAAATGGGATAACTCTTGTAATCCCGCCTTTATTCAGTCCATAATTGAGTCCAATGTTAACCAGTTACTTAGTCAGTTTTTATCTATTGCTCCCGAACAATTCACAACAGAACAGATGAAAGAGTTAAGTAACAGGATCCACTTGATGCTCTCTAGTAGTGCAACTGATACGATGCCAACATATACGCATTTTACCAAAACTCCTAAGGTTGAACAGAGCAAATCCTTGTTTGATAGTGTATGTCAACAGGCTCGACGTAAATACATGCACCACAAAGGACAGCGCATCCATGCTAAACAGAAAACTGCGGAATACAATAGAAACTTGGCCACGGCAAGCAGACATTACAAAGGAACAATGAACAAACACATTCACAAGTATCAAGACTTGGTTTCAAAAAAATTGAGACACTTGTGTTCGCATAATCCCAAAGATTACAGGTAACTCATTAACATCAAGCAACAAACAGCTAAAGAAACACTCGAAACTGTTTGGAGAGTTTTTTCAAACACTTTATTGACGTGAATAAGTCGCATGGCAACAGCGGTGACACAGACTATGGGCCTACTGTTGCATCTGGCGGTGACAGTGGTGAGGGGTTAAACAGACCAGTGAATTATAATGAAGTTTTGAGCTCAGTTAAAAAACTAAACGCAAACAAAAGTCCAGGTATAGATAGTAAACTAAATGAGTACATATATTCTGCTATACATATTTTACTACCAGTATATACCAGATTGTTCAACTTGGTCTAAGACACCGGCTTACTACCAGACGCATGATTCCTGAGCCACATCCACAGAGCAATCAATGTCCATTGTTTATCAAACGTCTTCAGATTTAAGTTAAAAAATTCGAAAACAGTTTAAAATCTGTATTCTCTACTGTAGAACAATATATCAAACACAATTTAATATTTCCCCTGTTCCCAATTTGCATATTCAAGCCCATTAGGTTTTACGTTGTAATAAACACGAGCTCGACGGCATTCGATTTGAAAATCTGTATTTGTGTGACCTCTGATTTCTGACCTCTGATTTCTTGTCTCTGGTTTCCCGTCTCTGGTTTCTTGTCTCTGGTTTCCGGTCTCTGGTTTCTCGTATACAAGGACTAGTCTCAGTGAAAAGTATAAATCAAAGGCTTCAAGCCAGTGGGGAACACCTAACGGTATAGTCACCTATTCGTTTATTTACTTATTGGATTAGCGTTTTACGTCCTTATCCACCGAGTTGGCCGCGTCAGCAAGGTGCGACTTAAAATCGGAGAGTTTTGAAATTTGGTACGATTTGGTACGGCAGCCGTACATATGTAGTACAAGGACCCGTACAAGGGTTCAACGCGTCTACAGACTTACAACCAGTGAAACATTCAACGGCTGATGGCTCAGTTTTAGATCCGCACGAATAGCTACCGTGGAAAATAATGCCAAATTGAACTTCGCGGACACCGTGAGATTTTGCCGCGTTTCCAAGAAATTTGAGCCCGCAATGGCGTCTCCTCACTTATCGGGGGTAGTGTGGCATAGGCATTAAATTGTCTACAAGGGCATCGCGGTTAGCTTGTGGCTTACACACGGGCACCTTGTGAACGGAGTCCAGAAAAGCTCAAAGGGAACTGCGGATGCTGGAGCATCCGTTGGTACCCTTGATTTTACACACATATTGTAAATCCGCCGTAAGCATAGACAATTTCCGGACCCTGTAGATATGTGACTTTGCCATAAGTCAGCCCAAGGGGTGGCTCTAGCTTTTTTCTGTGCTATGCCACTGATTCTGTATTTTCGCGCTCAGGGAAGGGGACTGTTCCCATGTAGCTGGTAATTCTTTAAGACAAAATAAAGACAAAAAAAACGGCATTTGCTGGAGCAGGTACATTTTTATAGCTCCCATCTTCATCGCAGTCTCAGAAGTCTATATTTATGACAGTATAAGATAGTGAAAAAGCATACAAAACTCGTTTTCAATGACTTGAAGAACAAAGTTAGTATGTAATAATTTGTTTGGTTGGTGTTTAACGACGTAAGGCTCAATGTAATAGTCCGAAGTTCCGAAGGCTCACTGCAATAGTCCGAAGTTACGAAAGATCACTATAATAGTCCGAAGGTCCATTGGTCCGAACGCTCAATCCAATAGGGGGAAGGTGTGTTGAATGTCCGTTGATGCCAAGTTCACTATCATCCTCCGAACGTTCGCTGGTCCGAAGACCACCAGTTTGGCACTACAAACACGAAGCCCTACGGCCCTACACGGCGGTCTGGTTTACAGCCCGAGACAACTGGAGCGTCTGGCGTAACCTTCGCCCTTCGTCGGGTATTTGGTAAGTTTCCTCACTGAAACCGCAGCTAAAACTGATAATCGACTTGAAGCACGAAGGTCTAATATACGCCAGGATTCACAGACAAGCAAATTGTAGGTCAGCGTCTTAACAGTGGAAGAACAAACGAAAATCTGTAAAATCTTCTCCCGTCGGAGAACCCTTCTCACAGGAATGGAGCGTCAGTGAGCATGTGCAAAACAACTAAAGTTACTCAAGTAAATTATTCCGGAACGTACACTTAGTGAAAAAAGCTGCCAGTATTTAGACAGACTTTCAGACAAACTTGTCACTGAAGGTCTGCCACACAGCAAACTCCGAATTTTCGGGGGTTTCCTCTGGGCTCTGCCCGGTTTCCTCCATCACAACGCTTGCCGCGTAAAAGGTACAGCGTAAAACATCAACCAATTAAATAAACAAACAAAATAAATAAATATATAAATAACTTGACATTATGTTAATCTTCACCAAACAAATAAATAAACTCGAACTGACAATGGATGCGACATTTTACAAAAAAGTTGATAGTCTTGTAGTCAACCGAATGTGAAAGGCCCATGTAAAGCTAAGGCCGATGTAAAAAAAGAAAACTTGACCGACCTACCCACAGACAGGTAGACAGGCAGACAAGCAGGCAGACACACGGGTCCGTAGCCACTTTTACAAACTACGCCCCTTACTGATCACGTGGTCTTGATGGTACTTTAGGCTGTAGACAACGTCATTTAGTCGGGCGAGAAATCTGGATTCATAAAAATTTTTAAAAGTAGACCCAGCTTGTCGCAGCTAAAATGACCAAGCAAGAACAAAACATATGTAAGCCTATACACAAATGAAAGGTGATTACATATATACAGTGCAGTGATGTGTTACTTACCCATCGGCCAACCCATATTGTAGTACAATGAGAAGCACGGAGACAAGACCACAACCACCCGACATGTCCGCCTTGCAAATAGCGTGTGACCGGGCAGAGGTGTGACGTGCCAGCCGCCGTGTGAAGATACCGAACTCCGCTATATCGACCGCGATAATTAGCGTCACGATTATGGGCGATGTCTTGGATGTCCAACGGGCATGGCCCTGCCCGGCATTGGTATGGGCATAAGGAACATTTATCGTCATGATCGCTCTCAGTCACGTGAATATGTCTCATTAATAATTGAAATCAAGTCTAAACATGTTGTTATGGTTGAGGTACAAGTGTTACCGACATCTCACCCTTTGGAAGTTCAACTTGCTGGCTCCTATGGTTAAAGGAACAGAAAACACTAGCAAAAACTACGCCAGAAATAAAAAAAAAATGCAATCAAAAAATTAGTTTGTTGATTGTAACGGAAAGCCTGTTGCCTAAGTGATGCTAGAATGTACTGTGCTATTATAACGGAATATCTGTTATATTCAACATAATATCCCCTTAGTCTCAAAGAATATGAGTGTTATAATTAACAGAACAATCTGCTGCAATAACAAACATGTTATTGTGTTCCTGCCTAAAACAAGGATGCGATGTTTGTACGATCGCAAACAAACGAATATCACAATGGGCATAATGGGCCTCAAATTCTACGTCATGAGGGCAGTCCTTGTGTCAGTGGATCATCCCCTGTGGGTATGAGCTCTTGGACGTTCCAGGTAAATCAAAATGGTTGGGCTCAAATACTCCAAACAGGAAACAGCTACGCGACCGGTCGCCCAGAATTATGAAAATTCAGGTAACATGGACAAATGCCCAAAAACAAGATATCGGCTGAGAAGCACCCGGTCTTGTGGGGTCACAAGTCGTGTGTCAAGGTTACCGAAGATTTTATTTGGTGACAACAGTTTTTATGAGCGATTCAGATGAATAATAACTTCAAATTGTCCACAGCCGTCAAACCTGTATTGCTAATCTAATTTGACATCTTCCTGGTCAAGATGTTGTTCCTTCTAGTGAAAAAATACTTGCTATTCAAAAGACTTGGCAGCCAGAGAAAAACAAATGGTTAATAATGGGGGATTTCAGTTTTGTTTTATTCGTCCCCATAATTCAATAGAATTTCATGAAACTAGGACATCTATCTACTAGTTCCCCCAAACAGCAAAACCGACGCGGAGTCGCGCTGAGCACTCTCATGAAAAAAAAACAATTTTACAAATTTTCATGACGAACATACATGCACCTCGGCAAATCATTTTAATGTTTTTCATGCAATACAAAATGACTACGTGAATAAATTAAAGCACGGCCTTATATCGTTTAGAAAATATACTAAGATTGGACTTACAAAGGGAACATGAAATATCACGTAAACAATATAGGGTGTACAGTAGCTAGAATAAATTGGGGGGGGGAGGGGGAATTGACACTTTTTTTTTTAGATTTTTGAATTTCAAAAATATCTTCGTGTTTTTCTGATTAACTAATCGCCACATTCACAGCTCAGTGACTTTGTTCAAAGTTTAACTACATTAAAATCAAATACTTTCCATGGCCTATATGGTAGAGGTTACGCATTACTCAAAGTAAACTGTGTGATAAAATTAACTCAAAGTCTTTGGGTAATTACAAGAAAGTGAATAATATTTTAGGTACAAATCAGTATGGATTTTGTGTAGTCACTTCTCTGGACTTGTCAAAATGTATTTGATGCTGTTAACTAAGATACAGTTATCAACAAGATTCATCACTGTGGCATTTGTGGACATCAACTTATTTGAATTTAATGTTTTTTGACAGCAATCATTTCTAGTTAGCGATAGTTTTCTTCTTTTGAGCCCTTGATTTGTGGTGTTCCACAGGGCTCAGTTTTAAGTCTTCTTCTGTTTTTAACATATGATAATGACATCATTCTGACCGTGTTAAATTATCTTCGACTGCCGATGATAGAAGTGCAGTATATACTTTAACTACGATTGTGAATGAAATTAACACCAATCAGCCACACCTCCTGTGTGCATTGTTTTGTTACAATCAGTCTTTAAATATTAAAAAAAAATCTCAAAATGTAAAATATCTCCAAATAATAAATTGCCAGGTCTTCCAAACGTGGTCATAATATTAACAAGTTTTTAATGGTCAAATTTTAAGGTGCTTAAGGTGAAACTTGCATGTACCTGGTCCACACATATTGATTACATCTATAAGACAGAATTACAAAAATAGGTCAGGTTTTCTTATTAACCACATTCAACATTCGGTAAAATCTTCCATTCGATTATGTTTCAATATCTATCAATGTGATCATGTTATACGGGGAGCTATATTCATTTACATACGTTCGTCATCTGACACAGGTTTACTTACTTCTGAAGACAGTAGCGTTCGTAAATCCATCAAGTGTCTCGGATGATAATAGCCATGCCTCGCCATACGACTACCTGGCTATTGAATAATGGGGTCACGAGTTCAAACCCTGTCCTCCTTGTTGTGCTGCGGCTTTTAGTCAGGCTATACCTGTGGAGGGTTAAACACCGATCAAATAAATCAAAATAAACAAATAATTAAGAAATTAAGGTTTTGCCGTCGCAGGCACGACCTTTTAACCTCAATTATTTAAGTGGCAATAAAACGCGTGTTACGTGTAATTGACAACCCCTCCCCCCCCCCCCCCCCCATGTCGACCCTCGTGCAACTAACTTTAGATTATTAGACTTAATCTACACTTCAGAACTC
The DNA here is from genome assembly GCF_032854445.1 of Liolophura sinensis. NCBI lineage: Eukaryota > Metazoa > Mollusca > Polyplacophora > Chitonida > Chitonidae > Liolophura > Liolophura sinensis. The sequence continues at coordinate 28,469,922 of NC_088306.1, forward strand.
TTTGCTGTCATTAATTTGAATTATTGGAATTATAACGTTAGAACAAAGATAAAAGCTCAATGTGTAGTTGGGAACCTACAAGATAAGCATATAACTGTAAGTTTGTGCTTAGTTTAAGACGGCTTTGTTATCCTTGGGGCGATGTCAAACATAAACGCAACAAATACTTGTTCATTGCATACAAAGTCAAGAGCCTGATTAGTTTAAAGCTTGTATTGTGCGATTCTTCAGTTGGAATAGCAACTATCATTTGTTTGTCAGATTATTACACGCATTAAGATAATCGCATTTGCTAGCTTGCAAAATTCTGCACACTGCGTGTGACAAGTTCGAGAATAAAGACGATTCAACGTCATTTCCGTGTATGTAATCAGATTTACTGCTCCATGCAGAAAAACAAACAGGTATTGGAATTACGTCACGCCTAATAGTATAGGCCTGGTGAATTCCTTATAAGTGTTATCATGTAATTAACGACGTTCTGCATGGAGAGTTGGGGCCTCCGTGGCCGAGGGGGACAGCACGCCAGCACGGCGTAATGACCCACAAACCTCCCACAAATGCGGTCGCAGTGAGTTCAGGAGAAACTCATGTTGGCTTCCTCTCCTGCCGTACGTGGGAAGGTCTTCCAGCAATCTGCGAATGGTCGTCAATTTCTCCAGGCTCTGCCCGCTTTCTTCCCACCATAATGCTGGTCGCCGTCGTTTAAGTAAAATATTCTTGAGTATGGCGCAAATCACTAATCAATCAAGTAAAAATCATGTCCAACGTGGATAGTGAGTGTTATGTATGACTATTTAACGTCTTCATGTACTGTTAGTCTGCGGACCTTTGTGTTATATGTTATAAGCATAACAGGCCCTGTTATATATGTACAGCGCGGACCTGGCTGAAAGCACCTTGTTCAAGGCTCTGTTTATTTAACTGGATGTTCATTGGCTGTTAATTCTGTGTCTAAGAATAGTTGAATCCACCTGGCACGTATATAAGCCGTGTTTTCTGTGCAGAGCGGAGGTATTTTTGCTGCATCCACTGGGAGCCAGGAGAGTGTGAGACGCTCTCGTATCGAGTCCATTATTTTGATATGAGCTGGTGATGCCAGTTTCATTTGGGAGGACAGTTTTTTATGCCGGCACCGTTTGTGTACCACAGTAGTACTGATGTCTGGTTTATGTGAATTTCTGCGGAAGTCACGTTTATTGGTGTTCGGATCTTGATTATGATTACACAGTGTGGACTGTGTAATTTGTTTAACACGCTGACCTCACCTGACCGACAAGGTCGTCAAGGACTCTAAACTGAAGTTTTCAGTTTGGCAAAGGACGTTCGTTCTGCCACAAGGTGACATTACTCTACGTCTCTGAACGGCTCGTTTGTGAGCTTCTGCGGGAGCTGTGACTGATCTGAAGTGGATTATACCTCCATGCCTGTATTTACCCTGTGTTGTGCTCTGCGGGTGTGACGTCATTCAAAGGCTTGATTGTTCCAGTTCTGTGTAACCTGTGTACTGTGTTCGCTAACCTGGCGAAGTACCTGTCTAGGACAATTTGTAACTTGTGTGAATTGTGTGTTTACTCTACGTCTCTGAACGGCTCGTTTGTGAGCTTCTGCGGGAGCTGTGACTGATCTGAAGTGGATTATACCTCCATGCCTGTATTTACCCTGTGTTGTGCTCTGCGGGTGTGACGTCATTCAAAGGCTTGATTGTTCCAGTTCTGTGTAACCTGTGTACTGTGTTCGCTAACCTGGCGAAGTACCTGTCTAGGACAATTTGTAACTTGTGTGAATTGTGTGTTTATCCCATGGTCTTTACGTTGGATTTCCTGGAATACATTCTTTGGGATGCGAAGGTGAACTGGAAACTTGTAAAGACCGGTAATACTGATGTGTATGCTGTTGTTGTTGTTGTTGTTGAACTGTCTGTAAAACTGTACGTCTCATTTTATATATAAAGCATTGTTAACATTGTAATATTGAGTCACTGAGTCTGTTTTCTGTTGCTGCTTTCTATACCGTAACATGAGTCTAAAGCAGTAACGAGTGTCAACTTAAATATTTCCACAGGCAAAATGCAAGATTTCCTCGCATATAGTTTAGAGTGCACAATATTTTATCGTGAGCTTAAACAAAAACGTGGAAGAAAACCATTATTCGCAGATCATTTGTCTTCCACCAATGTGCATCGTGCAAGACAAATCTATAGGACACATAACAGAGAAATTGTTGAGTACGACGTTAAACCCCAAGCACTCACTCACTCACATAACAGAGTTCCCGATACAAGTTAAGCCAGTTCAACACGAGAGCCACTCTTCAAACAACTGTGCTTAGCTGAAGGAATAGTAGAGGTTACAAATTTCTGATGGTTAATGTGGGCAATTAATGAATTTATTGTGAAAGTATGTACTTCAATAACTTGTCTTTTCGTCACTGCCAACGTATGCGAACGTCTGACGTTTCGCTATCATTTATACATTAGGAACAGACAATGTGATATATACTCTATATAGACCTTCATCTCGTCCAAACAGAAGAGGCAGGCGAGTGAATAATAAAGAGGAGGCAATTATTCGTCGTCATGCATGGAAATATCTTGTGTTTAATCACTTAACACCGGGCATATTAGAATTCCGTAAAAAACCCCAAAAAATACATTAACTGATAGCCAACAAAAGGATGGAAATGTTAAAGACCGCCATTGTTACAGCTAGTGCGCGCACATATTTGCATTAATGTTTGATCAATCCTCTTCTATGGTTGGGAATTGTCGTGGATAGAAGCCGAACAATCTTTAAAGCAATTAACACACTACGTAAAGTGGGGGTGATACTAATATCAACATGTTCGCCTTTTATTGTTCCCCATGGTGACACCTACACATATAAGTGTATACACGTTATTGCTTCAAACAAATGCGTGTTACATGAAATTCCATTCCATGACGAGCGGATGAAATAAAACAGTACAAATAAACTACCTTTCGTTAACAAAGTGTTTAGTACAGCCATGCCGAAATCCATTAGCCATTATTTATTACACTGAGGTAGAATGAATAAAGGTGAATAGTGCGTTAGAAATGAACCTCCTGACCACCGTTAGGATAAGGTACACGAGATTTTTTATCCCATTTGCTAATGGTTTATTTGTTTGGCTGGCATTTTATGTGGCGTGGTAAGGACGGGTCTACTTAGGAGACTATAAATGCTCTGGTCACTTTATTTGGCAACCATGTTAATTATTGTATGTGTATAATGGCGTAAGTGTATAGATTTGTACACGGAAGGTAGACCATGCATCTGATGGCCGAAGAAACAAACGGAAAAACAAAGACAAACTCTTAAAGAAACAAGAAAATATACAGAGAACAATTGTGTGGTCCTGACTGAAAATTCCTTGTAATAAGAACATGGACAACGTCTTTTTTCTGCCTTTAGATACCATGTACATAAATGAATGAAAAAATATGTAAGTATGCTAATAAAATATATGTATTTATTTATTTCTTTGATTGGTGTTTTTACGCCGTACTCAAAATTATTTCACTTATACTACGGCGGCCGGCTATATGGTGTAGGGGGAAACCTGGCAGAGCCCAGGGGGAACCCACGACCATCCGCAGATTGCTGGAAGACAAAAATAGAAAAAAGCTAGAAAAAAAAATAAACTATGAAAAAACAAAAAGGGCATATAAAAATATATATATATTTGAGGAAATGAAAACTGTACTTCCGATGGACTAATGAAAACCACGGAAACTTTTTTTCTGTTCTTCAGCACAGCTTCAGAAGAAAATAAATAAATAGAAAAATAAAGGAAATAAAGAAAGCAAAGAAGTATCTACTGAACTGAAGGCAGTCTATTCCTCCCAAGAAGTAAATGTTTTATGACAAGAAGCAAAATCTTGTTTTTTTCTTATAATAAGTAAATTGCTTCAGTTGGTCAACAAATAGAGAACAATCGAATCAATACATATATAAAAAGTCTCACACAAAGAGAACTATGTTGATAGACGTTGATCATTTATCTGAAGCTTGTTCCAAGACGATAATTTTTAATATACACGTCCTCAGTGAAGCAGTGTACGCTAAACAAATAGAAAAAATATACATGCACATTCACGATAAAAAATGAATGTACATACACAACAAAACAGACACGTCCCACACTAATGTATTTGGAGACCTTTGTAATAACCATGTGACGAAGGCTCAAGGGTCTATACATGCCTTATGCCATCGGAGTTCCACTCCACATACAACTTTTCTCAATACCTTTTCAGTTTCCAGAAGTCGACTACGATACCAGTAAGCTCCAATTCTATTTTCAGAAGCAATGCAAACAACTTCGCCAAGCACTGAAAAAAAAAACACGATCACATCACCTATCATTGCATTAACCTCACGATTTCTTCGCTAAAGATCGCTCGACATGCGTCTGGAATCTGTGCTCCTCACTGATCGATAGGGAATTCTGTTATCCATTGTGCTAGGCGCAAAAAGACCATATAGCCTACTGGTGGAATGCAAGCAGCTGGGTAAATGTTTATCAAACACCACCAGTCAGCCTTTGTACACCACGTGATTCTACCCACACACACATAAAAAGCAGCAGTGTCGGAGAGAGTTTTTATGTTCCGCGTTGCAGATGTCGCGTGGAGCTTTCCAGACTGGGATAGCAACAGAACAGGACAAGCTGTTCATCACTGACAGGCAGTATTTCTATGTTCAGTTGTACAGGACAGAACGACCGGGCGAGAGAAAACACCAAAGTTATGAGAGCTAAATAGCAGATAGATTTTGTATGAACTGCCGAAACGAAAGAATCGGTCGAATACGGCAGCTGATTTCATGGCATACAGCACCTTACCTGACGAGAGAAAATGCCAAAGTTATGACAACTAAATGACAGATAGGTTTGGTATGAAATGCACATTTCAACCGCGAGGCAAATGCTTTTATCTCTAAGTCCTAGCTCATCCAATCAAAAATCAACCCGTTTGTATACTAACTGTCTACTGTCAACGACTCAGTATAGTGGTCATGTAAGGTCAGACCAAAATCTCCCCAACTGGCTAAAAAGTGACATGAAGGCCGACTTTCCATGTAACGCGAGACCAAAACAAGCGTTAACTAAGTTTTAGTGCAATATTGTTGTGTTGTGAAAAATGAAGGCAAATGTGTAGGTGAAACAGGAATGAAAATAGGAAGTTATTGTGACACATATATGATATCTACGCGTTTAGTTCGACATTGGTATACCACTTGTAAACCAAGAAGAATTTCATGTGAACAATGGCACATTTCCAAAACAACTTTCCACACCAGTTGTGCAGGTATGAAGCCGGGGCTGAGGCTTCTTAAAAAGGAAGCCACAGACAAACTTTACCAGATTTGGAAAATATATTTGGAGCATAATTTTTTGCACGCACACCAACTAATTTAAAATATGCGAAACTTAAACTGAGAAATGTTGTGACTGGTTTTCACAACCGCTGTAATGTCCTATACATAGTGCACGCGTATTCGAAACGAGACACACAAACAGAGGGACAGACCCAAATTAATAATGGTCACTTTTCAAGAAAGCATGGGATAGCAGCCTGAACTGACTCCCTCTTGGAACTCTGAAGTTAAAAGTTTTCGAATAGTTTGACAGCGACAGATGTAAACGTTCGACGTCTGTTACCAACAACTGTCAAGTCAGGGCAGAGCCTTTGGCAGGGAACACGGAAAACTGGCAAATTAAATTAATTAATAAATTACGGATTTGACTGCAGTGGCCACTGTTGTTAATTCTGAAGGGTCGTCTGCACAGTCGTTTACATTTTCAATGGCTGTGATTACGGTCATCGATTTTTAGGTCTTTGGTCTAATCAGCGTTACTTTTGATAACCATTGCTCTGTTTTTTTCACTGACCCTTGCTCAGTGATTTTCACTGACCCTTGCTCAGTGATTTTCCCGGTCTGTATATCTGTTTCCCAAAAGTTTAACAGCCGTGATCACTGTCATTACCTCTGACGGTCAATCAACACAGCATTATTCGTCATTCTAGACCCAGTGACATCTAACCAACTGCTGTTAAAGGATTCTCATACCGGATAAGGTACTACGAAACGAAGAGTATGGTTTTAAGGAAAATGAAGTAAGATATATCAAAAATAATGCCACATAATAGTAAGCCCTGCGTGTATTTAATGCGTATTTTTCGTCAATGAGAGTTGTTTTGAATGCTATCACCGTTGACGTGACCACGTTGACATGACCTGACCGCTTTAGAAAACTGTGGTTTAAAGCCGTTTTTATACTTAAAGAAGAAAGCCGAGACAGTTTTTTGTACTTCATATGTTAGGCCACATCCTGAACTCCATATTATGAAACAAAATACCAAGCCTTTCGAGTTGGCCTACGCTTTAAGCCGTCATGCTGGGGTTGGAGGCGTCTATGCTGCTATTAGTTAAGCATTTATATGGACATCTAGAATAAAACCCTAATTCAGGTAAACTGACAAGAGGGCGAATTTCACCGCTTTCACGTGTGAGCATTTGTCATCTATCACATTGTCTCTACTCTCCGGGCGGGACGGTTGTATTCATGTACAGTACAGATCGATAATCCTCCTGATCACAAAATATAACAAAGGAAATTTAGATCGCAAAAATGAGTTCCACAAGCATGCTTCATATAGTTGATCTTTCCTAGCAACCGTCTATACTTCTCTTCTCTCCAGCCTCCGGTAATGAAAGTCGCAAGCAAGTTTATAGTTGTATTTAACAGTCATAATTTTGGATTTGATTGTCAGGAACCATATTTATAATATGTACTGACTTAAATCCAAAATTCAAGCACAGTTACAATTAAATTGTTTTACTCTGAGAAATTTTTTTCTGCAGAACAATCTCCCAATCACAATACGAGTTCTTTCATGTCCTGAGTTTTTTTTCTTTTTTTTTTAAGCATTTGCAATTTATGATGAAAGTTTATAAGAGCATTGATAAATACGAGCACTGATAGCCATTCATTTACCAGGCAGTAGTCATGTTGGTTTATAGGTACATACTCTGTTTCTTTTAACTTATTTCCTATACATTAAGCAACGTGTCCTTGTAAAATGGCCCCAAAGTCACAATCAAAATTGCCTTTCGTCAGTGATATGTAAGACACTATGACGTACTGTATGGCCCATATTATGGCAAAAAACATACAGTTAGGGCAGTTTTCCTAACTCGCAATTTTCGTTTTGAGTAATTATGGCGTCAGCAGAGCCAATGGCGTCCTGTATCCGATTCCACAAAGATTCTTTCCATCGGACCCTTCAGCTTCTTGCACACATTTCTTTGAACAGAAATACGTAACCAAGCAACAAATACCGAGAAATCTTGGAAAAGTATACACGGTACTTAGCTACATGTATATACATATGCTGTAAGCTGTGTTTCCAGGACATGTGCGTTTGATTTTTTTTTTTTTTTTGATTGGTGTTTTACGCCGTACTCAAGAATATTTCACTTATACGACGGCGGCCAGCATTATGGTGGGTGGAAACCGGGCACAGCCCGGGGGAAACCCACGACCATCCGCAGGTTGCTGGAAAAACCTTCCCACTTACGGCCGGAGAGTAAGCCAGCATGAGCTGGACTTGAACTCACAGCGCCCGCATTGGTGAGAGGCTTCTGGGTCATTACGCTGCGCTAGCGCGCTAAGCGACTGAGCCACGGAGGCCCCCATGTGCGTTTGAGATTACTCATCTAATACTTCTTCTGAGAGTTGGAATTACATAAATTCACTTGAAAGTTTCCAAGGAATTCGTGCAATTATGGAATGCGCAGGTTAACACTGGGCGATTGAAAAGTGTCCCATTTGTAACGCATCGGACGAAGATTTATTGCTGAGGTGGGTTGATTGCTATATAACACTGTTAGCGAATGTCTCAAAGAAATGCAGGGGCCTCCGTGGCCGAGGCAGTTAGCTGGCCTGCGCGGCGTAATTACCCAAGAGCCTTTCACCAATGTGGTTGCTGTGAGTTCAACTCCAGTTCATGATGGCTTCCTTTCCGGCCGTACGTGGAAGGTCTGTCAGCACCCTACGGATGGTCGTGAGTTTCCCCCGGCTCTGCCCGGTTTCCTTTCACCAAACTGCTAGCCGCAGTCGTATAAGTGAAATATTCTTGAGTGCGACGTAAAACACAAATCCAATAAATAAATCAAGGAATTGCAGGAGCTCAAGTCGAAAAAAAAATGTAGAACAGCCCGCATTCTACATACTTTGATATAATTATGTGTGTGGATATACAAATAAACATGGAGGTCTATGAATGAGCGATCTAAAGGGCTCTAATTAATGAAAGTGAATGATAGCAACAATGACAGCAATTAATTTTCCCTCAGTTTCTCTGCTGTACTATTGGTGAATGACACTCCCACGCATCATGCAGGACTCGTGTAGCGTGCCCTACCGGAATGCTCAGATCAACCCGCTGGCTCGTGGCATAAACCTAAGAAAGCTTCCCACATACGTGACGTACAGACGTATGTCAAATTGGTTGGAGACAAGTAATCCCCTAAGAACATCATACCACTTACAAACGTTCACACATGGCTGAATGGCATTAACCTTTACCGCTTGGCCGGGACAATCTCTACAAAAAGCAACGCAGGTTCGTCTATGATACATGTATCTTTAATGGTATTGTTGATAAGAGACGTTCATGAGCGAAATTGCTAAGGCCAAGATCATTTCATTTATTTATAAAGACTAGAGTTTTACAAAGTATTCAAGAACATTGCGGGGGACTCCGTGGCCGAGGTGGTTAGCACACCAGCGCAGCGAAATGACCCGAGTGCCTCTCGCCAATGCGGTCGCTGTGAGTTTAAGTCCAGCCCATCCGGGCTTCCGCTCTGGTCTGCCAGCCATCTGCGTTGGTCTTTGGTTTCCCCTGGGGCTGTCCGGTTTCCTCTCATGATGTAATGTGTATAAGTGAAATATTCTGGAGTACGGCGTAAAACACCAGTCATATAAATAAATAAATCAAGTATATTACGATGGCCGCCAATATTATCTTGGGAAGAAAATAGACGGAGTCTGGGGTATACTCCTGACCATCCGCTGGTTGCTGGTAGACCTTCCCACGTAAAACCGTAGAAGCCAGTTTAAAATCATTTTAAGTATATTTTAAAATTCACTTAACAGCGAATATGTTTGTAGGGAGTCTTGTTTTCGCATTTTGACTGAAAACAAACACTTCTCACTTTTGAAATAGATGTAATTTACAGTTCATACATCAACGTGGATAAGACATAAAATTTAACAATTTCTAACAACAACTTGTGTTTCGAATTATTCTGCTTACATGCATGAAGACTTATTCCAGTGCCAGTGAGCCTCATAATTTTGTTTTGTCCTTTTTTTAAAATTTTTATTCCTTCTACTTAAATTACATAATTTGAATGAAAAACAAAAGCAATCTCAATAGGCTTCACTTTCATGAAGTCATGGACACAATCTATTGTCACAGATCGATCAGACATCACAGTGATGGGATCAACATTATTTAGAGTTTAAAACAGTAGAAAAAATGAGCTGTTTTTCTCTCCATCGAAACACGGCTGTTGTTACATGTATACTTGTTACATGTACTGTCGTTACATGTGCTCATTATCACAATGTCTCAAACTGAGTTAGACTGTCATTCAGTAATGGACGGAATTCAACCATTCAGTAGAAAGCTCAGTGGAATGCATCAAATACAAGTTTGGAGGAGATTTGTACAGCACAAACAGAAGAAAGTTTAGACAGGGTTAACACAGTATTGAAAAAACAATAGAGGCTTAAATACCTAAAGTAAACCTGCAGATAGTACCAAGCTAAACAGAACACGGCCAGAATACTGGACAGTACAATGCCTTCTGTGAGAAGCTATGAGGAATGTAGATAACCTGGACAAAAACCTACAGATAATGTAAATAAGATAGGGTCTATGGCTAGGGTAGGGGCTATACATAATGGGAATTAAATAGGGCTTAGAAGGCTTACGGCCCTTGGAAAATGTACAGAGAAAAGGGCTGGCAGACAATATGATTCAGACAGAATAAGGTCTTCAGAAAATGTGGACAAAATACAGCCTACCAATAATGTAGCCAGAAAAGGCCTTATGAGTAATGTGAAGGGAACAGAACAGGACCTGTCAAGGAAGAATACAGAAATGGGCCCTACAGATACACGTAATATGAACAGAACATCGTCTTCAGGCAATGTGGACAGAACATTGCCTTCAGGCAATGTGGACAGAACAGGACCTGTCAAGGCAGAATACAGAAATGGGCCCTACAGATACACGTAATATGAACAGAACATTGCCTTCAGGCAATGTGGACAGAACATCGCCTTCAGGCAATGTGGACAGAACAGGACCTGTCAAGGCAGAATACAGAAATGGGCCCTACAGATACACGTAATATGAACAGAACATCGCCTTCAGGCAATGTGGACAGAATATCGTCTTCAGGCAATGTGGACAGAACATTGCCTTCAGGCAATGTGGACAGAACATTGCCTTCAGGCAATGTGGACAGAACATACCTGTGGACAATGTCAGCTGAATAGGTTAGAGATACCAATAATGTAACCAAAACATCGTCTACAGGCGATGTGGAGTTGGAAATGCCACCATCTACCTGCCAACAAGGTAGATAAAATCCAGAGATCATGAAAAGGACATGCACATGGAGTAACCCAAGAATCTAGTAGAAACATATGGTCAAACATAAGTTCAATTCCAAAACCTTGGATCACTAAAACTTGGGGACAGTGCCAAGATAGGCAGAAATCACTACAGCACCAGCCTGTCCTCTTCTTGCATTGAAGGGGCAGGGAGCTCTCCGTACGTCAACCCGGCTCCGTCCATCCCCCCACCAGCCCTCGCCTGGTCAAAACACTTCCTCTTGCAGGCCATGAGGCTCTCAAAGTCTCGCCACATCTTCATCTGTTTCATATTCGGACCATGCTGCTCCCGCACAGTTTTCTGCTTCTCACGCAATCCCTTTCCCAAATTTTCTTGCTCCTGTATTTTCTTGGTGTACATTTCCCTGCAGAAGAAAAATAAAACTGAATACATATTTGATCATTTATTTTTGAACACTTAGTAGCAAGCATAATAACAATGGTAACAGTAATTCCTCAACCTTTTTGCATGTTTGCAAGATGTTTATTAGCATCTGACTAATTTTTTCTGTGCGTAAACTGTTAAATAATACACTTTTTGTAAAGCCCTGAAATTGGCCAACCCATTCAATCTAGTTTTGTCTTCAAATTCCAATAAAAAATGTGCAGAAATCTCATTGAAAGATGCTCTTCCTTATGAGAAAAGGTTGAGAAATTAGGGTGCATAATGAGGTCACATGTAAAAGGTGGGTGTATTTGACACATGCAAGACCAGGGTCCATGTATGGCAATTTGCATGAGGCGCCGCAGCATTACCTATATGTATTGGAAATTTGCAATATGCTGGTTTCCCAACAGTCACAGAAAATGTTATTCAAAGACTTTCAAGGATCTATTAACCTTTATTTTTCAAAACGTTCAATAACTGTTCATTCAGTTCAAGCACAAACCTTCACAAACAGTACTCTAGCATTTTGGTAGCTTATACATAGAAGTCAATTTGAACATAAAGCAAAATGATTTTTGACACTGAAAAATCAAGTATTTACAAGGATTTATCCCTAAACAATATCAAGCTCTTGAAAAACGTTTCAAACAAAATTCAAGTACTTTCAAGTGACTTGTGAGGACCCTAGAGATCAAACACAGAAAACATCCCACCTGAAAGTTCGCCGTTTCTCCTGAGGGTCAGATGAGGTGTAGGCCTTCATCTCATCATCAATCTTCTGTTTCTGGATCTTTATAATCGCCATCATACAGTTTAGATAATGGTAGCGCGATTCCTCGGCAGATACCTCTTCATGGAGAGTGCGCACTTCCTGAAGATCAAAAGTTAAATTCTACACTGCTACAGGGAAAAAATCATCAGTGCCCTTTAAAAATAAGCATTTAAAGATAAAAATATTATTTCTACAGTCATGCACAAATAAAATCTTTATTCAAGTAAACTTACAGCACAGAAGCTGATATTCAGTATCACTCAATCTCAGGAGAACCGGCTAATACTGACATGTTCCAGTTTGGAACAGTTACTCTCTATTCCTGCAGAACCAGCTAATACTGACCTGTTCTAGCTTGGAGCGGTTACTCTCTAGTCCAGCAGAGCATGTGTCATAGGCTGCCTTCTTGTCTTCGTACAACACAGTTAGCTCCTGAAAAGCAGCAAACATATGCATAAGACACATCTTATTTTCCAGCTGCTGGTAGACAAGGTTTGATATGTGGGCTTATAAAAAACAGGGCGGTCAGCTTTGTGGGTGGAAGAAACAAGAGTGTCTAGAAAGTGTCTAGGGAAAACCATTAACCTTTGGCAAGTTACAGGCAGATCTTTTCATGTGCAACGTGCACACAAGCATTGTCAAGTGCTTTGTCACCAAGGCCCTGTGAACAGTAACAGTGGGTCTCAGTTTTGAAAAGGAAACTTTTGAATCCCATCGCTTTTACGAGTTTTGTTGACAATAACAGCATTCATGAAGACCTTTACGTAGATTCACAATCTCGCCGCTGTATCCACATACCTGACATCTCTGCCGCATCGGCCGGAGCTCTTTAATCACGGGTGCCAGGGCACCCTTCTTGCGGGCGATGGTAGCATTAAGCTGCCGCACCATTTCTGACATATCCTCCAGGGTCTTGCCTTTCATGTCGTCATATTCACTCTTGACGGAGGACACTTTCTCCAGCTCCTCCTGTGTCTCCCTGTATCCTGCCACACCCTTTTTCTTCTCCAGCACACCCTGAAAGGTCACAAGTTGAAAACAGCACATTCACAGAATGGGACGGTCAGGGCCGTATCGTAATTTATAAGCCTTTAAAGGTGCAAAAAAATCTTTTTTTTTCAAAAGAATTTCAGATAAAAGTGTATGAATAATTGTTTGTAACTATGGAGGATACTGTTGATGTTCTTGCACTTCTTCATAGTGAAGGACATTTTCAAATGCTCATCTGTCTTCCCTAACATTTCCAGATAAAACATGCATATTATGCCTGCTTCTTTCAAAGTACAGTTTATGTCCAAACCATATACAAACATGTTTTTAAGTCACATTGTAAATCAGACATAAAAGGGCACTGAATCAATGAAAACAGATTTTATGTCACTGGTTTCTCAAAACCCTTTTTGTAACTCATCACACCTTCCAGCCAGGAATCATAACTTTTTCTTCCCTTTTTTTTCTTCAATTCTTTTCATAAACAAATATTTCGATATCCTTATTAGCACTTTACTAAGTGTGGTATATAGTACATGTATATAACAAAGAAAACCTCCCATGCAGGGGGGATAACTCACGAGCTGCTGATTTATGCTGTTCTCCTGCTGTTTGAGAATCTCCTCTGTCCGTGACAAAACGCCAGTCTCAGCACGAACTTCTGCCAGTTCCTGTCTCTTCTTCTTGTAGATGGTGCTTTTACCTCGCAGTTTGTTCACGTATCGCTTAAACTGAAAAGAAAAACCATAACCTGAATTTCAAACTGAAAATGCGATACAGAAATTCCTGATTTACATCCATGCTTCCCAAGTCAAAATCTTAAGTAACAAATTTCAAGGAATAAAGGTCAACCCATCCATCAACCAACTGTCACAAGACAGCTTGTCCAAAATCTTGAGTCAACTCGTACAAGACAGCTCATTAAAAAATTTCTAGCCAACTCTCACAAGACAGCAAGTCCAAAACCTAGAGTCAACTCATAAGACAGCAAAACCTAGAGTCAACTCATAAGACAGCAAAACCTAGAGTCAACTCATAAGACACCAAAACCTGGAGACAATTCATACGACACGAAAACATCATTCAACTGTGCCACAGTAACAACACTGACAGGCTAAGGTGAAGTTAAATCCATTTCATACAGATTTGTCTTTAATGCACACAACATATAGGCATTAAATTACTTAGATAAATGCATCTGCAAGCAATCAGACCAGATGAGGTTCAGAATAAAAACAAAGTAATAGCCTTATACGAATCTAATGAGACTTAACGAATAATACAATCTGAATATCTGATACCAGACTCTGGTTACATCACAAAACTTAGCTCTCATCTACCCTTGGTGTTGAAAAACTTTGCATTAATCCAGTGTATGTGATTAGGCATGACAAAATAAAAATAGCAAATAACAAAACAAAAATAGCAAAACGACAGACAATTAAATCAAGAGTTAATTCAACTATGCATGTTCCATTTTCAAACAGCCGAACTTTTTTTTGAGTTTGGCAGTTTGTCAGGGTGAACTTCCTTTCACTAGACATGTTTGCCCAACACGTACATTGGCCTATTAATATATGCAGCCATAATATCCAAAACCTGACAATCATGCCCTACAGAAACACACATGTACAGCTAAGGGAATGTTACTGGAATGACAGAAGTCTGCTACAAGTGTGCCAGTTGCCTGCCCCCTAGAAGCGTTAGGGAGTTAAGGGAGGTAACTCACATCTTCCCCCTTGAGAACTTCTCCCCCGTCAACATCCTTGACAAGCTCTCGTTTGTCGTCAGCTTCCTGAAGGGCTTTATTGTACTCTTCCCGAGCCTCACGGAGCGACACAGCCGCCGCCTCCTTCTTGTGGCTAATTATGGCGGCCTGGAAACAGAAACAACTCAACAGATCAGCCATATGAAGTGTTTTCGCTTAAATGCTGTATACTCATTATTTTCGCAAATTTTCTTCTAAAATGGGTTCATGGGAATTAATTTTGGCGCATTTAATCAAGCAAAAATTTAAAACTGTTAAGGCTAATTTCCAGTTATGATATGGTTGAAATTACTCAAGCACGTCACACAGGTATTATCAAGGGTGGCTTTAATCCTCTTTTGTTTCCTGCGATGTCGCTAATCCTCGTAATCTGGATCAGAGATTAAAACAATGGGGGATTGATTATCACTATACATGTATGTGAGATTACTTTCGCACCTACCAAGAGCAGTACTGAAAGAGGCGCTTAGTTGGTTTTCGCTCTACTGATGAGTAAAAATGTTTATTCGGATTAGGTGTGAGATGAATATTAGTTTATGTTCTATGGGCAAAGTAGATGCTAAATATTTTTTTTAAAAATGGATATTAACAAGAATTTATTCTGCGTGTAAAACAACAATGAAATCTGGTACGGCTTATAAAATTAGCAAAACTGATACTGAAACCTAAGGCACATGGAAGGGACGTAGTTGCTTGGTTTGCATCATAACAGTTGTTGGTTTAAGTAGAACAGTCCCCAATCAAGATGAATTTTTCTTTCAGAGAGAGTGTCCCAAGTAAAAATGATTTACGGTCTGTTACAAAAAAAAATAGAAAGAAAAAAGTCACAGCCTTCAATGCTCACTTTAATGAGTGTACAATTTTGAGTGTACTAATCTTGACTATTATTCATCATGATACTTCCCATTGTTTTATATGAGGAAATATTCTGGACAACAATGTGAAAGAAATAAATAAATATTTACCTGTTGTCTGAAGAGTGAGAGTTTGTCATCTATGGGGTCATTACTGCGCATTCTCTTCTCGATCAACTGATTGGTCTCCACATTAAGCTGGTCAATCTGAAGAGGAAGAAAAAGATTGACATAGCCTATTTCTTCTCATTTTTAGGACAAGTACTGCTGAAAGAAAAGGATACATTTCGCTCTCAGTTTTTTGGCAAAGTAAAGACAGAAACATGTTGGTCATTAAGTGTACTAAGCATGTGAAAACAAGAATTTAAATATTCCTGCACAATTAATATGTATATTGGTTAAAAAGAGCAGGCCTGGTGTCCCAAAAATAAAAAAATAGGGTAAGGATCTAAAATAGCTGTGCTA